>NW_019718634.1:872309-890470 GCF_002891405.2 Cryptotermes secundus
CCCCCCCCCCCCTTCATTTTGGTCATTTTACAGACTGGTGATCAGCTCGTCGCAAGGCCTCTACCTAAAGCAGGACCACACATACACTTACAAACATCCATGTCTTTTGAGGGATTCGAACCCATAATCCCGGCCACCGTGACCGGCCTGCATTGAAACAGTTTAATTTTGTTAGTGTTTATTTCCTTGCTGTAGCAGAGAATACATTAGGAAGTTCGGTGACTTCTTTAGAGCATATATTCAGGCGGAAGAGTCGGGCGATTCTGTAGTCCAAACGGGTCGACCCATAAGCTCACGTCAGCAGCTGAATATTCTAGAAAACTTCGTGTGTTTGTGTCAAGAAATGTTGAAATTCGGTCTTGTCATGGTTGTAAGGGCAGCTGTTTGTAACGACAAAGAGAGCGTATCAGTCTGTGAAGAAGTAGCACTGTTCAAACGCGGAGCCATGCTGCCCAGTGTACGTTGCCTGGTAGTTGTAGATCAGCGCTGCGTCCTCCTCTTCGGGCGAAGGGAACTGATGGCTGTTCTTCCGGGCTACAAGCAAAGATGGAAGCAAATCAGACACTTCCTCATCAACTGACATCATCACTGGCAAAACAGAACCTTCTTGAGCCATAGTCTGACTGATTACATTAGGTTTTCACGTCTTTGGATTTCGCAACAATTATTTTTTTTACGGAGCAAGGCCATCAGCCTTTCGTCCAACCCCCAACCTTGAAGACTGGGCCCCTGTATTTGTTCGGAGTTCGAGGCCCGGTAGGGTCAGAATTTTCCCCCACTCCATATCGTCCAGACCGGCTCTGGGGCCAACACAGCCTCCTATCCCAACGAGTAAAGCGCCAGGAGCGTCAAGAGGATCATTTCAAAAGTGGAGAGGGTCAATCAGTATCGTAATGTTTCCAGGGGGGAAGGAAACAGGCGCATTCTTTCGAAAGGGGGGGTAAACAACGCCATAATTTCAATAACGTGCGATACTATGAAGAATAACAAAATACAGTAAGCGATGCTGCTATCTACGGGATTTGTTTTCAGAAAACCTTTTCTACCAAAAATTCTACCCTGAAGATGGAACGTTGGCACCCAGCTCAGTCTGTATGGTAATTAGGCTACAGGCCAGAAGACCAATGAATCGGGGTTAGATTCCGGGCAGGAGCAAGAAATTTTCAGATTTTTCCAGACCGGCTTTGGGGCCCACGCAGACTCCGATATGGTGAATACAGTACACTTTCCCAGGGGCTAAGGACGAGGAGTGTGAAGCTGTCCACTCCCATCTAGTGCCAAGAATGCCTGGAGTTATACCTTCCTGATGGCGGCATGCGTACAAATTTACCCTTTTATCTCGGCCTGAATTAGATCAGTCTTCAAGAGTTCACCGTCTTGTGTTATCACTGTCAGACAAGGAAACCTGTCTCTGCACAGCCCAGACAGTCGGCGCTACCGCGGTAGCAGCAAGAAGACATAACAAACCGCTACCAGTCCCTCTAATGACGCAACAAAAGAAGCGACGTTAGACACAACGCATTCACGTCACACAGCGATATACCGGGTGTCCCAGGAGGAATGTGCCAGACTTCGGGAGGGTGATCCTAATGTTAAAGTATGCCGATATAACCCAAAACACCTCTGTCCAAAGTTGAACAGTTACAGAGATAATGACCAGAGAAGTGTGAAACTTTGACAGGTGTTACACACTTGTTGATTACCAAATACATATTAAAACTGGCAGGAATATGCGATTTCTGTAATGTTAATAGTGTACGTAACATCAAACTAACTTGTGAGTGACATGAAGCCATTAAATTGAACTACAAAAAAACTCGCACGCCGTGTCATAGTTGTCGTTAGGGTTCCAAGCACTATACATGACACATGAATGGCAAGCACTGACGTCACATGGCTGACTGCGCGTTCTGGTATGCGAGTGTATGCGGCTAGTCAGGTCCGTCATCACAACACTCAAGGACAAACATAGATAAGACTTGTCAGCTGACAGGTACAGTGCGTGGACCGCCAGAAGACCACGCTTTTCTCGGGCCTTTATCTCTGTAGCCGTTCAACTTTGGACATAGGTGGTTTGGGTTATATCGGCATACTTTAACATAAGGAACACCCTCCCGAAGTCTGACACATTCCTCCTGGGACACCCTGTATAGAGACACGCACACTAATTTATAGTTACGTTAAATTTTAATTCGCTTATTTATTTTATTTTAAACTAGCCTTAAAGTTAATATTAAGACATTTTAAATTACTACAGCTCTACATATTCATAACTTGTACTCTTCTCCAAGTATAATTAGAATGATCAAGTCAAGGAGGATGAGGTGGGCAGGGCATGTAGCACGAATGGGGGAGAAGAGGAATGCATGTAGGATATTGGTGGGAAAGCCAGAAGGAAAGAGACCACTGGGAAGACCAAGGCGTAGGTGGGTGGACAATATTAAAATGGATCTTAGAGAGAGAGGATGGGATGGAATAGATTGAATTGATCTGGCTCGGGATAGGGACCAGTGGAGAGCTCTTGTGAACACGGTAATAAACCTTCGGGTTCCATAAAATGCTGGGAAATTCTTGAGTAGCTGCAGAATTGGCTTCTCCTCAAGAAGGGCTCAACTCCATTAGTGAGTACGTACAGGTCTGCACAACAAAATGGCAGCGATAACTGTGAACCGGTCATTTAATGGACAAATTGTACTACACGGATCCATATACAAATTGCACAGAAATATCCGTACAGGTTTTTGTTACGAGGTGTCGCGTTGAGAAAGGCATGAAGGACGCAAATGAAGATCCAGGAAGAAACAACAAATGACAGCAAATAAGGATAAGGAACAAACGAATAAGAATATTACCTTCATTAACAAAGAAGTTTGCGAAGTACTGCTGAACCAAAATGGCGTTGGCAGTATGGGGATTGTTATTCGTCCTTTTCCATTCGTAAGCATTCTTCTCCGGATGGAACTGCACGCCATATATCGGGTACTGCTTGTGTTCGAAGCTGGATACGAACTCCAGACCCTGTGTGTCTTTGTTGACAGCTGTTACTCGCCAGTCACTGTCAAGCTTCGCTTGCGTCAGATTCTGTAACAAACAATTTCATTGGCCGTTTGAAGTCCGTAAGAGACGCGGAGGGCGCACCAAGGCAACCGTAGTTAACTGAGAGCTGCATAATTTCTAATTTAGGTTCCTCCTCCTCGAGGTCTGTGCGTCCCGGTGACACGGAGAACTATCCTGACTGGAGCATAAAGCTTCTGGTAGGTCCACCCACAAGTCAAAAGGTAAGGGCCTGACGAAGTATAATCCCTAGTTCTCCAGGTTTGGGGTTAGGCATGGCGCTAATAGCCCCACTCTGGAGAAAATGTAGTATTACGAACCCTCCAGAACCTATGGTGGTGACCAAGCTCCACAGAGACGTGTAGCACCATTAAAGAAGGTAGAAAAACAATTTGGGACCTCCGGGGTCCACTCACCCTCAAGGAAATAGCGTCTCCGGTCTCAAAAAACGAGATTAACGGCCTCGGGGATTCGTTGCGCTTACCACGAGACACCCCTCTATCCGCTAAAGTTGGCACTAACTTCGCCGACAAGCGGCGGTCGCCCGGTCGGTATAGTTCGCTTGCGGAGTAAAACCACGGAGTTTGTTTGTATTATGGGGTTTAATTTTGCCAAATTTAAATTGGGACGCCTGCATGAGAAGCACGCAGTAGCAACTTCGGAATTGAGAACCATTTCAGCGTTCGTTTAAAGACAGAGGAAAACCACGACAGTCTGTGCCTAGATGGTCGGTCGCAGGACCTTCTGAATGCACACACTGGAAACAAAACATAAGCCGAGTGCTTACTGAGAAGTTGCTATTATTATTATTATTATTATTATTATTNTCTCAGAGGTCTCCTAGAGACATGAGGATCTTTTACGTGCCGTAAATCTACGACACGGAACACACGCTTAAAGTCCCTCCCGGAGGACTTGTTCCCTGAATTTTTCCGCCATTAAAAATTCCACGACCTCCGCCGGGTTTGAACCCGCGTACCTTGAGTCATGAGACTACGGAGGCCGCTTACTGAGAAGTTAGATGACATAGGGACCAGACTTGAACATAAACCTAGAAAATCACCGAAACGCCTAGCTCAAGAGACGGAGTGTCAAAGCCTAGTGCAAGAACGACAACACAGTTGCTGAAGCCGTCCAGTGAAAGATGGTGTCTGGTGTGCTGTAAGTGCAAGAAGGATTGTTGTACGTGTATTTTTAACGAAACAATGAATTACGAAAGATGTTTATGTGTAGAGGGATAGCGTGTTCAACGCCTGCTGTGATCTGTGAACAAAGTTAAGAACCTTCCTCCATTCCAAATGTTATCGGCATGCAAAATTCGCGCGCACTTCGCGGCCGGCGGTGCACCGGTAGCGGTGAAGTGCAGGACCGTGTACGCGTCAGTTTTATTTAAAAGAAAACACTCTGTAGTTTCCAGTCATGCAACACTGCGACAGTGTGTACCGTTTCCTTGCTTATCAGAAAATCACTTACCTTTTTAAACAAGGCGCTTATCTAAAACGGGCACAATATAACAATAAATCAGACTGTGTTACAGCATTCAAGATATGGCCAAGATTTCGCGTCTTGCATGGATGATGCACAAGAAAAGCTAAATATAGAAATATGGAATTTAAAGGTTGAGTCCGTACCTCACAGTAAACAGACTGCGTCTCCGCTGCAAAGCCCAGCCGGTTAATGATGTTTGGGGAAATGACCCATATGGAACACAGGGGCACGCGGTAGCGCAGTTGGTTGAGGCACTATGCTGCAAGTCGGAAGGTCGCGGGCTCTATTCCCGATGGGTTCATTAGACTTTTCAATAGATCTAATCCTTCCAGCCGCACTATGGCCCTGGGGTCGACTCAGCCTCTAACAGAAATGAGTACCAGGAATGTTCCTGGAGGTAAAGGGCGACCGGTGTGTAAGGCTGACAACCTCACCGCTATTTACGAGTTTACTGTCTAGAAAATGTGGGGGCCTCGACGTCTCGCAACCCTATGGGACACCACGGCCTGTTACAGGGATAGCTTTACCTATTTACTTTTCTACCCTGAACATGGAGACAGTAGTTTCATCCGAAAATTTGGTAATCACAACGCGTCACAGCCCAGAAAACAATATTTATAACCTCAGAATTTCGCTCCTTGGCCATGTTTTCGACGATAAAAATGTTTCATACAACAGAGGCAAGATATTTCCCAGTTGTACCAATCTGCCTGTCAGTTCTACCTGCGGCAGGAAGCTGCAACGTGCGCAAAGGGGGCTGACCTAAACTGGTTCCGTGGCCCTGTGCTCCTACCCGAGTCGGTATCAACTGATGATGCCACTTACCGCCTCAGTGATGCAGAAATGATGGAAGTTTGCGGTGACGTTCTCTGACGTCAGGATTTTCAAAATGGCGTCCGAAGCGTTTGCATACAGCCTACTGGTGTTGTAACCTGAGTGCAAATAAATGTGTTCGTAAGATGAAACATAAAAGCCTGAAGTGACGGACACGGCTGGGTTTGAAGACATACTGATCCACAAAAGCAAGAATTCAGTCTCCAGCCCACAGAAAACATGGCATCTCCATTTTGAAGACCAGAAACCAGCGGGTTCTCTTTCACAATATTGTTTGGCGGGTATAGTAAAACCTCGCTAATCCGGTTACAGTTAATCTGGATGCCGGATAATCCGGATAGAAACAAAAATGCCGTTCACAGTTGATTACATTGACACGCGGCATATAGGAAGGCAGACGAGTCACTTGTCTGTTCAGACAGAACTTGAGACAGTTTCTTCAGACTTGCATTGTTACGTTCAAAAACAAGTGCAACTTCTGAGTCTTCCATCTATGAATAGATGTACGTTGTACTGTCTCTTTATACGAGTTTTTAAATGAAGGCTCTACAGTGATATTTCATTTTATTTTCATCAGCACTGCCTGTACCAATACATGTATTTGTGTTCGAAGTTTTTTTCTCTTTTAGAGCTACCTTTTGCTTCACTCATCCGGATGACCCACCATTACTCCGAATTAGCGAGGGTTTACTGTATAATGTTTGACTGGTGAACGGAACCAGATGTTGATCATATTTATTTTATTTCTGTATAGTTTATTTAATAACGCTGCCAGTATCAGACCATTTTGTATGTATTATCTGGTAACTATGTGGAAGGAAGTGGTCATTACCGAACTTAAGGTAAGAGACCTGCAGTGTCCTGGAGAGAGTGAGACAAATCACTGAAGACCTTGGGTAGTACAGTTGGGGTCCCATCCAAACATTTCTCCAAAAAATACGCCGATACCATGTAGTTTCTTTCTTTGGGGGGGGGGNGTTTTCTCCGAGTACTTCGGTTTCCCCTGCCAATCTTCATTCCACCAATTGCTCCACAATCATCATCACCTATCATCTGGGGCTGATACAGTAGGCCAGTATTGGCCGCAGTACCAAGTGGACTCAGACTCACCCCGCTAAAGAAAAAGAAAACCCCTGAGGCTATGGCACTGCTTTCGAGACCACGTACGTACAGGTCGAGTTCTTGCCCTGGTCTCTGGGCTGCGTGCGAGGAGAAACGATAAGGACCGCAAGAAGCAGCGAGGAAGTGGACACAGCTACATTTTGGGAGGGATGGAGGGAAGGTAACTAACGCCCTGTTATAACCCCATACACACGGCTACAAGTCCTTGCCTCAGTACTCGACCAAACGCACTGCGCATTCTAGCACAGCGGTCAAGTCTGAAAATAAAGACTGTACCTGGCTTGAACTGAAGCGGCATGGCCACGTTGTCAGCCTCGCAGTCTGTTCGGATGTCTTCACGCTGAGCGGCAAGGTAGGTCAGCAACTCGAATCCCAGGCAGGTCCCCCACACGGGAAAATAAACTCCCGCCTGGTTTTTTAGTATAGCGTGATGGTACAGTTCCCACGCGGCGGCTGAATATCCACCGATTGCAGTGAAACTAGCGGCTCCTCCGGGAAACAAAATTCTGATGGTTGTCAAGGAAACAGTGGCATTAACAAAGGAAATGCTCAGCTGTTTTCCCGAATACACAACAATTCGGTTCAGATTTTTTTTCCTTTATCTTTCCCTTTCTCGTTGGTTGTTTAACGACGTCTACAGTGTCGAGACTACATGTCCGATAGTAGGATATGTGATTAATCTGGAAAGCCGTGGTAATCTAATTGAAATACTTGCCAGGAGGGACTGCGAAAAAACATGCAAGGCCTAACTCAAGGATAGCCGGTGTCTCGTCCGGGATTCCAACCCAGTACACCGTTAGATGTGATAATTCTACCAACAGATGGTTCTAACAATAATCGCTAATCCTCGTAGTGTGTGGATTTGCTTAAGTGTGGTTTCTCTGTGTCGCCATTCGAACCCAGTATCTCCCGAGTGCAAATCTCAAGCACTACCGCTTTGCAAACCCGCTCGGTCTGGCTCCTTATCAATAAATTAAATTAAGATTACGTCTTGGGCCGTGGGCGCCTCTATGCTTTTTTTTTTTTTTNGAAGACATGTTGAACCAGTCGTTTTCTACGCGGTTCGTGTCGTATCAAAGCAAAGCAGGCGATTATATCTTCCCGGTGCTTCTTGTTAAATAATGTTATTTGCTGTATAAGAATACATGAAACCATCATAAAACAAAGTTGATGTTTTGTTACAAAAAATCAATTTATGAAAATGCATGTTTCGTTTAATATAACAATTCTTCTACTGTCTCCGCCTTATCGTGGTGGTGGGGTTTAAGTGCTCCTGAGACCCTGAGAGCTATGCCGGCGGTAGCGTAGCTATTGGTAGGGTCACCCATGCTGCACAGAACAAAGGGTAGGAGCCAGATGCAAATACCCTGGTCCTACAGGTTGGGGGTTGGGCGTGAGGTTAACAACCTCACACCGTAAAAACTAAATTGTTCACAAACCAGACAATCAGCCTCGGATGGATGGAAGAACAGAGAGGAATGGGGGCAGAGTGTTCAGGAGGCTAGAGCTCACCCTGAGCTGCAGCGCCGAGGGGAAGGAAGGAAGGATGGAAGAAAAGAAGGAAGGAAAGGAGGAAGGAAGGAAGGAAGGATGGATGGAAGAAAAGAAGGAAAGGAGGAAAGAAGGAAGGATGGATGGAAGAAAGAAAGGGAGGGAGGAAAGAAGGAAGGAAGGGAGGAAGAAAGAAAAGAAGGAAGGAAGGAAAGGAGGAAGGGAGAAAGAAAGGAAGGAAGGATGGATGGAAGAAAATAAGGAAGGAAAGGAGGGAGGGAGGAAGGAAGGAAGGAATTCTTCTACTGTGGGGCTCACTGCGCAACTGGGAAACGCTCCCGGGACACGGTTTGAGAATCTTTTCCGTAGGACATTGAGGATAAAGGAACGGGCTTTAAATACTTTTATTTTGTATTATTGATATTAGGTATATTCTCTTCTTGTCTTCAGTTTCTATGATTTAAAGGAAATTGGGGGGGGGGGCCTCAGGGGGCCCCACCTCCTGCCGGGACCCATGACACGGTTGTCGAAAGCGCGTTCACTTTTTGTTTAAAGTCCATTAGTTTCCCTATGTTGAACCTCAAATTTTCAGACCCCGTCATAAATCAGGTGCATAGTCGGTGGTTTCTCACTGCAGAAGCAGGGGTTCAATCCCCAGATAATCAGTGTAGGATTTCCCGTGGTTAGCGTGGCACTGGGATGGGCTTTCGTCAAGTATTTTGGCTTCCCGTGCCAATTCTCATTCTACCAGCTGCTTCCGACGTCATATAGTCTGGATACTGATAGCGTCGTTAAACAAGCAACTTAAAAAAAGTATGTGCTTTGTGACATGCGCATCACGCGTTTGTCTTATTTAAATATCGGTTTTTATCTCTTTAATTCGTCTGGTACTCTTAAAATGATCTGTAATAAATCTGTAGTGAGAAAACAGACGGAAAACAAAGACTCACCCGTTGACGCTGTTCACCAGGTTTTCGTAATAAGATGCAGTGCGATTAATTCTGTAAGAAATGCAAATGGCAAAATAAAGTATAAATTGTCTTTATCAGTCTCATTGCACTGCAGTGAATGTTTTTGGTAGTGGTAAAGGCAGAGGTGAGAATTTCCCTATGCTCAATTAAGTACGACGCCATGAAGACGTAGGGGAGCGGAGGTATGGCTCCACATATTCTTAACCTCGGAACTAGATGGAATTGAATGGCCCAGGCCACTTTACTTTAGCGAGAGAACTCTTGCCCACTAGATACGAAGGTGGGTGGACAGCGCGCTGGTCTAAACTCCCTTCTTGACTCTGTCGGGTATCGAACCTGATTCCTCAGTCCTCCATCACGTAGCCCACTCTCTGTACTGACAGTTTGAAAGCATGTTTGTTCTGATAGCAAGCGAAAAATATATATAATTGGAAGTGAGGAATACATCGAATTATGTAATCATGAAAATTGAAATTACATGCGACAATATGGAATCATTATACAGGGAGTTAATTTTTACGAGCGCGGACTCGGACAGAAGAGTGGGACGCGTCATTGTAGCACTGCTTAGATATCTCACTGCAGAAAATTGTTTAAAACATCTTTCAGGGTACGTCATTCCTTGAGTAGGCAACCTTAAGGAAAGAAAAGTCCTCAGAACTCAACATGATCTCTTGCGCGACGATTTGGGTTCCGATCGCAAGTTTAAAATATAATTTAATTAGCTTTCCAACGATGCGTTAAAGGTCTACGTCACGATTTGATGATGACGTAAACTCGAAGGTATTTTATATACAGAATAATTTGGGTAGTGCACTCACTTGATAGGCACGACTCTGGCACCAGCTGCTTCAATGTATTTGACGTATGATGCAGGGACGTAACTCGTGTAATTCCCTGGAAACTTCTCCTGCATGTACACCGACAGCTCCTGTGACAGAATTCCTGTTGATAACAAGAAATACGCTGCATTGAAACCTGACATATATTATCCTTTAAATAATAAAATGTATGAGTTATTTAATTATGCTGTTGATAGCTGTATAATTGTAGGATCATAGAAGACTGGTGAACTGGAAAGGAATGCAGAATAAAAGGAAATTACGGGCCGAATTCAAAGAAATTAGACCTCTAAGATAAAGAACTCTCAATAAAATCAGCAAGGAAACAAATAGCCCCAGATTAACTTATATAACGTGTATATATATTTAAATGAATACGCTTCAAATAAATAACACAAAAGATCTAACCTCCAAATAATTTATATTTACTACTTTGGGGGCAGATGTCTTTTTGAAGACAATTGCATTCAAATTCTTACAGTTAATGAAGTTTAATTTTTCGGTTACGCTGGAATTTCGAAGGGGCGGTCCTGATCTAATCGAAGTACTTTATCGGCATTTGCCTGGAGGGACTGAGAAAACCACGCCCAACCTCAGGATGGCAGGTGTCCCTGCGGAGATTCGAACCGAATACCTCTTGAATACGAGTCTAGAGCGTTACTGCTGCGCCAACGCTCTCGGCTTGATGTGTTAAATTCAGTCCGTACCTCACATGAAACACATTACGTCTCCGCTACAAAGCCCAACCGGTTAATGCTGTTTAGGGAAACAGTCGCTCTTTATTGTGAGAACCATACGGAACACAGACACACTGTATGGGCAGAATAACGAGTATTACAGCTTACGGCCATGTGATTTGTTTGTTCACCTGTGTCCAAAACATCTCTGAGTATAAGACATCGTCAGTTAGTGTCGTTAATCGTTACATCATCAATACAGTGTTATATTAACACATAGAGGCCAACAAAGGACATGCCGCAGGACATAGTGAAACGAGCGTCACAAAGGATCTGAATGGACCTATGATTCATTGTCTTCCTGTGTTGCACCGTAGCATAACCTCGACCTGCTTCTTCCCGACTCCGAATTTCCGGCTTACTTCTTGTCGTAATGCTATGATGGCTCGAATCATCGCGTAAAAGATTAAATTACTAATTTTTGATATACAAAGTCATTCAAATGAAAACCACATAACCATTATAAAATGCCTATTATACAAAATTATGATAATCTGGTATCAGATTGTTGATCGAAGTCTTTTGGCAACACTGAGTGCCTACATGGTACACTATCTGTCGGCGGTAACAGGAAACTTTCAGTTTTCAAGATGGTGACACCCTCACAGTTATGAACTACAATATAGATGAGACCCGTATAATACTGGGTTTCGAATCGGAAGGAATGTAACTTGCTGACATTTATCGCAGAATTGTCGACTTGACCGTTTTCCCGTACGAGTGAACTTTGTTATCATCCTACATGACAGTGACTTTAATGTCAGTAGTACTGTAAACATAGGTCTGTGAACAAACTGCAAATGATTTATGTAAAACCAATATACGGTTTCCTTTTATAATTGGATGCCCCTGAAGTTGGCCATATGACTGCCTCATGTTGGACATTTTCATAATTTATTGATTAAAAAACTTGTTGCATTAGATGGTAGCTCTGAATGTGCTAGATTCTGTTTTCAGCATGCCTGAGATCTCGCGGATAACATTCTTCTGTGCGATTCCTTGTTCAAGGTGTGACGTACTCTCAGAGATGTTTTCGACAAACATACCTATAATTGGACGGTCGTTGAGGTGAAGTCCCGTTGAAGCAGGCAGCACCGGCAATAACTGGCTCTCCATTTTAGGAGCGAAGTACCGTACAATCCGCAAAAGACAGAAACCAGACTGGACATATCTGCTGCTATCTCACACACAGTTAATTTGATAACCATGCCATACCTGTCGCAATTGGCAGATAACACTGAGGCGTGTGATTTACACCTGGCGTAATCGATGGGTGGTTTCACTTTAATTTCTTTGTCTTCCTCTGTTTCCTTTTCTATTGATGATGTTTGAAATGTCGCATAATTTTGTAGAAATCTCTCCTACTGTTACATACCCCTTTGGAGTCATTCTGAAGGTATTGCCTGTAGAAAGACCGTCTCCATGAATCAATGGAGTAATCCACCTGCCTCAATTTGCATTCATGCAGGNGGAGAGCTCTCTGGACTAATCCAGTCACGAAGTATCCTGAACGCAGCTGCAAGGGGAGCCCCAGACTTTGCAGGAGAGCTCTCTGGACTAATCCAGTCACGAAGTATCCCGAACGCAGCTGCAAGGGGAGCCCCAGACTTTGCAGGAGAGCTCTCTGGACTAATCCAGTCACGAAGTATCCTGTACACAGCTGCAAGGGGAGCCCCAGACTTTACAGGAGAGCTCTCTGGACTAATCCAGTCACGAAATATCCTGAACGCAGCTGCAAAGGGAGTCCCAGACTTTACAGGAGAGCTGTCTGGACTAATCCAGTCACGAAATATCCTGAACGCAGCTGCAAGGGGAGTCCCAGACTTTACAGCAGACAGCGAGTTTCAAGGATTCTATTGACCATTGTGCCCCGGCAACTTTGCATGTTTTCCCCACAATCAAGATATAATATTAACATATTTTGAAGCCGAAATTCTTCAGTAAAAAAATAAAGAAAGCGCAGCAATTATTAGTTGCGGAAATAGGCGTAACTACAAAGACGTCAATACATAAGATTGATTATATTATCTTAAAGGAGTTAATTTTGCTAATAAAACAGTGTTATCTCTTATATACACTTTGATAAAACACAACATGAAACATGCGTTGCTACAAGCAAGCGACGGCGTTGCACGAACTATAATGTTCTATGTTATCGCAGTATGGACGTTAAAAGTAGTCTAATAGGCATTAGACGCAATATACAGTCGTGTACAAGCGTTAATAACATGGGCTGAATACTGTTAACACCGAGACACTTGTCCTGCGCGCGCCCGAATATTCAGGCATCCCAAAATGGAGGTAGCGACTGAGACGCGATAACTTCTCGAGCTCTTGAAGCATACTCTCAAGTGTATGAGTGACTGTAGACGGGGTTTGGGTTGGTAATCGCCTTTATTGAACACTGGCAGAACGTAGCTACAAATAACTACGACGGTCTCACTGAGTTACACACTGCAAAGATCGCTGTACCCACAGCACACATAAAGTCTTCTCAGGCTTCATTAGTCGTTTACACGTAACGGATACTAACAATGTCCTCTGCTTACGCCCTTACCGGCTGCCGAATATCTCACAACTGACCGCCTATCTGTAGCTCCCAACTTGTCGCGCTTATAACATCTCGGTACGGACTGCACAGAAAACACCGCTCTTCGTTGTACCTGAGTAGTTTGCATTGGAACATGTTTGATTGCGAAGCTGTTACTCAGCAACGAATCTTGTATATTTGCTTACCTCGCGGTTGTTGCCCAGCAACGGGTCTACATGCTGCAACATTAAGACAGCTCTGTATAGTTTCGCAGTGGACATGGTACATGAATTCTATAGGACATTTTCACAACTACTTACAGCAGGAATTGGTTTCTTTTTATCCGTCTGGCCCTTTTTTATTACCTCCTTTGCCCTAGTTATGGCGATTGCGATGATAATGATGGTAATAATAATAATAATTAACAAGGAATGACTAATCAGCTGTGTCTTTTTATAGAATCCGAACGTTCCATATTCGCAAAAGCCTACCGCCAGTCCCTACCATGGGCCAGATGAATTCAATCCAAATTTCCGCATCCAATTTAATATTATCTTCCCATATACTGCAAGTGGTCTCTTCCCTGGAGTGACTGTCACGAGAATCTTCTGTGTATTTCATTTATGTATCCGTTTATTTATTGTTCATATAATGCCGCACACTACTGCTTCGTATTCAGGAAGTCAGGTGTTCGAATTTCGACCTAGGTTTTTCATTATTTTCCTCAGTTCCTCCAGTTAAATCATGGTACTGTATCTCAAACCAGGCCTCCACCGCTTCCTTTCCCATCCTTTCAGTCGCCCTGTCATTGAATGCTATATAATCTGTGCTTCTGGAACCTCGGTAAATAAACAATACTTAACTAAAATATCAGGAAGAAATTGAACCGATTAAAAGCAATTAATGGGAAGGTTATCAGTCAGTGTATTTTAATAAGCACCCAGTGGTTAGATAAAGTTAAAAGAGGCAATCATGTAATCTAATCTTTTCTTCTTTTGCGCCACACGTTATGTCGTCCAAATCAATTTTCAAACAAAAGAATGGAAAATAGCGACATAGAGCCTTTCTGTTATCCCGTGTCTGAGACAGTCTGAACTGTATTAGTAGAGATTTTAGCCTATAAATATGATTTCATACAGGGTGTTCTCTCTGTGAGCGTGAACTCTGGCCGAAGTGTCGCAGACTTCTACCCATAAAGCATAAGTTCGTCTCATGTCTGTGCTGAGAAGAAAACTTACGGGTGAAGTGGCCTCTCGGTGGGCTTTTCGCAGACGTATTGATCGTCCGTATTTCGGAGATGCCGGGTTTTGCTAAAATCTTAATTTGTTTATGAAGTCTGAATGCACTCTACTGTTAATAACGGTTAAAGTTGTTCCACGTCTTAATTAAGCATCACTTCATGAAGACATAAGGGAGTGGAGGTATAGCTCCGCTATTCTTGACCTCGGCATTAGATTGAAATGAGTGGTCAGCTTTACCCCCGGGGATAGAGCCCCCCGGAACCCTTTCGATAGGACGCCGGGTGGGTTCCAGAACCGATCTGGACCCTACGTATAGAAAAATTTTTGCCTCTGCCGGGAATCGAGTTCCGGCCGTTCAACCCATCGCTCTAGGGACTTATCCCGTCTCCTAAGATCCATAATAACATATTAACTTCTTAATATCATAATGGTTTAAATATAAAAAAGTGTGTTACTCGTTGCCCCTTCGTTGACGTCATGATGGAACGAGAGAGGTTTTGAGAAACTGGGTCAAAGCCTTGACCTCCCGGAAGGTAACCCTATGCGTCTCAAGCCCTAATGACCTTTCGGGAACGGATATGAGTGTGCTCCTCTGTCTTATATAAAACGCTGATTGTACTGTACACATTTTAAACATTCCTCTGTGAGCTGGTTTCGAATGATTTACGTCAATTACTGTAAGGTCTCCTTATAAAAGCAGTTGCATGCCCCTGAAAATGGGTTGTTTTAGAGCACTTAATTGTGGTACGAGCCTCGATAGCTCAGTCGGTATAGCGACTAGCTACGAACTGGACGGGCAAGAGGTCGGAGGTGCAAGATTTTTTCTTCGCGTCTTTGGGACCGGTTCTGGGGCTCACCCAACCTCCTATCCAATGGGCACAATGGGCTTATTTCCCGGGGTGTCAAACTGACCACTCACCTCCATCTAATGCTGAAGTCAAGAATGGTGGAGCTATACCTCCACTCCCCCATGTCTTTATGGTGTGAAGATTGGTTAATTAAGGACAGGGGCAGTTTTACTTTCTGTTTATTAAATAATTTGTTTCAGTAGATGCTACCATTGAATTTATTAGATTTTAATGTTAACATAATGAGGAGCTTCATAACTTGTACTCTTCTCCAGGTATAATTAGAATGATCAAGTAAGGAGGATGAGGTGGGCAGGGCATGTAGCACGAATGCGAAGATGAGGAATGCATATAGGGGTATTTGTGGAAAAGCCAGAAGGAAAGAGACCACTGGGAAGACCAAGGCGTAGGTGGGTGGACAATATGAAAATGGATCTTCAGAGAAATAGGATGGGATGGTATCGATTGGATCGATCTGGCTCAGGATATGGACCAGTGGAGGGCTCTTGTGAACACAGTAATGAACCTTTGGGTTCCAAAAAATGTTGGGAAATTCTTGAGTAGCTGCAGAATTGGCGGCTCCTCAAGAAGGGCTCAGCTCCATATGTAAGTTAATGTTAACATTCAGTGGGAACAAAAATTGCCATGTCAGAGATGTTTCGGACAGACTTACCTATGACTGGACGGTCGTTGGCATGAAGACCCGTGCAAGCAGAGAGTAGAGGAACCAGGAACAGCAGCAACCGATGCTCCATTTTTCCCCCAGGCTACTATCAGCAATGGGCAAAACAAACCGGGCAGGCTGGACACATCTGATCCTATCACACGCAGATAAATCCACGGTCATGTGATCTCCCCCACCTCCTCAGACATTGATCGTCCGTTTCCTTTCTTGTGGATTTATGTGCCGTCTTCTGCGATGTTACAGCATGGACTCTGGTATAAGCATATCGACGTTTTCGGAGGAACTTACTGCGTCTATCTTCAGAATCGAATGAATATTGTGACAGGTTGCTCGAAGCATTAATATTCAGAACCAGAAAACTCCGTGTAACACGGTCAGCAATAGAACTTCGGTCTCAATAATCACGACAACAGAGGAACTACTGAAGACGTCTCCTAGGCAACGGATACAGAAACGGGCAGTTACATCGGACACGCAAAAAGAGAACCTTCAGGAGGTGATCCTCATACGGTTCGACCAGAACCTTCCTCAGGGAGAGAACTGACCAAACGAGGACAGAATACGACAGAAGAATACAGAAGGATAAAGAAGAGTAGACTAGAGGCCAGTGCATGGTCCAGACAACAGAGAGAGATTCGTTATCCAGAAGGGGGTCAAAAGTGTGAACTGTTGTAATCAAGTGAAATTGTAATAGAGACGCCTAATTGATCCAGTCAGTCCAATCTACAACACACAATATCAGTCACGCATACCCCCCTACACGTGACAATATCTTCGACACTGAAGACATAGGCATTACGTTCCACCGAAACGTCGGTGAATTTAAAACTACACAGCTTCATATACCTATAGGCCGCGCCATAGCTCAAGCGGTTAGTCGCTGGTTTCCCACTCCCCGGGTTCGATCCCGGGTCTACTCAGGTGGGATTTGTGGTGAACAAAGTGGCGCTGGGGCGGATTTTCTCCGAGTACTTCGGTTTCCCCTGCCAATCTTCATTCCACCAAATTCTCCATCATCATAATCACCCGGGGCAGGTACAATAGGCCAATCAGTGGTCGCCGTGCCGAGTGAACCCAGCTGGACTCCACCCCCCACTAAGCTAATTAAAAAAGAGATTCATATCCCAGAAGATAAGTGTTCATTTGTTAACAGATATTATGTGTGAGTAACTACAGACCCATTATCCTTCTCAACAACTTCTCTAAGCTCCTTGAATTCATTATTCACGATCATATTTTGCATTACATTAAACTTCATCCCAACCAGCATGCAAATCCACAGCCACTAATCTGGTATCCTTCCTAGATATTATGACCCCTGTTGTCTGCAGTCAGCGTCAGGCTGATGCTGTCTATTTTGATTTTTCTAGTGCCTTTGACCTCGTGCCCCATACTCTGCTCGTGCACAAGCTCAGCTCCCTTGGATTTTCTGATGGATGCCTTAACTGGCTTGGCAGTTACCTAGCTAACAGGAGATCTCGGGTCCGTGTGTCTGATGCTCTCTCCCGGCCTCTTATGCCGGGTCCAGACTTGTTGCGTATTTCCGTTGCGTATCAACCGATGCAACGCGATAAAATTTCTCCTTGGCAACGAAGAAATGAATCTCAGTCTCGAGCCAGATTTCAGTCAGCAATGACTACACCCAACCTGACGGTAGCAGCGGCCGCGTACATCTATCTTCACTATGCTATAAAGGGAAGAAGAACAAAATCACGACGTTTGTGGATATCACCGATCTATGCCAGTAGGAAAGTATACAGTGGGTCCCATCTTTTGGCGGACTTAAATTTTCAGTCAGTCAGTGGGATGTACAAAAATTTCACAAGGATGCATCCGTCAGATTGTAATGTTCTGTGCTTCGGGGATTCCAAATAACATCCCTCTTTTTATATTCATCAATTAAATATATAATGCTCTCCTTACTCCAATCCATTCAGAGTCTATAAACAGAGAATCACAAACAGAAGAACGCACACTGGTGATGACTACACTCCAACTGTCTGGAGCTGATAAGCAAAGCGCGATGCAGCCGCCTATACGTCCAGACTGGCACCACTGCAACCCGAGTCGTCCCTTTGATGCGACGGGAAAAACCGCCAAGTAACTTCCGGTGTGCCGCAAGGCTCTGTCCTGGGGCCCCTTCTTTTTAACATATTCATTAATGACCTCTGTAACTCGATATGGCATTCCCATTTTCTAATCTTTGCTGATGATCTCAAAATTTTTCGCATCATAGACACTCCGCAGGATTGCCTCTTACTTCAAAATGTCATTGATCATGTCAGTGACAGGTGCTCTGCCAACTCCATGAGTATTGA
>NW_019718634.1:890501-891587 GCF_002891405.2 Cryptotermes secundus
TCTACTTTTAGCGTTCGTCCCTCAAAAAGACACTGTCCCTCTTCTCGGTGCGCCCTTGCTACCAACGCGGTGGGTAAAGATCTCGACATATTTGCAGACGGAGCGGTTTCTCTGAATCATATTTTACAAGCATGTACCAAACCTCTTACGGTGTTACTTGATTAGTGTTTTCATTCACTACAAATGTGTATACCTCGGCTAACTATAATTTTCTTATGTAATTGGTTTTAATTTATTGACTTGTTATTAATTTTATGCTATCACTCCCAGTTGTCTTATCTTAGTATTTAGTTACTAATAGTATTAGCAACACTCGTAATACTTCATAAATGTATGTATATATTTAAGTCTTCTTTAGATTTATGCTCACAGATTTATTTCTGTCATATTTGTATTTTGTTTTAATTATTTTTCTGTGCCTAATATACTCTTGCTAACTTTGTAATTTGCCACTGTGCTGTTAAGTTTGCGCGTAAATAAACATGAATTGAATTGAATTATCGATCGTCCTGTTTTTATCTAAAACACAATCCTGTTTATTTTTTATTTATTTTTTTAAGATTAGAGACAGGACGATGGATAACGCCCATAAACACAGTATCTGTACTAATGTACTATCGTCACAAATCTTTAGATCTTATTTACTCATGCCTATGTTCTTTGTTGTTTCTGATTAACTTAGAGGACACAGAACTGCTGTTTTTTTAAACTTTTTTTTCCATCATCGGGTATTCTAGAGAACAGAGAACACGACGTTTCGGAAACTGGATCTGTTCCCGTCTTCAGATGACACATACTCAGTTGGGTCCCTTAGAAAGAGCTAATCTCAATCATGGGCAACCCCTGTCAGAGTCACACAGCTATTTGATCAATTGAGGCCAGGCTGTGTATAGCTTTATATATCTAACAATTCTGTGTGTTATGCACCATCGTCGGCACCCTTTAGAATATATTAGTTAAGGGAGACTGCAAGAAAATTCCATAATGACAACCCTAATATTGTAAGATTTGAGGCTTTCACGGCGATGACTATGAAGAAAGCAGTTTTCTGGGATTTGGCACCGTGTATCCACATATACACGGTGC
>NW_019718634.1:891599-930854 GCF_002891405.2 Cryptotermes secundus
TATCCACATATACACGGTGCCAAATCCCAGAAAACTGCTTTCTTCAACCCTAATATTATTCATATTAGAGTTATCAGTTGAAGGAGAATGAGATGGGCAGTGCACATAGCACGACTGATAGACAGGAGAAATGAATATAATGTTTTCGTAGGAAAACCTGAAGGAACTGAATCATTTCGATGTCCAAGGCATAGGATGTGATTATATTATTAAATAGGATTGATGTGAACTGAATTTACTTCGCGCTTGTCTAATTTTATCTATAAAAATTATAAATTTAATATAATTTTTATATTTCCTCGGGGTAACAATTTATTTTTGTGAAGTATGATACTGTGTACTAATTGACCTGCCCCTCACTGGGTGGTGAGAAATGTAACTCGGTTACCCCTTGCCCCAAGCCCGGCGTGTAGTGAAACTTCCACGAGTTCCGGACAAATTTTCGGTTGTGTATGTCTATAAAATTACTTAAGAATCATTTTAAAGTGTAATTTTACTAAAATTAACTATTGTTTTATTTTAAATTCGGTGATCTGGACGTTTCGATTCTCCGAACAGTCGAGAGCTTCAGTTCGGATTATCGAGGCTGCCCTGCATAACTCTGAGGTGGAATACAGTCAGAGTGGAAACTCGTAGCACTGTTCGAACACTGTGTAGTTCGCTGTGTATTTCACTGGGTGCTTGTAGATCATGTATTCTTCTTCCTCAGACGCAGGAAACTTATGCCCGCTCTTTCGAGCTGCAAAGAAGGGAACAGTTTTACGAGTATGTATTCACTAGCACAGAGAGCGTTGAAAATTCAACGAAAATTTGTTGCTGTTAAACTGTGTCTAAAACATCTTTGATGTTAGGTCATAATCAGTTCCGCCATCATTAGAAAGTCGCTAGATTATAATTGCGACATACGATGGGGACCATAATCCCCATAAAAGTTAAGGTAAAAGTAAAGCTATCCCTGTAGCAGGCCGTGGAGGCCCATAGGGTTGTGAGACGTCGAGGCTCCCACATTTTTAGACAATCGACTCACAGATAGCAGTGAGGTTGTCAGCCTTACGCGCCGGCAGACCTTTACTCCCAGGAAGATTCCTGGTACTCATTTCTGTTAGCGGCTGAGTCGACCCCAGGGCCACAGTGCTGCTGGAGAAAATATATGGGATTTGTTTTTCCCGTAAGGTTTCCTACTTGTGGTATGACGTAGTCGCAGGAATGGTTTAGACAGACTATAAGAACGTCATTATTGAATTCGGAGCATAGAACGTATCGAGAAAAAGCGTTTCTATTCTGTATAATCTGCTTCATTTGGGATTACTGGATTTTTCTTACCCTCATTTACGAAGAAATTTCCAAAATACTGCGAGACCCGAACGGCTTTTGCAGAGTGGGGATGATTTTTATCCCTTCTCCATTCATAAACATTCTTCTCTGGGTGAAACTGCAGCCCGTAAATTGGATATCTGCTGTGCTCCAACGTGGATATGAACTCCAGGCCGTTTGAATCTTCGTTCGTCGTCATAAATCGCCAGTCGTCATTCAGTTCTAGCGCCGTCATATTCTGAAACACAAGATTTCTACAGGGTGTTCATTTTAAATAGCGCAGAATCACAGGAGTCGTACGCTTTCCCAGTCAAGTCGACCCTCAAATATTTCTTTACGCTCTAGTTTAATGTTATTTTCTCATTGACCAATGATCTCAAATCATTGCCCAGGTCATGAATACGTGGATCTATACTTCCACTCCTCGGTACGTCTTCATGGCGTAGTGCTTAATTAGTTACGTACAGAAATAGCTTTATCGTTCTGTACTCCTCTCGCTTAAGAGTCCTCTTAACTTTAGATTTTCAGACTAAAATTTGTTGACGCACTATGCTACAAACCGGCAGGTTGTGGGTTCGGTTCTCTATAAGGTTACTAGATATTTCAATTGATTTAATCCTTTCAGCCGCACTATGGCCGTGGAGTCGACCCAGCCTCTAATAGAAATGAGTACCAGGAATCTTCCTGGGGTAAAGCGCGGCCGGTGCGTAAGGTCGAGGACTCCACCTCCATCTGTTAGCCGACTGTTCATAAAATGTGGGAGCCTCGACGTCTCACAACTCTATGGGCCTCCACGGCCCGTTAGAGGGATAGCTTTACCTCATCCGACGCGCATTACATGGGCCCTGTGTTATATGCTAATAATGATTATAGTGAAGAGTAAATATTATGCACATTTTCATTGTGTTATTTTCCTCATTCTGTTACTTCCCCTCTCTTTCTTCAGTGTTATAACCTGTTTGCTACGTCATTAACCCAAACTTTCAATTAACCACGATTTACCTTATTAAATGCAACTGCAGCAAGTAGCCTGTTATCTGAAACTTCCCATCTTCACATTTCAAACTTAGTTCACTGGAATTTTCTACTCGACACTACGTAAATACGTAAGATAAAGCCCAGTCATTGTGATAGAGATACAAGCCAGCCGTGAGCTTCAGACGTCTGCCTGCCATATCAGCAGTTCAAGTTTAAACATTGCAATAGGAAAGTGATCGAGTTCCAGGAAGGGTAGCCTGGCGTAGGCTGCCGTTGGTAACCTTTTTCTGATCTTATAGAATCCCGACATATCCTTGCAATTTACAGCGAACCCTCGCTAATCCGGATCCGAATATAAACAGTTCTGTTCACGGGTGAGTACATACTTTAAAAGACACATTGGATTTAGGAACAAGAGGAGTTTCAGACTGTGTTGAGGGCATCTGGAGAGACTGATACCACGCAAGAAAATATCGCAAGATTAGCTTGAGCTGGCTGAAGAAGACCCTGGATGTCAGCTTCTGACACAGGAAGAAATTGTTGCAATGATATCTTTTTGTGTTTATTTTCATCGGCACAGTATGTATTATTAAATTTCCAATTTATTTATTTTATAAGTATTTTTGTTGTCTTCTAGTCCTGTTTTCGTTTTATTAATCCGGATTAGCGAGGATTTGGTGTATTTAATTTGTCTGTACTCTCGCTAGCCCCAACTGTATAGCATCGACTGTGTGACAGTGAGTAATGATTTGGCAACTCTTTGAAATGAAGTGGTCGTGACCTGACTTTATGGTATTATCCCAGAATTTTCATCAAGGGACTGTGGGAATGGGAAGAATGTGAAAAAATGCGGTTGTGGCCTATTTTATGGTACTATCCCACAACTTATCTCAAGGAATTGGCGAAGAGAGAAGTATGTGGAGGTAGTCGTGACTTAATTAAAATACTATCCCAGAATTCGTATCGAGAACTTCTGGAAAACCACCACGAGAACCTCGGTGAAGTTAGTCAGTGTCCCGGGATGGGATTCGAACCAGTCACTTCCCAAATACAAATGACAAGTGTTACTGATTGAGCGAACTTGCTCCACGTTCTCTTTCTTGAGCAAAAATACTTTTTATTTTTGCATTCCATTCAAATTTCACAAGATACGGTCAGCGGCAACGAACATCCGGGTACCGTGAGTCAGGGGATGACTTGAGTGTTTGAGCGATTTCGCCCCATACCGTGATTTAATGACCCCTCCTGTCCGCCTCGAAACAGCATTGGCTGAATCACGTTTTTGTGCCTTCCCAGTTGTATATTTTATTTGCGAGCACTCTTTCGCTTTCAGATGGTTGCATGCTTGTGACTGCACTCTCTGGCATCTGGGGTTGAAATATATGACAACAGTGCTACATTCTTCCAACCGAGTTGGGACTTGATTTATTACACGTAGGTGGGATCCGCTATAACTATCTCCGTGCAGCTGCCTCCTTTTTAAGAAGCTGATAGTTGCGCAGCTATTGGAGAGATTTTCCAACGATTTATGGCACTTCATTGCCGTATTCACAATTGACTGCCATTGGTCTCGAACTCACGCTCCACAGTAGTACTCCCTCAAGACGGAAGATTTCCCATCGTGGCGACCCAGATGAGGTCATGTGGGATTTGTGGTGGACGGAAGTGTCATTTTGGCAGGTTTTCCTTCCAGTACTTCAGTTTCCCCTGACAATTATTTCAGCTTCTGCCCCACACACATCTGTCACGAAGGGCTGGTGCAGTAGGGCCGGTGTGCGAAGTCGACTCAGTGTCAGCCCAACCCCACACAAAGAAAGACAATAGAGAGACTCCTATTAGTGTGATGCTTGGTTCGAATCCCGAAGGCGACACTGGCCATCCTGTCTGAAATACTTCGAAACTTTCCTTGATCCCTCCAGATAAATACCGGTTTCGGTAGCTCAATTAGCTCATGTCCAATTCCTTCCAAATTGTTTTCAATCTATCAGTCGTCAGCCATCTTACCATCTAACACAGTGTACCCAATTGGCAACGCTGTAGAATAAGGCTCAGTTACGTAAGAATTGGTAGGGGAAAGTTTCCCTACGCTTAAATGATTAGGCACTACACCATGAGGGCATATAGATCCACGTGTTATTGGCATCGGCATTAGATAGAGGTGAGTGGTCAGTTTCACGCCCCGACCGCTTTACCTCCCCGAGTAAGAGCCTCCGTTTCAATTGGATAGGAGGCTGGGTGGGTCCCAGAGTCGGTTTTGACCTTGTGGATAAGAGAAAATTCTCTTGTTTCTCCCAGGACTTGAACTCCGACCCCTCTGCCGTCTAGCCCACAGCTATTCGCTATACCGACTGATCTATCCTGGCTCCGTAGGACTCGGTAGACAAATTCTCAAGGTTCTGATCTCTTCATGTTTCATACCTGTTTAGTTAAGCAGTATCGGTGAAAATTGGCTGTGACGTTTTCCTTTGTTAAGATTCCTATGATGTCACTGGGCGCGCTGCCGAATAATCTACTGTTGAATGATCCTGAAACAGTAAATGAAGAATGCGTCTAAAGATATCTTCGACGTTTCGTGATCACCAAATAGGTACGCAAGTCGTTACGTCATTATTAGAAAGGCAGTTTTGATTCGACAGACAGTCGGAAGTCTGGGAGCCGGAGGTTAGAGTCTTTATTTGCGTTGTTAGCAGCCGCTACCTAGCAACGACTAGTGAACAGACAAGACTTTATGTGTGCTGGAGTTATAGTAATCTATAGATTGTGTAAATGATTGTGATTGGTATAATTATTTTTGTAGTTACGAGTCATAAGCGTTAAATAAATCCAATTATCAACCCAAACCCTGTGTGTAGTCACAACCACGTGATAATATGATTAGAATCAAACGCGCTCTACCGGAGATCTCACTGAACACACGGAGGACTTTGCTTCCGTAAGGTTGGCTACTAAATGTGTGACGTACCCTCAAAGTAAATGCCTAAATGGAGTTTGATTTCGACTTACCTCGTTTGAACTCAAGTGGAAGCGCTTCGTTATAGCTGTAACACGACGCACGGTGTTCCACGTTGTCCGATGCAAGATATGTGAGCAGTTCGAATCCAAGGCAGATCCCCAAGATAGGGAAGAAATCACCGGCTTCGTTCATCTTTTTTGCCAGTTCATATAACTTTTGTCCTGCCTCTGCATATCCACCGGGTGTGTCAAAATATGTTCCCCCGCCAGGTAATAAAATTCTGTGTAGGAAAATACAGGTATAAGCAGCCTCTTAATCACTTAGAAGCGGTGATTGCCCTACCGTTTTGGTATGTGACTGAACTAAGAATTTCTGACGCCCGTGAGCAGATAAGGAATGGTTTGAAATGAGATTAAGAAATTAAAAAAAAAGTACAAAAACATGCCACATGCGTTTTCATATATGATTGAAACTCATGCGAAGTAAAATTTTGCTCTGTAGACCATTTTTGGTTTCTGAGTGTACAAGCCAGGACACGTGCGCATGGTAAAATTATTTGGGCCCCTCGTGCGCATACCGTTATTTTCCTGAGGATAACACCCACGCAGTTTCATAAATTTCCGTAAATTACTGAAACTTATTGAACGTCTCTCCAACCGTTTTCGAGTAATTCAACCTTCTGTTTAGGAACCCATCTGAAAACAGCTGAAATGTTAATATTCACGATGATTCGACCTATGAGGGAAACTCTTGAATTCCGAATCCACTTATTCGTATTCGGCGGGGGGCGGGGGGACTGAAAACGTGTAAATCCATTAAAATCCACTACTTTCTCGTATATGCCACGTGTATCAGTATGTAAAAATATATTTGCGAATTAACCTTTATTATGCCTAGGAAGGACATCCTGTTTGTTATACTGTATGCTTCTAATTCGATTTCTCCTTTCCTTATCAGTTTACAGTATGATAATTAGGTTGTTAATATTATCGGTTGCCCCTGGAAGACCGCGGCTTCCTCTTTTGAAAAAACTAATTTAAAGCACGGTGTAATTATGTTTATCAGGAACTCTGCATTCTGCCCACACAGTGTATTTCTGTGTTCCGTATGGTTCTCACAGTAAACAGCGACTGTTTCCCTAAACAGCATTAACCGGTTTGGCATTTTACCGGAGACGTAATGTGTTTCCTGTGAGGCACGGACTGAGTTTTCTGCTCACAGAGTGTATTTGTGTGTTCCGTATGGTTCTCACAATAAACAGCGACTGTTTCCCTAAACAGCATTAACCGGTTGGGCTTTGTAGCGGAGACGTAGTGTGTTTCCTTTGAGGTACGGACTGGATTCATATAGTATATCATCGTGATACGTGTCTCCGGCATTTGTACTTACCCGTTCACATAACTGGCGATGTTTTTGTAGTAATCGTCCGTTTTATTGATCCTGGTGAAAAAAGGAAAACGTTAATTATGGAAATGTATTTATTTTAATATAAATAAATATATAAATTATAACTTAGGTGCACGCGGTAGCGTAGTTGATTGAGGCACTGTGCTACAAGTCGCAAGGTCGCGGGTTCGATTCCCGATGAGGTCATTGGATTTTTCAACTGGCCTAATCCTTCCAGCCACACCGTGGCAATGGGGTTGACTCAGCCTCTAACTGAAATAAGTACCAGGAATCTTCCTGGTGGTAAAGGGCGGCCGGGTCTAAGGCTGACAGCCTCACCGCTGTGATCCGATGTGGGAATCTCAACGTCTCACAACTCTGTCGGCCTTCAAGGCCTGATACAGGGATAGTTTTACCTTTTCTACCTTGGAAGTATTCCACTGATTATCTAACATTTAGTTAGTTCATTTGGTGGATTCAGCACTTGCCTGGCTACTAAAGCGCCACATCTGTAGCCGGGATATAATATTTTCTCAACACGTGGGTTTAAATTAAACAACTAGAAGAAATATCACTTCGAAAATTAAACAATTCCTATATGTTTTAGATACAGCATTCCGTTGAGGATTCCCTCCTTCAAAATAGGACTTAACCCTTTCAATAATAATTTTGTTTAAATTGACGTTCTTTTGTTTCTGTATTTCATCGTTACTGTCTGTTTAATACGTGACACCTCCAGTAGCCAACCTTACGGAACAAATGTCCCTGTGTGTTCAACGAGATCTCCGGTATGGGGATTTTGGTTCCCGTCGTGTGTTGAAAATTAATTCCAGCAACTCTCTTGTGACGACGTATTCACCATCTGGTGATGATGCATCCTCAGAGATGCTTTAGACATAGTATACGAGCCCCCCCCCCCCGATCCAAACATACGTATATTTTCAGGTTTTCACTGCAGTGATTGTTCAGATTCTGGTCCTCTGGGTTGACACCGTATAGTCTTGCAGGCGGATACCGACATTTCAGAAGTACATTCTGCCTCCATCTTTAGAGTTGAACTGTATAAGTTCTGGAATTGGCTCGGTTTGACATTGGCTTGAATCATGCTCTTTCTTTACCCTATCCCTTGGGTCTCATGACCGTTTTTCCTTTAACCTGACGATATAACCGAGCCAATTCACGGACCCACACACTTCAATCCTGTAGATGGAGGCAGCATGTTCTTCCGAAATGTCGGAATTCGCCTACAATAGTACAGGGTGTCATAACCAAGATGATCACATGTCTATGCATACTCTGCCATCTTTTGGCAAACATATGGAAGTACAGTGGAACTATGCATACTCTGCCATCTTTTGGCAAACATGTGGAAGTACAGTGGATCTGATGCTCTCACAGCAGTGGCTATGAAGTGTTATATCTTCTGCTTGCTGTCTGTTTCGCTTGACTTGCTCTTCTAATGATGGAAGAGATTTGTTTCTCCGAAACATCGGTTATGTCCCAGAAGATATAATTCTTCACGTGCATGTTTTCATGTGTCGTTGAGTCGACACGCTGAGAAATACTCAGTAGTGAAATAGAGATAATGCATTCACTGTGATATTTGTCGCTCTAGTTGAGTAGGTTACAAGGAAATAGTTACTTAAGTATGCAAACTGATATTTACATGACCGGGACAACCCTGGCTCCAGCACCTTCCAAGAACTTGACGTACGAAGCCGCGATGTAGCTAACACGAGGGTCTAGCTGTGGGTCGCTTTCCATAATCAACTCCTGAGCAAGTACTCCTAGTGGCACACAGATTAGCAGTATTAGCAATGAGCTTGCTTAAACGCACCATCCTTCCATTTATGGACTTTGATTAACGCTTCTGAAAATTACAGAATACCTCTGTATAACCTAGATACTAAAAGCACTGTAAAATAATAAGTAGTGAAAAATTATGTCGAAGCATATAGGGTGGTTGAAATATGTTATTAAGAACATTAAAATACATACAGTGAACTCCCGATTATGCGTGCAAATAAATACGCGGATAAACACGGATAATCCAGAGACTTGGAAATACATGCATAGCATGAGATTTACTTAATTATCTCGAATACCGTAAGATTTACGGGATAAGTACAACGCACAGAAAATATGGGTTTCATTTTGTCTGCATCTTTTGTCCGAAATATTTTCCGCTTCCATAAATATTTAATGAGCTGCTCACAAAAGCGCAGGTGTAGGTCTTCATGTAGAATGTTGGTTAAAATTTCCTACCTAAATTATGACCCTATCATAGGGCCGCGCCATAGCTGAAGCGGTTAGTTGCTTGCTTCCCACCGCGGCGGCCCGGGTTCGATATCGGGTTTGGTCAAGTGGGATTTGTGGTGGACAAAGTGGCGCTGGGGCAGGTTTTCTCCGAGTACTTCGGTTTCCCCTGCCAATCTTCATTCCACCAATTGCTCCACAATCACCCTCACCTATCATCTGGGGCTGGTACAAGAGGCCAGAAGTGGCCGCAGTACAATGGACTTAGTCCCACCCACTAGCAATAAAGAAAATTACCCTATCGTAAGATTCTCCAGTATGAGTTCGTGCGAAAATTGTTCCATCAGTTCCCGAGTTGTTTCATGGAGGGGACGAATTCGGTTAGGAGCTCCGCGAGGTTAAAACCGCGACAAAATATTCCGCAAACCGGATGATCCGAGCATGTATGATCGGGAATTTTCTGTACTTGCAAAATTACTTACTTACTTATGGAGCCGAGCCCTTCTTGAGGAGCCGCAAATTCTGCAGCTACTCAAGAACTTCCCAGCACTTTATGGAACCCGAAGGTTCATCACCGTGCTCACAAGAGCCCTCCACTGGTCCCTATCCTGAGCCAGATCAATCAAATCCATACCATCCCATCCTATCTCTCCAAGATCCATTTTAATATTGTCCACCCACCTACACCTTGGTCTTCCCAGTGATCTCTTTCCTTATGGCTTTCCCACCGATATCCTATATATATTCCTTTTCTCCCCCTTTCGTGCTACATGCCCTGCCCACCTCATCCTCCTTGACTGCGGTGTAGAACTTATATAATTACATAATTTTATTGATTTTAGTTTTGAAACAAAGATACAATGATAATAACATTTAAAATACAAACAATATTGGTGCACTAAAGATTGTCGTTATACCTATAATCGGGCGATTGTTTAAAGTTGATTCCACGCATGCGCGCTGCCCAATGGCGAACAGTAGGAGACAGATGAAGAGCATCTCACGTGTTGATCCAGACATGAAGCTCTCCTATGTTAATTTGAACTGTAATGGGATAATTTGGCGTTCCTTTTGCAGATATACAGACAGACCTTGTTGGCCTACGCTCGGATTACGCTCCTAGACGTGAAGCTCTAAATTATCACTGACGCCACAGATAGCAATGTTTGCACGTAACACCATCCAAATCTCCGTGCAATAAAATGAAGATTGTCTTCTTGCGAAAACCGCGATGCAAAGTCTGTTTCGTGTCGGGAGCTACAGGGTGATTCACTCGGAAAAGTACCCGAATTAATAATTATAAATCACGCAGTAATTTTCGGATGGAAACAGAAACATGGTGGGTACATAACCTCGGTAGATATGAAGGTAATTGGGTTCCAGAAGATGATGAAATTGATCGTCTGGAGTCAAGGACAGGCATGCACCTGGTCAGATTCATTTTCATCGGTAAATTAATCCGGGCCTCCCTCATAGTTATTCCTCCTAGCACGAACCCGTCATTTGGGGTTATGACGTCATGTAGTTTGGTATATGGTCACCAACGTTTCGAAGGAACTACTACCTGCAGCTTCATGTTAAGTGAAAAAAGTAAAAGTAAAGGTGTCCCTGCAACAGGCCGTGGAGGCCCATAGGGTTGTGAGATGTTGAGGTTCCCACATTTTCTAGACAGTCGGCTCATAGATGGAGGTGAGGTCAGTTTTACGTGCCGGCCGTATTCCTGGTACTCATGTCTGTTAGAGGCTGAGTGTAGCCCAGGGTCATAGTGCGGCCGGAAGGATTAGGTCAATTGAAAAAAATCCAGAATTGTAAGAAGTTGGCACAAGGGCTTAAGAATTGAACTTGTTTTAGGAAGGTGACACTTTCAAATCTCGACGGGGGATATCGCCTATCCAGTTTTTTTTTTTGCGGATTTCCTTAGTTTCTCCAAATGTAACTCAAAGTAGGCCATGTTCGCTTCTAGTTCATTATTCACTGGCGGTTCTTCAGAACTAGCAGGACACTCGAGATTATTAGCAAAACCCAGAGGAAAATTACACGGTAGCCTCGTGACTCAGCTGCTACATGTATCGCTGTTGGCGACGATAATTATGGCGGCTTGACGCACTGGAACTAGCTTCGTTATCTGCCGAAGTTTCCAGCCTCACTGATTATCGTTTCTGCGGACGCTGTATTGTATCAGATGCAGCGTCTTTAAATAACAGTAAATAAATAAATACGTCTTCTCTGTCGTTATGAATACCAAGCCGGAAGGTCGCGGGTTCGATTCTTGATGAGATCATTAGACTTTTCAATTGACCTAATCCTTCCAGCCGCACTATGGCCCTGGGGTCGACTCAGCCTCTAACAGAAATGAGTACCGGGAATTAATTAAATAATTTTCTTGGGGAGTAAAGCGCGGCCGGCGCGTAAGGCTGACAACCTTACCGCCGTCCGTGAGCCTATTGTCTAGAGAATGTGGGAGCCTCGACGTCTCACAACCCTATGGGCCTTCACGGCCTGTTACAGGGATAGCTTTACTTTTACTTTACTGACAGAATGTTACCCGTACTGGAAGATGCACAAGGTGGTTAATGCAGTAATAATAATATGAGCTTTCTTCATTTTGGATGCTTTTGTTCATTTCATGCATATGTTAGTCTTGTCGTGAACCAGGTTAGCAGTATTTGTAATTGTGGTGCAGGCTGTAGGAACTTTGTGTACTTAAATTTGAGATGAAGCTGATAAGGTCTTAGGTGACCTCAAGGGACATGGTCACAATATGCAACCACATATTGGACTCTGGAATGGTAATTACTGAATGTTGTTCGAAATGGAAAGTATTTCATTTTCTTTGTGTGAGTGATGGTATGGCATGTTTGTTGTCAGCGGGTGTCTCAGATGTTGGAATTGTGGCTCCTGGTCTGATTATCCTCTGAATCCTCTGTTCTTGTGGATTATTACCATTGTTGAGTTGAGATGAGGTGTTCTTTAATGTCTGTGTGTGAAAGAGGATTGATAAAGTGGTCAAATCATATGCAAGATGATGATGTAGATTGAAAAACCATGAAGCTGCTGTTGGAAGGTATATGAACATATCTGAAATTATTGTTGGTTGGGCATTTTTTTAAATCTGTCTGCCATTAGTTTAAAGAAGATTGCTTGTAAGGCTGAGAATTGGGCTGATTATTTACATACATCATAGAAGACTGTTCTATGAGCGTTGTAAATGTTGGTCTTTGTATTTCTAGTTTATTGGAGTTTATTTTGGAAATGGCATTGTAAAGTGTGTTAATCATTGGTTAATGAGTGAATGGAAATGGTGATATTGGGGAAGTGGGGTTGGGTTTCTCATAAAAATTCTGGTCTGGGAACCCTTGAAAGTTTCATTCTACTAGTGTGACATCATGACACAAGTGCTCATGGCGGCTTTACCAGAATTATCTCTTCTAGGGCATGAAAGGCTTCCATTTCAGGCGTGTTTATACCTGTTACTGATGGGAAATTATGTATTGATGTTTGAGAGGTTAGGTTTATACTGGGGTATGGGACCCTGACGGCTGTGAGCACTGGAGCCCACGTTAAGTTGGAATAAGTTGGAATAACTTCTTTCTCTGGCCTCAGTATAGTAATGCTGTTGGTATTGACACTTACAAGGTCAGATCCTTCAGAACTCTAAAAGGCATCTCACATTTACAACTGGAACTCTTTGTTCTTGTTTAATGTACTGTGCCTGATATGATGCTATACCTGAATTAGTGGATGTATTTTAAAAATATTGGAATGAAGTTTTTTCCTTCTTTGTGGGCATTATTCTTTTTTCAACAGCTCCGCCATCTTTGTGGTTATGAAAGCAGTCAGAGTCAGTGCCATTCAACATCATGCGTGAGAGGTTTCATATAAGTGCAACCTGTGTGACTGCAGCCAGTAAGATGCTTCCTGAGAATAGACAAGTTGTTGTGTTGTCACAGCATGTAGGGTGTTGGGTGGGTACCAACATTTGGGAGGAACATACTGCCTCTATCTTCAAAGTAGAAAATGGAGTCTGAGTACTCCTGTACCAGACTATGCAGTCATAAGCTAGAAGACCACAGTATGAATACATCACCATGGTAACATCAAATCTTAACTTAAAAATATTAATAGCAACAAATAATAGCATTTAATGTCATAGTACATCCACCATTTGCTATTCAATATATAATGGTAACTAACTGAACTGACTATTTAACTTCATGGAGCTGAGTTCTTCTTGAGAAGCTTCCAGTTTTGCAGCTATTCAAGAATTTCCCAGCATTTTATGGAACTTGAACGTTCATTGCAGTGGCGTAGCATGACTACCGAAAGCAGGGAAGCAACTTTATATACGTGTATATAAATTTTTTCTACATATCCTATAGTTTCTATCTTCTATTTAAAAGAAAACAGCTAATAGTTTAATATGTATTCTAAATTTAAGGTAATATATTAAAATAACACATAATTATCAACACAATTTTATAGCCATCAAATGAGAGGGCTGTGAACCTGGAATATAATTAATGCTTACTTTATTGTTTATAATTCAGCTCGATTCTTCTGTTTTTCTTGGCAAACAGATCAATAACCTCATCTAGAAAAATGGGTTTGGACTGCAGTTTGTTTAGGAAGGACTTTTCAATGTTCATCAAAGCCAGTGATGACAACCTATCCTGGTTCTGCGAATTTCTAGTAAGCACGCTTAACTGCAAGGTCACAGATTATTCTACTGCAAACTGTGCCTTACATCTGACAACATTGCTGGAAGCACGAAGCTGGTAGCATACCATAGCGCATAGCTCACTTACACACAACACTGACATTGAGTCAGCCAGTTAACCCAGGGGAGGGTGGAAGCGAAAGACCTGCTGCTTCCGCGGGTGTTGCAGTTTAAATTTCCCTGCATTTTGGAAGAAAATAACTGATCTATCCTGATAAATTGTCTATGTAACACATTAAAACTTGCAATATTCTCATTATATGTAATATATGTTCTCAGATTAATTAATATTTTGAAGTATGAAATATTTTTTTGAAATTGAAAAATTGCCAGAAATGTTCTTGGTTGCTTTTCTATAGGGAAGCAATGCTTCCACCACATCCATGTACCCTACGCCCCTGGTTTATTGCCATGTTCACAACAGCCCTTCACTGATCCCTATCCTTAGGCAGATCAATCCACTCCATGCTACCCCATCCTATGTCTTTAATATCCATTTTAATACTATCCACCTACATCTTGGTCTTCCTAGTGGCTTCCGTCTGGCTTTCCCACTGATATTCTATATGCATTCGCCTTCATCTGTATTCATGCTACATTCCCTGCCCATCTCATCCTCCTTGTATTATACTTGGCAAAGAGGACAAGTTATGAAGCTCCTCATTATGCATTTTTCTCCAACCTCTTATACCCTACATTTAGGCCAGTGAAAGCGTTTTATAACGGGACTGAATAGTACCATCTTCTGCAATGTGACCCCATGTAGTCTGGTCAATGTGTACTGATGTTCAGAGCAACATATTGCCCCCATTTTCAACTCAAGGGTCCTTAGACAACCTCGTTCTTGCATGTCTATGGTGTAGTGAATTTTTATATTAAATTATCAATAAATTTTGATGTTTTGTGACCAGAAAAGAAAATATTTTATTTCAATTATATTTTGGTGGATGTATCATGGAATTCATAACATTTATACAAATCGTCTTTCTCACTGAAGATTCGTGTAGCGTCATCTTCAGTCTACCCAGTTGATGGAGGCAGCAAGTTCAACCGAAATATTGGGTACTGTCTTCCAGAATAAGGGTGACATCCTGGAAAGTACGCTGCGTCCAAATCCTGATAACTTCAAACCTCGCGCCTCTTTCGTTCTCTACTAAATGTGCTGCCCGTAGCTAGACTCTGTAATCAGTCGTATAGCATCTTTGGTATCGAACAACGCGATGTGATTGGTTACAAATTTCCACACGCGCCTATGAAATGCGCAGTAAATTTTGTGCACGTGCTGTCATTTTTCGGTCATTCACACATGTTCTCTTCAAGATATTGGTTGTGGCGTTTTATAATTGTGGGTAGGATATTTTAGTTTGTTATCTAAGGACGTTTGCGGCATCGAGACTATATATCGTTGATAAATTTATTTTTGTTACGAAAAAAATAACTACAACTCCTTCGTGAAAAATGTAATGCGTTAAAGAAGATAAATATGTGGTCTTTTTTCTATTTCGCCCTTAATGAAGGTACAATGTCCACGGTGGGTTCAGTCGAATACAGTTATTTTAACTTTAATAAGACTGAGGTTTGAGGATTTCTCGAATGCAGATATCAGAGCACCTCATTTATTACTGATAGTTGCACAGAAGTAAAATCATATTGTAATTTAATGTTACAGGCATGAATTAAAAACTGTGGTTTAGCTTTGAAAAGAGTGACCGTACAAAACTGTGAACTTCAAATAATCAACTCCATCGAGCTGAGCCTTTCCTGAGAAGCCGCCATTCGGTCAGCTGTTCAAGAATTTCCCCGACACTTCATGGAATACTAATACTCATTATTGTGTTCACAAGAGCCCTCCACTGTTACCTATCCTTAGCCAGATCAGTCCAATCCATACCATCCCATCCAATCTCTCTAAGATCCATTTTAATGTTCACCCACCTATGCCTTGGTCTCCCCAAGGGTCTCTTTCCATCTGGCTTTCCCACGATTATCCTATATGCAATCCTCTTCTCCCCCATTTGTGCTGCATGACCTGTCCATCTAATAATTCTTGACATGATCATTCTAATTATACTTGGTGAAGCATACAAGTTTTGAAGCTCCTCATTATGCAGTGAAGGAAAAGTAGAAAGTAAAAGTTGTCCCACTGCTTAACTAATTAAACACTGTGCCATGAAGGCGTATGGGGGAGTGGATGTATAGGTCCACATTTTCTTGACCTCAGCAAGCTGGAGACGGATGGTCAGCTCTACACCCAGGGAAAGAGACCTACGGTACCCACTGGGTAGGAGGTTGGGTGGACCCTAGAGCTGGTATGGATGATGTGGAGAAGAGAAAATTCTTCACCCCACTGGAACTCAAACTCTGACCCCCTGGTTGTTGAGCCCATAGCCAGTCGTTATACCAAGTTTGCTATCCCAGTTCACCCTCATGCAGTTTACTTTGAACTATTGCTTCATCCCTCTTTGGTCCAAATATTCTTTTCAGCAAACTGTTCTCAAGCGTTCTTAGGTCTGTGTTCCTCCCTTAATGCCGGAGAACAAGTTCTGCATCTATAGAAAACCACAGACAAAGTTATACTTTTGTATAATATAATTTTTTACTTTTTTCAGGCAGGAAATGAGAACCGGGAATTAATTAAATAATTTTCTTGGTGAGTAAAGCGCGGCCAGTGTGTAAGGCTGACAACCTTACTGCCATCTTTGAGCAGATTGTCTAGATAATGTGGGACCCTCAACGTCTCACAACCCTATGGACCTTCATGGCCTGGTACAAGGATAGCTTTACTTTTTTTAAATGAGAGGACAGAAGGTTCCAGACAGAATGGTAGCAAGTATTACCCAGATTCAGTCTGCTCTTAATTTTCTTCTGAATCAAATTCTGATTTATTACTTTTGTTCCCAAATATTTGAACTTTGTCACATTGTCAAAGGATCTTAGCTATCTTTATGGTTTTGCCCTGAATTTTGGTAATGAGACAGCAACATATACTTAGTTGTTTCTGTGTTTACCTGTAGACCAACCTCTTTATTTGCTTCAAAGTTAGGGTTTTTCTTTAGGGTATCTATATTATCACCCAGTAGATTCACATCTTCACCATAGGCCAACAGCTGATGTGTCCCATTCAATTTCAGTCCCATCTGGTTTCCCTGGACCTTCCTAATGGCATATTCTAAAGCAAAGTTGAAAAGGACTGGTGATAAAGCATCTTGTTTTACACCATTTTGGATAGGAAACATGTCAGACAAATGTTTACCAATATGGAGTTCAGTATTTTTTTTTATTTAATTAATAGCATAGAGCTATAGCTCTACCATTCTGAATCTTTACACTAGATAGGTGTGAGTGGCGAGCTTCATGCCCCAGTCATTTTACCCCTAGGCAAACAGCGCCATTAGGCTGGTTGGGTCCCAGAACTAGTACTGGATACTACTGAGAATAAATCTTTTGAATTTCTGCCTGGTTTTTTGGTCATCCAGCTCATAGCCTAGCAGCTATACCAAATGAGCTAACCTCGCCCCTTGTAATAAGAAAGAGAGAGGGACACACATTCCCAGAAAGAAGTAACCATTGGAGAAACTTGTGACAGCATCAAGGTATGGGTGATAAACTTCTCTCGTTAATTTAAACCTCCTCATAATCTTCTACCTTCCCGGATTAGACCCATTTGGCCTTTGCTCATTTAGAATTAGATGTGAAATTTGAACTTTACAGACAGTTGTTAGGACTTGTTAATTTAAACTATAATGTATAACTCTCATAAATAATCACATATCAAAATGTAATTTACATTTCTCCAAAAGAAAGCTTTGTGATTAAAACTTAATTTAATTGCAGTTATGATGTAGGATGGTCTGCAGGCATAAATGATGAAGCAATACTTGACAGGCTGCAGCATACAGATAATAGTGTGTCATCATTGAAAGAAGGATGTTACATCTTATACCATTTTCTTGATTACTTCTTTAGTTGCATATTCAACACGTCTCACAGGCAGCTCAGTAGAAACTGTTTATCAACGGTTTCAGAAGATTGTGCTTGTACCTTTGACAACAGATAATCTCAGCATCAGGGCGACTTTCCTTTTCCGCTTTCCCCTAGTGTTAATGAAAGGGATGATAAACTACACTGAATTGTAGAAATATAACTTCTAATATTTATTTTATTGCTTCCCTGATCTCTTCAAAGTGGGCTTATTCAAGTGGCAATAAAAGACTATGTAAATTTTTGCATAGATTGTTGCATGTTAGAACAGATACAAATGAACATTCATTAGGCAAGGTTTCAGTACCGTTGCATGACGCTTGATATTTTGGCTGTTATATAATAAGTGATAGCATAAAATGTACAATTGCATCACTCTCTTTATTATTCATTCATCCATCAATTCATCCATTAATCTGTCAGACGACAGTCCACAGTCTCTTCCAAAACAGTTCCTCCACTTAATGCGATCTAGAGCTTTCTCATTCAAGTGAGAATATCCTCCTCTGTCCCCAAGGTCATCCAGCATCTTCTTACGTCTTCTTCCTCGTCTTCTGGTCACTTATATCCGCCCCTCCATAACTTCTTTTAGAAGGTAATGTAAATGTTATTTGTACCATAATAGGTCTGCAAGGGGAAAGCAGACTCTGTGAATTATGCTAGGAACTGTGTATCATATTGTAAGTCTTTGCTTACTGGTGTTGTTTCATCTATTGGCATTCATACTGTTTCGTTTTTTGGACCTGCAGTGAACATTTTATAGTGTGCCTTTAAATATTATTTCATATGTTGACAGTGCATGTGTTTAATTTCTAGGGTCTGCAGTGAATATCTTCGTTGTGTAAGTGATACGTCATCCGTTGACAATACTAATGTGTCCATCCTTTTCTTGATCAACTTTGAACATTATATGGCAAGCATTTGTTTAAGTCTTACTTAGTGCAAGTAAGTATATACTGCATGTATGTATGTATATTCTCACTCGTGGAGCAGAGCCCTTCTTGAGAGACTGCCAATTGTGTGGCTACTGAAGAGCTTCCCAGCATTTTCTGGATCCCGAAGTTCATCACCTTGTTCACGAGAGCCCTCCACTGGTCCCTATCTTGAACCAGATCAATCCAATCCATACCATCCCATCCTATCTCTCTAAGATCCATTTTAATATTGTCCACCCACCTATGTCTTTGTTTTCCCTGTGGTCTCTTTCCTTATGGCTTTCCCACCAATATCCTGTATGCATTCCTCTTCTCCCCAATTCGTGCTACATGCCCTGCCCATCTCATCCTCGACTTGATCATTAATATAATTAAACTTGTCGAAGAGTACAAGTTATGAAACTCCTCATTATGCTGTTTTCTCCAGCCTTCCTTCACTTCATTTTTCTTCAGTCAAGATATTCTCCTCAGGCACATACTCAGTTTATGTTCCTCCCTTAATGTCAGAGACCAAGTTTCACACCCATACAGAACCACAGGCAAAATTATAGTTGTGCATATTCTAATTTTTGTGTTTTTAGACTGTAGATGTGAAATCAAAAGGTTGTGGACTGAATGGTAGCAAGCATTACCCAAGTCCAATCTCCTTAATTTCCTCCTGAATCAGGTTTTGATTTGTTATAGTTCCCAAATATCTGAACTGTGCCAATTTTTTCAGAACATCTGTTACCTATTCATTATTTTGCCCTGCATTTTGGTGACGAGACAGCAACATATACTTAGTTTTCTCTCTTTACTTCAAGGCCAATCTCCTTACTAGTGTCAATTAAAGTTTGTGTGTTTCTCTTTATGGTATCTATATTATGGCCCAGCAGATTCACATCATCGACACAGGCCAACAGCTGATGTGTCCCATTTAATTTCAGTCCCACCTGGTTTCCCTGGACCTTCCTAATATCATATTCTAAAGCAAAGTTGAAAAGGAGTCGCGATAAAACATCTCCTTGTTTTAGACCATTCTGGATAGGAAATGTATCAGATAAGTGTTCACCTACACGGACTTTACTATATGTTTTGTTTAAACACATTTTAATCAACCTAACTAGTTTCATGGGTATCCAAAACTCTATCAGAATATTGTAAAATTGTNTGGACAAAATTTTGTATGAAGTTATGGCTTATGCTTCTCCAGTTCAAAATAACCTACACTGTCTTTGGCAGACATTTTGGTATTCTCTCTAACAGTTTCCCGACCTTTATTAACTTCCACCTCAGTTTCCAAGTTTTCCAAAGCCGTGAACCTATTTGAGATTTCAACACGATACTGCTCTTTACCCTCTACCTCATTTAATTTCTTGAGATTGAACCTCTCCGTATGAACTCTGTGTGTTGTTTGCTTACTTTTGAATAGTTGGACATCAGGTATACTTGAGTGCCATCTCCTGTCTATTAAAATATCGTCAATTTGATTGTCTTCCCATCAGGAGATATCCACATACATCTATGAATTTTATGATGTGGAAACATTGTACTTTTGACTGTAAGATTTTTTGATGTGGCAAACTTCACTACTAACTCCATTATCCGTAAATATCACCAAGACAAGGAAGTCAGGATTTCTACCACACTGCTGTAAGAGCCATTGGCAGAACATTACTCACACAGAGTAATCTTTAGTGACAAGGCCTGTACATGCTGCAGATGGTAGTGATACAGCTGTTTTCGCAACACTCTCCAGACAGTGGAGTGAGTGATGCCTACTTGCATTGATACCCTTCGTGTGTTAATTCCAAGAGTTTCAGTCATGACACCCAGAATATCCCCTACTTCAGGAGTCATAGATCTTGATCACCCCATTGGCAACACAAGGTTCAGAATTCCCCTCATAATTACTGTACACTTCTCCTACTAAGATTTGGAAACTTTCTGAGATTGTGTCAGACTGATACCACGACTGTCTTAGTGCAGTGAATGACAGAAACCATTTGTGGGAGTTATGAAATTGAGTTCATCATTCAGCAGTTTTAGAAGGCCTTGACTTGGAAAGTATGTTGATATGAACTGTTTTTATGATCTTTATATGAGGAACCCATTCCTGAAGCTATGCCATGTACTTTTTAAATACTCTGTATAAGGGTAATTCTTTTATGAAATATACTTGAGTTAAGTTACATAATATTTTTAGTAGGAGTGCTTTTCTGTGTTTCAGCTTCTGTCATCAGTGTTTTCATTCTTTCGTTATTTACGTGTACACTCCGATAACGTTTGTCATATTTTGATTTCAGTGTTACTTAAGTTTCATTTTGAATTATGTTCAATGTATGGTTACAGTATTTAATATTAATATGATGTAAGATGTATAATTGTTCATTCAGTGTTTCTTTCCCTGTTCATCAGAATGGGACTGTTCATAAGTGTGAACTTCTTACTGAGGAATGAAAATGGGGAAAATTTTGGCGTGGCAGTATTTATTGAAGGGGAACTGTAGTGTGTACTACTCCCTCTGTGTCGAGAATCACAGGTGCCAGAGTTGGGACTGTTTTTTCATCTACAGTGGTAAAGTAGACTTGTGAACCCTTGAGTGGATGAAGTCAAAAAGACACACTTATAATATTAATGACAGGAAATTTAATTTCTTGCGTTTGTACGTACAAGCAAAGATATACTGTATCTCAAGTTTGTCAGACATGCTGTTAACTCATCTGTGTTCCGTTGCAGTGGTGGACATATCGACTAACACACATTATCAGAAAAACAGAGGGATGTGGAAAAAGGAAATAATTGTTCATCTGATGTCATGTCCATCCTCATAAATGTGTAAGAATTTAGTACCTGAGGGTTTGCCTGCCACAGTATACAGTATGGATGCAGTGTCCAGTCTGATGTTCACACATTGGATATTTGTCAGCTTGCACCAGAAGTGAGGAACCTGCATTCAGTTTCAACACCTTCCACATTAGAATAGTTAGTGAAATTATATGCAGCAACATACATCCCTCTTAAAGAACAGAGTGCTTTTACCTACTTGCAGCAGTTACTGTACCCATAAACTCGGTGGCCTGCAGTCAGCAAGCGAACTATAACAACAGAACGACCGCCGCTTGTCAGTGAAGTTAGTGCCAACTTTTGCGGATAGAGGGTGTCATGTGGTCAGCGTAAATTCTCCCCACGGCCGTTAATTTCGGTTTTCTAGACCGGAGCAGTTGTTTCCTTGAAATAGCTCCTCAATTATCCTCACGAGGCTGAGTGGACCCCGTTCCAGACCCACTGCTTCTCAGAAGATCTGGTAGTGCCGGGAAACTGTAGCCAGGAACTCTGACCGCTAGACCACAGAGATGGGCTACTGTACCCATATAATTTTTTAAATATTTTGTAGACAGGCTGTGAAACAGTGTTTTGATTGGGTGATTAGCTGTATGGATAAGGAATGAATTTCCATTTTAATGGCAGTCTCTGCATCCATCATCAGGGATTAATTGTATGAGTGATGCAGCAATGTGGCCAGTGTACACATGCAGTTGTTCTTGGAATCCGGTGTCCTTGTTGGAAATGGACTAATGGAGAGAACAGTAGGTGGAGTCAGGGGTTCGCTTATATCCAGGGAAACTCCTTATTTCCTAACTTGGGAAAACTCAGATGTTAGGAAATGTTACTAGTGCCTGTGTGTTGAAGGTGTTCTTTGATGTATGCTGGTCCATGGTTATCCTGTATTCCTGTTCAAGTTACTGGGATGTAACAGGGCTGGACTGGTGGGCATGTGCTGTGTAGTTCTTGCCAGTACTTTTGTACACTGTAGTTGTACTTATTGCTGTGGTATCCTGTAGTTAATTGTGTGCAGTACTGCATTATGTTTGAAGATGGTACATTGATGGTACTGGCCCTTGAGACCGGGTTACATCCTGACATCATCAGAGAAGTGAGATTTAGTGTAAGTCTGTCTTGAGAACCTAGCTACCAGTGCACACCAGCAAAGTGATACCATTGACAAACAAGTACTGGGACTGCTTCCTTCATTCCACGTTATCCAGATGCTGTTCATGACCAAATACATGACGAGATAACCTGATGACCTGCTGTTCTCCAGGTTCATCAGAGTGGAAGCAGACATTTCTGTGAAGCACTGGAAATTGCACACTGACATGGGGATTTGTCCAAGGAGGTTTTGTTTGCAGGAATTGAGATGGGTTGGAAGTTGAACGCAAGAATCAGTGGTTTTGTTGCCTTCTGCTCCATTTAGTCTTTCTGAACCAGTGTGGCAAGACATTGACTTACATGTTTTTATGCATTTATTGAAATGTAACAACAATTCAATCTAGTATCTCATGGATGTATGGTGCTGTTTGTTAAATGTTTCTGTCCAGATATGCCTATGCATATCTTGGTGCCCAAGTTGTAATGACACTGACATGAAAGGTAAGTGAGCTATATGTAATTCTTATTTGGAGGTCAGTGTTTGCTGTAAGGACACATGTACTATTATATACCATTTGGATCAAAATAAAGGCTTAAAGCCCACGTTGAACCTTCCCTCATCCCAGTTTTCACACTGTATTTTGTAATAGTTTCTGGACTTTTGTTGATTATCTGTGCCTGAAGTCTTTTTCTTCTGTTTTCTGTCGTTTAACTTGTAATATAGCATTTTATAGAATTTGGTTTGTTTTGAGATCCCTCTTAAGTTGAACCCTGTCCTCATAATTAGGCTCTGTTTACTTTCCCCCTAGGCTTTGTTTACTATTTCACCATCTCTTCATATTTGTGTGCACTTTGGGTTTGCAGCATTTAAATTTGTAATGGGCTGTTAGCTATAGCAGCATAGCAATGTCGGGCACTGAGTCTTAGTGAATATACTGAGATTATACTTTGAGAAGACGTCTGAGGCCAGTGATATCAGTATAGAATTATCTATTTTTGGTTGTGATCAGCATAAGCGTCCAGTGATTGAGGCTAGCTCTTTCTAAGGGACCCAACTGAATAGGTGTTTTCCTTCACCTGAGGACGGAAACAGATCCAGTTTCCGAAACGTCGTGTTTTTGTTATCTTAAAAACTAGGACGATGGATAAAGTCCAGAAACCCAATATATCATTGAGCATAAGCGTCTGTTTCAATGTAGTGGATTTGCAATATATAATATTGTTTGGATATTCAAATTGGGCCATGGTGTATGAACACATTTGTGAAGTGTGTTTTTGCTCCATCCAGTACATTTCATGAGAGGTAGGAAAGTCCAAAGGTACTTGAAAACGAGATGTTGAGATCAAGGGTCCCCCCCATTTATATTGCAGTACAGTCTGTGGTAGTAATCCATGAACATAATTGTGCTCTTGCAGTGGGCAGTTGCCAAGGTAAGGAGGTAAAAAGGTAAAAATGTGACTAACGAGATGAGAAATATTTAGATGTACTGTAAAAAGAAATGAATGTGTGAAGTAGTGTTGGGATTTGGGACAGGGAAGACTGGTTGATTGTGGGCTTCTCTTCTGATCTGAAAACATTAAATTGTAAATGGCATTCCCAAATAAATATGAGGGAGGGGAAATTGCAAAATAAATGCCAGTGGTATTGTTTGTGGATGTGCTTCACCATGAAATATTAATTTTGGGTTTGGGAAATTTTAGATATCTGTGATATAGGCTGAGGAAGAAGGCTTATAAGTAACACCTGAAATAGGTTCTGAACATCGAATTAAGCAAAGGGTTAGTGTGTGTTGTGGATTATCAGAATATTTTTAGGTGCTGAAATTTTGGATCTGTTTGTGTAGGTGTATGTGTATTGAGGACTGGTCAAGAACCAAGGACATGCCAGTTCCGGGAGAGGAATACAAAGGGTATTATGGTAGGATAAATAGAAGAATATGTTGGGGACTCAAATGGAATATTTAGAGAATATTGGGACAAATGGAGCCAAGGAGGTGGGATGTGGACACGATTCTTTTTTTATTATTTTTATTGGAGTGAGGCAGACCATTTGGTACTTTGGCTACTTGTAGCTTATTGGTGATTGTAGAGCAGTTGGTGGAACAAAGATTGGCAGGGGAAATCGAAGTACTTGGAGAAATGTACAGGTGGGCGGCTATGAGACGCAGTGGAGAGTTCTCTGCGGCTAGGGGCCGTACAGCAGTGCGTGTAAGTTCAAATTAAAATGTCCGTTTGTATAATCAAGCCTGTTAACACATTTTTGCCGAGAGGAAATTCAGAGTTTCGGTCGAAGGCGAAACGTTTACGCCAAGAGAAAAGTAGTGCCACGCATTGTACAGCGTATGTACAAGTGAACCCCCCCCCTAAAAAATACTAGTGTATATCTACGTGTGTTTGCTGCTGGCACGTATGTATATTTGACTGAGACGCAGTGTGAGGGCTGGAATAAAAGAAATATTGTGACAAAGAGATCGGTTGAGCCTCATCTCATAATGAAGGGGCGAAGAACCCCGTTCTTGAGTCATGTATAATATCCGCATTTTTCGGTAAGAGGAATGGATACAGAAATGATCGAAACCAATGCCGTCATAGCATTTATTACAGTATGTCCTTCGTTGAAAAGTGAGCGATTGAACTCCAAGATGAAATGAGCCGTCCACAGAGCATTATTTATGTCTGCAATGTCGTATGCTTGCCTTGGGATTTGCGGTAAGTACCCACGTTTCGAAAGTGCAGCCCTCAGAAATCAAGGGTCTCCGCAACAACACCAATATCCCAAGGCGTAGAGCAGTCAGCAACCAGAAGCAACAGAAGATCGTGAAAATGCAAATGTTCGGAATACTGGATAAGGCGAAGCCCGACAGAACACGAGGCTTAAATTTTGCGGCGGTGTAGCTTATGATCATTGAGGTGACTAAATTTCCGGTCTAGCGTGAGCTAATGAAACTAAGGCAGAATCTGTTGTGGACTGAAAGGAGGCTTATATATACAGCATTGCCAGAAAAGCAATATGCAGTACATACGTAAAGTTGTAAAGGTCGTGACATTCAGTTTAGAGGAGGAAGGACGAAATAAGCAAAGTAATTGACTGTGACAAGTGAGAAGGGATAGACCCGCCTTGTCATCAGAAANGTACCCACGTTTCGAAAGTGCAGCCCTCAGAAATCAAGGGTCTCCGCAACAACACCAATATCCCAAGGCGTAGAGCAGTCAGCAACCAGAAGCAACAGAAGATCGTGAAAATGCAAATGTTCGGAATACTGGATAAGGCGAAGCCCGACAGAACACGAGGCTTAAATTTTGCGGCGGTGTAGCTTATGATCATTGAGGTGACTAAATTTCCGGTCTAGCGTGAGCTAATGAAACTAAGGCAGAATCTGTTGTGGACTGAAAGGAGGCTTATATATACAGCATTGCCAGAAAAGCAATATGCAGTACATACGTAAAGTTGTAAAGGTCGTGACATTCAGTTTAGAGGAGGAAGGACGAAATAAGCAAAGTAATTGACTGTGACAAGTGAGAAGGGATAGACCCGCCTTGTCATCAGAAAGGATTCGTATTCAGGCGGGTCCACATTACTCGTGCTCGTACTCTTGTGACTCGCGAATAATGTGGACGATATGACAAGTCACGAGACAAGCAAATTTTTAATTTAATAACTATAGCCAATAAATTAAAATACGACTACACCCTATACACACTACGAGTAAATATTCGGATCCTCGCGCGCCGAAGCCTGGCGAGCAACTGAAGTAGTGTGGACGAAGATTTACGAGCACAAGTAAAAGCCAGACGACAATGAGTGATGCGGACGCTCCTTTAGAGGCCAAACAGTGAAGCTTGCTTCAAGACTAAGATCTAGACATGAGCGTCTGAATGGGCTCTAAATTAAGAGAAAGTGACGGGCCAACCGTCAGTCGTAAAATGACATTGAAACGACGCAAGAAGTAAAGAGGAATTTTGTAAAGGTAGAAACGAAGCGGTAGGATACGTGGAAGACGAAGGCGAATAGTTGTCATAACCATGGCGGTCCTTTGGTAAGGCACTGGCGATGGTTTAGAAGATACGTGGTTCGAAGACATGATTATTTTCGTGAGAAAAAAAATAAGAAATTTGTGCATGTAGGAAACAAGTAGTACTATATGAGGAAGGCGAAGGTAATAAATTTCTATAGATAGGGGGTACGTGGGTAAAACATTGGCGTAGTATTGGGAAGGTACCGGGTTCGAGACCACGGTGTCATTTGTCAATAGAAATTGAAAAGTGAATAAATAAATACGATATTTCTGCAGCTATAAATATAGTCGTAGAATATGAGTAGGATCGCAGAAGGCGATAGCGTAGAAGCTCTGGTGGTCTAGAGGTAAGGTACAGGCGTTGTAAATATAAGGTTCGTGGTTCGAAAACAGAAGTATTTTTGTAATGAGATTTTTATGAAATTATACACCGAGATGTAACATAAGAGGAAGATTAAGGTACAAAATTTCCATGGCATCGGTGGCTTATGGGTAGGACACTGGCCTAATGTGCAGGAGTTCCGAGGTTCGGAAGCAGCGAAAGTTTTATAAAATACAAATGAGTTAATAAGACTTTTCTGTAATTGTAACAAAAGATGTAACATAAGAGGAAGATTAAACTTCGAAAAATTTCCGTGGCATCGATGGCCTATTGGTAAAACACCGGCGAAGTGAAGCGGACTTAGAAGGTTCGAGACCAAGTATAGTTTTGTGATTTAGAACATAAGTTAAAATGTTTTTTCTGGAATTATAACCGAAGATGTAGCTTAAGAGGAAGATAAAAGAAAATAAAATTCAGCGGAGCTGGTGGTCTAGTGGTAAGACATCAGCTTAGTGTTCAGAAGGTCCCTGGTTCAAAACCAATAGGATTTTTGTGGAAAAGAAAATGGAAAGAAGTTAGGAGATAGGGTAAAGGAGGAGGGAGGGACCGGAGTGAGTGAAGATTTTTTTTCTTTTTTTTTGCGGCCGCTCATTAAGACACTCAACCTAAGCGGGTTTTATCAAAAACTTTGGCCCACCATCCGCCTCACCAACCACCCACCCTTAGGGGTTACTTTGACTTATTCATTTGACACCAACTTCTATGAGCGAGAGTTAGCAAGAAAATGTAATATAACTGCAGCGCATTCTGTTGACTAAAATCTCATGGAAAGCCACATAGGATCAAAGAGGGAAAAAAAATTCGGCCCACCATCCGCCTCTCCAACCACCCGCCCTTTGGGGGTGACTTTGACTTCTTCATTTGAGACCATGTTCTATGAGCGAGAGTTAAGAAGAAAGTATTTAAAACTGTAGCGCCATCTGTCGACTGAAACCTCATGGAAAGCCGGGAAGTGAAAAAAATCCACATGGGATCAAAAAGAAAAAAATTCGCCCCACCTCCGCCCACCAACCACCCGCCCTTTGGGGGTGACTTTGACTTCTTCATTTGAGACCATGTTCTATGCGCGAGAGTTAACAAGAATGTATTTAAAACTGTAGCGCCATCTGTTGAACATTACAACATCTGTTCAACAGATGGCGCTGCAGGTTTATTTCATACTTTCTTAACACTCGCTGATTTAGCCTGGTCGCAAGTAATTAACATTCTGCGTGACGCCAACAGCGGTCGTGGTTACGGTCTCATGCTTCGCCGTCTGTGGAATAATGTCCAACAGATGGCGCTTTTTGTTATATAATATGAATGCTATGGAAGCAGTCCCATATTTCGCTATCTGTGGAGTAATGTTCAACAGATGGCGCTTTTTGTTATTTCATATGAATATGAATACTATGGAAGCAGTCCCATGCTTCGCCATATGTGGAGTAATGTTCAACAGATGGCGCTACTTTTTGTATTTCATATGAATATGAATACTCGGGAAGTGATTAACTTTCTTCAGAGGAGCGGTTTGCACAGCCAAATATGATACTAAGATGTAAATTTAACTAAACTTCGTGGCAATCCACGAGTTTTAAGTCCACAGTTGCCTTTGCAGTTATTTTATATTTTCCTGTTAACGCTCGCTGAATTAGCTTTGGTTCACCAATTAAATATAAAAAAACTGTAGCGCCATCTGTCGACTAAAACCTCATTGAAAGCCATGAAGTGTAGTTAAAATGTAGCATCTTAGTATCTTATTGGGCTGTGCATACCGCTCCTCTGAAGAATTCATTTTACAGGGTAGGATAGGGCAGGAGGTAATCGCTTGTGGAGTAATATTCAACACATGGCACTACTGTTTTAAATAGTTTCTTGTTAACTCTCGCTCATTGAGCTTGAACTCGAGTTATTAACTTTCTGCGTGACCCCAAGAACGGGTGAGGGCAGAGTCCCACGCTTCCATAATATTCATATTCATATTCATATGAAATAACAAAAAGCGCCATCTGTTGAACATTACTCCACAGATAGCGAAATATGGGACTGCTTCCATAGCATTCATATTATATAACAAAAAGCGCCATCTGTTGGACATTATTCCACAGACGGCGAAGCATGAGACCGTAACCACGACCGCTGTTGGCGTCACGCAGAATGTTAATTACTTGCGACCAGGCTAAATCAGCGAGTGTTAAGAAAGTATGAAATAAACCTGCAGCGCCATCTGTTGAACAGATGTTGTAATGTTCAACAGATGGCGCTACAGTTTTAAATACATTCTTGTTAACTCTCGCGCATAGAACATGGTCTCAAATGAAGAAGTCAAAGTCACCCCCAAAGGGCGGCTGGTTGGTGGGCGGAGGTGGGGCGAATTTTTTTCTTTTTGATCCCATGTGGATTTTTTCACTTCCCGGCTTTCCATGAGGTTTCAGTCGACAGATGGCGCTACAGTTTTAAATACTTTCTTCTTAACTCTCGCTCATAGAACATGGTCTCAAATGAAGAAGTCAAAGTCACCCCCAAAGGGCGGGTGGTTGGTGGGCGGAGGTGGGGCGAATTTTTTTCTTTTTGATCCCATGTGGATTTTTTTCACTTCCCGGCTTTCCATGAGGTTTCAGTCGACAGATGGCGCTACAGTTTTAAATACTTTCTTCTTAACTCTCGCTCATAGAACATGGTCTCAAATGAAGAAGTCAAAGTCACCCCCAAAGGGCGGGTGGTTGGTGGGCGGAGGTGGGGCGAATTTTTTTCTTTTTGATCCCATGTGGATTTTTTTCACTTCCCGGCTTTCCATGAGGTTTCAGTCGACAGATGGCGCTACAGTTTTAAATACTTTCTTCTTAACTCTCGCTCATAGAACATGGTCTCAAATGAAGAAGTCAAAGTCACCCCCAAAGGGCGGGTGGTTGGTGGGCGGAGGTGGGGCGAATTTTTTTCTTTTTGATCCCATGTGGATTTTTTTCACTTCCCGGCTTTCCATGAGGTTTCAGTCGACAGATGGCGCTACAGTTTTAAATACTTTCTTCTTAACTCTCGCTCATAGAACATGGTCTCAAATGAAGAAGTCAAAGTCACCCCCCAAAGGGCGGGTGGTTGGAGAGGCGGATGGTGGGCCGAATTTTTTTCCCCTCTTTGATCCTATGTGGCTTTCCATGAGATTTTAGTCAACAGAATGCGCTGCAGTTATATTACATTTTCTTGCTAACTCTCGCTCATAGAAGTTGGTGTCAAATGAATAAGTCAAAGTAACCCCTAAGGGTGGGTGGTTGGTGAGGCGGATGGTGGGCCAAAGTTTTTGATAAAACCCGCTTAGGTTGAGTGTCTTAATGAGCGGCCGCAAAAAAAAAAGAAAAAAATCTTCACTCACTCCGGTCCCTCCCTCCTCCTTTACCCTATCTCCTAACTTCTTTCCATTTTCTTTTCCACAAAAATCCTATTGGTTTTGAACCAGGGACCTTCTGAACACTAAGCTGATGTCTTACCACTAGACCACCAGCTCCGCTGAATTTTATTTTCTTTTATCTTCCTCTTAAGCTACATCTTCGGTTATAATTCCAGAAAAAACATTTTAACTTATGTTCTAAATCACAAAACTATACTTGGTCTCGAACCTTCTAAGTCCGCTTCACTTCGCCGGTGTTTTACCAATAGGCCATCGATGCCACGGAAATTTTTCGAAGTTTAATCTTCCTCTTATGTTACTTGTCGCTATATAATTCCATAAAAATCTCATTACAAAAATACTTGTTTTCGAACCACGAACCTTATATTTACAACGCCGGTGCCTTACCTCTAGACCAACAGAACATCTACCCTACAGCTTTCTGCGATCGTCCTTATATTATACGACTATATTTGTAGCTGCAGACAAATCGTGTTTATTTATTAACTTTTCAATTTCTATTGACAAATGACACCGTGGTCTCGAAACCGGTACCTTCCCAATGCTACGCCAATGGCTTACCCACGTACCCCCAGATCTATACAAATTTGTTAACTTCACCTTCCTCATATTGTACCATTTGCTTCCTACATGCACAAATTTCTTACATTCTTTTTTTTCACAAAAATAGTTATGTCTTCGAACCACATAACTTCTGAAATGGCGGTAAGTTTGAGCCGGCCGGAGTTTATTTAAATGCCCGCTGCTACTCTGCGTTTAAATGTTCGTTCCTGTTAGGGAGTTGCTTAAACAATTTTAAGCATCGTCTTTAAAATTGCTGTATCCAACTCAATTTTTATGATAAATTTTCTTGTGTAGCTGCAGAATTGGCGGCTCCTCCAGAAGGGTTCAGCTCCATTGGTGAGTAAGGGGGAGGTTTATTTATACATACGCTGTACAATTTGTGGCACTCCTTTTCTCCTGGCACAAACGTTTTTCCTTATACCGAAACTCTGAATTTTCCCTTGGCAAAAATGTGTTAACAGGCTTGATTATACCCACAGAAATTTTAATTTGAACTGATACGCGCTGTTGCATGGTCCCTGACCGAAGAGAAATCTCCACCGCATGTTATAACCGCCACCCTGTACGTTTACGGCCACGAAATTCATTATTGTCTACAGGTATGGAATTTCTACACTGATGGCATACATCAGGACCAAGTTCATTGTGCTGACTTTCTACAAACCACAGCTCAGTGACCGAAGAAATTACCATTTCATGGCACCCGCGACCTCATTGCATTCTTCTCACAGAACTCATTGTCCCTTATTCTGAACTACGCAACTCCTGTGCTAGATTCCCAGGCCTGGTCACGTGGGATTTGTGCTGGGAAAAAAGTGGCGCTAGGGCAGATTTTCTCAAAGTACTTCGATTTCCCCTGCCAATCTTCGTTCCCCCAACTTCTCTACATCACCATCATCTAGGATTGGTACAATAAGCCACAAGTAGCCAAATGATCTCTCACCCCAATAAAAATAATAAAAGAATCCTGCCCAGATCACGCCCCCTTGGTTCCATTTCTCCCAATATCCATCTTAATATTCCTCTCCTTGGACTGACATGCCCTTGGTTCTTTACTGTTGTCCTCAATACACCTCACAAAGTTAATCCCCTAAAAATATATTCTGTTAATCCACAATGCACACTAGACCTTATATCAACTCCATGTTTGGACCCTATCTGAATTGTTACTTATAAGCCTTCCTTACTCAGACTGCATCACATAGATATGCAACATTTCCCAAACCCCACCTCCCTAAATACAAAATTAATATTCCCTATGGCAAAGTGCATCCACCGACAATATCACTGGCATTTAATTTGCAATTTCCCATCCCAAATCTCATTTTCAAGTAACTTGGACTTTCATACTTCTCATGAAATGTACTGAACAGAGCAAAAATACACTTCACAAATGTTTTGTGTTCATAGACTATGGCCCAATCTGAATATCCAAACAATTTCTATTGCAAATCCACAACATTAAAATAAATCCTTATCCTGATCAAAACCAAAATAGATAATTCTATTCTGATAACAGCAGCCTCAGATGAAGAAGTCTCCTCGAAGTATAATCTCAGTATATTCACTCAACTCATTGCCTGACATTGGTATGCTGCTACAGTGGCAGCCCATTACAAATTTAAATGCTGCAAACCCAAAGTGCACACAAATATGAAGAGATGGTGAAATTGTAAGCAAAGCCTGGGGGGAAGTAAACAGAACCAAATTGAAAATTAATAAGAGGATAGGATTCAACTTAAGAGGAATCTGAAAACAAACCAGATCCTATAAAACAGTACATTACACATTAATGACAAAAACACAAGGAACAAACTTCATGCACAGATAATCAACAGAAGTCCAGAAACTGTTACAAAATACACAGGGTGGAAACTGGGATGAGGGAGAGTCCAACATGGACTTTAAGCCTTTATTTCAATCCAAACGGTACATAATAGTACATGGTTCCTTACAGCAAACACTGACCTCCAAATATGAATTACATATATGTCACTTACCTTTCATGTCAGTGTCATTACAACTTGGGCACCAAGATATGCATAGGCATATCCGGACAGAAACATTTTAACAGACAGCACCATACATCTATGAGATACTAGACTGTATTGCTGTTACACTTCATTAAATCCATAAAAACAAAAAATTCAATGTCTTACCACACTGGTTCAGAAAGACTGCATGCAGGAGAAGACAACAAAACCACGGATTTATGGGTTCAACTTCCAACCTACCTGCAACCCATCTCAATTCCTACAAAAATCCTCCTTGGACAAACCCCCATGTCAGTGTGCAAACAATTTCCAGTGCTTCACATAAAACGTCTGCTTCCATTCTCATGAACCTGGAGAACAGAAGGTGATCAGGTGTTCTCGTCATGTATTTGGTCATGATCAGCATCATTTAACATGGATGATGGGGTCACACCATAGCTCAAGTGATTAGTCGCTGGCTTCCCACTGCGGCAGCCTGGGTTTGATCCCGGTTCTGGTCAAGTCAGATTTGTGGTGGACAAAGTGGCGCTGGGGCAGGTTTTCTCCAAGTACTTCAGTTTCTCCTCCCAGTATTCATTCCACCAATTGCACCATAGTCACCTTCACATATCATCTGGAGCTGGTAAATAGGCCAGAAGTGTCTGCAGTACAAGGGACTTAGTCCCACCCCACTAGCAATAAAAAAAAACATGGATAACTTGAAGTGAAGGAAGCAGTCTCAGTACTTGTGTGTCAATGGTTATGCTTTGCTGATTTACACTGGTAGCTTAGGTTCGCAGACAGACTTACACTAAATCCCATTTCTCTGATGTCAGGATATAACCCGGTCTCAGTGGCTACTAGCATCCATGTAGCATCTCCAAACATAATGCAGTATTGCACACAATTAACTTCAGGATACCACAGCAATAAGTACAACTACATGCCCACCAGTGTAGCCCTAATACATCCCAGTAACTTTAACTGGAATACAAGATTCAGTCCAGGCTAATCATGGACCCTGGCCTAAACAGGATTCTATGCTTTTAAATTTATGAAAATATATTCATTACATGAGCAAATGTGGTATATCATCTCCCATAACACAATCTAATTGGAAAGTAAAATTTTGTAAGTACCATTAAATCTTAACTACAGCCATATTGGCAACACTCTGTAAGTATGAATATTGTTTACATGTTGTCACACTTTGATTTACTGTTCCTTACAATAAACTTTTAAATGGGATTATATTTTTAAGAGTTGTTTAGTGAAAAGAACAACAATAGTTTTTAGCTTTTTCACTCTAAAATAATTTAATACCCAACTTATCTCTGTACTAGTCACATTAAATACAATAATATTTATTCCTATGTCTTCTGTCATGTGGTTCAATAGGTACCTGTACCCCAAACAACTTCATTATGTAGGTACCTGTCTATAAAATCACAGCTGTGTGCTGAAACTTATTTGCCAAACTATACAGCATCATATTCTAGAGGGCTATAATCTTAATACTATGAAACCCCCATTTAAAGTTTCTAATGGGAGCAGTGGGTTTGAACACTGAACTGCGGCAAATCTTACATGGAGGTAATTTAACACTGAGGTTATTGACATGGGATTGTTGAAGTTGAATGTTAAATGAGGGAACTATTAAATTGAGGCATGTTAAATGAGGATTCCATGGTATCAGCACTGTGGGAATCTTAAATCTCATTATATTTATGATTCGGTATTTCAGCATCCCATTGCAATTGTTCAACTTAACATACATTATTTGTCATCCGTCAATATTGCAACACTCTTCCATTCACCACTCAATTTTTAGTTTAACATTATACACCTTGACACTACATGTTTCGGCCCCAAACGGCCGTCTTCAGGTGTCTTGATATGTTCCAAATATTTTATTAAACTGTATTAAAACTGCTACACTGTCAAACTAAGATGGGTAGCATTTGATTTGATATTGTCACGTGTTTGTGACTAGACACAGGGTTTCAATTGGTAATTGGATTTATTGGACACTTATGCTTGTAACTACAAATAACTACGACAGTCTCACTGAGTTACATACTCCAAAGATCACTGTAACTACAGCACACAAAGTATTCTCAGTTTTCACTAGCCATTGCCTGGTGACAACTTCCAGTGGCAGACATTTTCCACTTCCTCTGGGTTCCCGAACTATCCCTGGCCTCAGCTACGAGCTTCTCACTTCCCACAACTGCAGTTCTCAACTGACTGAACCATCAGCTTTTAAGATCTACTTTACTTTACCACCAGTCCCTTTGTTTTGATATCAAGCCCCTTGAGACTCAACAGAATCCTTGCGGTCATAGTCCTTATATAACATCCTATCTGATGAGAAGATGACTTTGTCGCTCATGAGTGTGCTTGGCCTGGGTCAAGTGTGGGTATGCACATATAGCATGTCATTGAAAATTATTCCTTTTTCACTATATACAAATCCTGTCTCTGTCCAGGCTGATTACCAAATTGCTGCTAGTCGTCCCCAGCACTTATTCTGAACTGCTAGTCCTCATTATATAGCCCTGGCTCGGACCACAGAGAAAAGGTCTCTTCCATTATTCAGTGTTCCCTCATTGCTGGAGAAACAGCATGACCGCAGAGCTGTTACTTAGCAACAGATATTATCAGTGGGTTTACATGCCACAGTATATGCTCACAGAACATGACATAGGATTTCTCATCATCTAGACTGGCTGTTGAGCCCACGCCCGTCCTGTCTAATAGTGCTTTCCATGGTGATAAAATAGCTGTAATACATGACCTGCCGGTCACGGTAGCTGAGCGGTCTAAGGCATGCACTGTCTTCGCTCACTCGGAAGCCGGGATCGTGGATTCGAATCCCACTCAGGGCATGAATGTTTGTGTGCATTTCTCTGTGTTTGTCTACAGCTAGAGGCCTTGCGACGAGCTGATCACTCGCCCAAGGAGTCCTACCGTATGTGTAAGATCTACAAAAACCGAAGTGAACGGAATTCATGGAGGTAGGCCTAGGCCCACTGGGGCTGTAGTCATCATCATCATCAGTAATTTGTCAGATGACAGGTCCACAGTCTCTTCCAAAACAATTCCTCCACTTAATGCGATCTAGAGCTTTCTTCTTCAAATGACAGTAACCTCTTCTGTCCCCAAGGTCATCCAGCATCTTCTTACGTCTTCTTCCTCGTCTTCTTGTCACTTCTATCCGCCCATCTATCTTTCCTTCGATAACTTCTTTTAGAAGGCAGTTTCTGCGTAAAACATGACCAATCCAATTAGCCTTCCGTTTTCTTATTTCATGTAGGATATTCCTCTGCTCACTGACTCTAATTAACACTTCTTCATTTCTCACATAATCGGTCCAACTGATCTTCTCCATTCTTCTCCAACACCACATTTCGAAACTTTCCAGATGTTTCTGATCTACTGCCCTAAGTGTCCATGTTTCAGCCCCATACAGAGCTATGCTCCAAATGTAGCATTTCACTAGTTTCTTCCTCAAATTTAAGTCCAATTTGCTGGTAAAAAGATTCTTCTTCTTGCTAAATGCAGCTTTTGCCATGGATATCCTGGATTTAATTTCACTAGTACACCTTCCATCATCTGTTAACAAGCTACCCAAATATTTAAAACATTTCACATTCTCCAGTTGGGCTGTAGTGCCAAGGAAAGAAAACACATGACCTGCCCGCCTCATCTTCCTTGACTTGATCATACTAATTATACTTGGAGAAGAGTACAAGTTATGAATCTCCTCATTATGCAGTTTTCTGCAGCAACAATATTGTATAGCGTTAGCAAAATCATGTATTCTGGTTCTAGTTTTGAAAATCGGGTTTGTTACGTCACATGAACTGCTTTGTGCTCACGCGTGTACGTGTTTCTGCGGGATATCAAGGTTGGTCTGACACTTCGTGGCTTTCCATGAGGCTTTAGTCTCGAGTGTTCAGGTTTTACTCCACAGATGGCGCTAAATTTTCTTGTTACCTAGCGCTTATTTAGCTTGGTCCCAAGGACTTAAATAGCTGCGTGATATCAAGGTTGTGCTGACACTTCGTGGCTTTCTATGAGGTTCTAGTCTCGAGTGTTCAGGTTTTATTCCACAGATGGCGCTAAGTTTTTATTTCAATTTTACCTGTTAACTCGCGCTGATTTAGCTTGGTCTCAAGTAGTTAAATAGCTGCGTGATATGAAGATTGGGTTGATACTTCGTGGCTTTCGAGTGTTCAGTTTTTTCTTCTCAGATGGCGCTAAGTTTTATTTTGCGCTGTTTTTGGTTGGTCCCAAGAGATTAATCTTTAAGGCAGAAGTTCTCCGATCGAGCCAGTGATGAGTACGATCATCGTGGCTGAAGTACCCAGTTTTGGACAGTCCGGAATTTAAATTGCGCTACTAGAAGCGCATGCCGGTCACGGCAGTGTAAGGCATGTACTGTCTTCGCTCGCTTTGAAACCGTGATCGAGGGTTCGAATACCACTTAGGAAATGGATGTTCATTTTGTGTGCGTGCGTTATTTTGTGTTTGTACACAGGTAGAGGCCTTGCGACGAGCTGATCACCCGCCCAAGGAGGGTTCCTGAATGTATAAGAGCTAGAAAAATCGAAATCATAGTGCCAAGGAAGAAAAAAGTGGAAGCGCATGCGGAATGCTAAATATTTACTTTTAAATGTAGTAATTACCAGATAGACTTGAGTAAAACCATAATAGAGGAATTAAATGGATACCTAAGTGAACAACAGCAAAATAGAATATACATATGAGTTATGCCCAAACTCGTCCACGAGCCAGTTATTTTATTGCAGATTCTGCAGATTAATGTGTTAAAAATATATAGTAACATTTGATGTACATACCTTTTTTTGTTGTTGTTATCTGCTTGATGTATATATAGGCTGAAATTAAACAAAGTATTCGATTTCACTGTGAACGCACAGAAAACGGATCGCACTCTGTATCTCAACCACGATGCAACTGTGTGTTCAAGACCTTAGAAAGGGCAGTAATCTCTTGCAGCTATAACGGAAGGTCTTAGCACTTAAAAAAAGACCCCTCTAGCTTCCTCTCGAATAGCCATTCTTTCATTCTTCTGTCCTTTAGTCAAAAGATTCGAAAATCCGAAAGGTGTAAGCAGTGCTAGCAGAAGACCACATGATTTTATTGCTTCCATCTGTTTTATTACTCCAGGGACTGCTAAATTTGTCAGGTGCTACAAACAGAAATTAATTTATAATGCAGAACAAGTCTGTGAAAAATTGGGAAACAAATTTGCAGTACGCATCAAAATTAAAAGGAAATAATGAAAATAGAGTATAACTCTATGTATAAAAATGTTCAAAACTTCCGTTATAATATGCGTAAATATGTTCTTTGCTGATACAAAGAAAGTTAATTCCATCCATTTATCATAAAAATTGAGTTGTATAGAGCATTTTTAAACACGATGCTTACAATTGTTTAAGCGCCCTAACAGGAACGAACATTTAAACGCAGAGTAGCAGCGGGCATTTAAATAAACTCCGGCCAGCTCAACCTTACCGCCATTTCAGAAATTATGTGGTTCGAAGACATGACTATTTTCGTGAGAAAAAAAAAAAGATATTAGTGCATGTAGGAAACGCGAAGGCAATAAATTCCTATAGATAGGGGTACGTGGGTAAGCCATTGGCGTAGCATTGGGAAGGTACCGGTTTCGAGACCACGGTGTCATTTGTCAATAGAAATTGAAAAGTTAATAAATAAACACGATTTGTCTGCAGCTACAAATATAGTCTTATAATATAAGGACATTCGCAGAAAACTGTAGGGTAGATGTTCTGTTAGTCTAGAGGTAAGGCACCGGCGTTGTAAATATAAGGTTCGTGGTTCGAAAACAAGTATTTTTGTAATGAGATTTTTATGGAATTATATAGCGACAAGTAACATAAGAGGAAGATTAAACTTCGAAAAATTTCCGTGGCATCGATGGCCTATTGGTAAAACACCGGCGAAGTGAAGCGGACTTAGAAGGTTCGAGACCAAGTATAGTTTTGTGATTTAGAACATAAGTTAAAATGTTTTTTCTGGAATTATAACCGAAGATGTAGCTTAAGAGGAAGATAAAAGAAAATAAAATTCAGCGGAGCTGGTGGTCTAGTGGTAAGACATCAGCTTAGTGTTCAGAAGGTCCCTGGTTCAAAACCAATAGGATTTTTGTGGAAAAGAAAATGGAAAGAAGTTAGGAGATAGGGTAAAGGAGGAGGGAGGGACCGGAGTGAGTGAAGATTTTTTCTTTTTTTTTTTGCGGCCGCTCATTAAGACACTCAACCTAAGCGGGTTTTATCAAAAACTTTGGCCCACCATCCGCCTCACCAACCACCCACCCTTAGGGGTTACTTTGACTTATTCATTTGACACCAACTTCTATGAGCGAGAGTTAGCAAGAAAATGTAATATAACTGCAGCGCATTCTGTTGACTAAAATCTCATGGAAAGCCACATAGGATCAAAGAGGG
>NW_019718634.1:932598-938543 GCF_002891405.2 Cryptotermes secundus
AAAAAATCTTCACTCACTCCGGTCCCTCCCTCCTCCTTTACCCTATCTCCTAACTTCTTTCCATTTTCTTTTCCACAAAAATCCTATTGGTTTTGAACCAGGGACCTTCTGAACACTAAGCTGATGTCTTACCACTAGACCACCAGCTCCGCTGAATTTTATTTTCTTTTATCTTCCTCTTAAGCTACATCTTCGGTTATAATTCCAGAAAAAACATTTTAACTTATGTTCTAAATCGCAAAACTATACTTGGTCTCGAACCTTCTAAGTCCGCTTCACTTCGCCGGTGTTTTACCAATAGGCCATCGATGCCACGGAAATTTTTCGAAGTTTAATCTTCCTCTTATGTTACTTGTCGCTATATAATTCCATAAAAATCTCATTACAAAAATACTTGTTTTCGAACCACGAACCTTATATTTACAACGCCGGTGCCTTACCTCTAGACTAACAGAACATCTACCCTACAGTTTTCTGCGAATGTCCTTATATTATAAGACTATTTCAATTTCTATTGACAAATGACACCTTGGTCTCGAACCCGGTACCTTCCCAATACTAAGCCAATGTCTTACCCACGTACCCCCTATCTATAGAAAATTATTACCTTCGCCTTCCTCATATAGTACTACTTGTTTCCTACATGCACAAATTTCTTATTTTTTTTCCTCACGAAAATAGTCATGTCTTCGAACCACGTATCTTCTAAACCATCGCCAGTGCCTTACCAAAGGACCGCCATGGTTATGACAACTATTCGCCTTCGTCTTCCACGTATCCTACCGCTTCGTTTCTACCTTTACAAAATTTCTCTTTAGTTCTTGCGTCGTTTCAATGTCATTTTACGACTGACGGTTGGCCCGTCACTTTCTCTTAATTTAGAGCCCATTCAGACGCTCATGTCTAGATCTTAGTCTTGAAGCAAGCTTCACTGTTTGGCCTCTAAAGGCGCGTCCGCATCACTCGTGGTCGTCTGGCTTTTACTTGTGCTCGTAAATCTTCGTCCACACTACTTCAGTTGCTCGCCAGGCTTCGGCGCGTGAGGATCCGTATATTTACTCGTAGTGTGTATAGGGTGTAGTCGTATTTTAATTTATTGGCTATAGTTATTAAATTAAAAATTTGCTTGTCTCGTGACTTGTCATATCGTCCACATTATTCGCGAGTCACAAGAGTACGAGCACGAGTAATGTGGACCCGCCTGAATACGAATCCTTTCTGATGACAAGGCGGGTCTATCCCTTTTCACTTGTCACAGTCAATTACTTTGCATATTTCGTCCTTCCTCCTCTAAACTGCATGTCACGACCTTTACAACTTTACGTATGTACTGCAGATTGCTTTTCTGGCAATGCTGTATATATAAGCCTCCTTTCAGTCCACAACAGATTCTGCCTTAGTTTCATTAGCTCACGCTAGACCGGAAATTTAGTCACCTCAATGATCATAAGCTACACCGCCGCAAAATTTAAGCCTCGTGTTCTGTCGGGCTTCGCCTTATCCAGTATTCCGAACATTTGCATTTTCACGATCTTCTGTGGCTTCTGGTTGCTGACTGCTCTACGCCTTGGGATATTGGTGTTGTTGCGGAGACCCTTGTGTTTGCGTGTGTGTGTGTGTATATGTATACACACACACACACACACACATATATATATATATATATATATACGTATACGGCAGGACACTGCTCTCTTAGGGAGTGCTGACAGTTTGATCTTGGGTTTGAAACCAAAACAAACCCACGCAAGGTCATGTCAGAGGTCAATTTCTCAGCTCTGAACAAGGAAATGGTTTATCAGTTTTTGAGGGCGCGGCTTGTCGTCCCGAAGAGTCTTTTCACGAGTTTTTCTTCTCGAGTGTTCAGGTTTACTGATTAAATAGCTGCGTGATGTTAAGGGTGGCATGGGAGGGTTCCCACGCTTCCATAATCTCATCCCCAATACCTCCTGCCCTAACCTATAAAATGAATTCTTCAGAGGAGCGGTGTGCACAGCCCAAATAGGGGGATAATAAGAGACTAAAATGCAACATTTTTTACTACATTTCCTTGCTTTCCACGTGGTTTTAGTCTCGAGTGTTGAGGTTTTGATCCACAGATGGCGCTACAGTCTCACGAATGAAAATTCTCTACCACAAATGTAACTCCATTGCAACCGTTCTTCAGTAATCCTTTCATAAACTGAACTCCCCCCCCTAAGGGTATCTTCCCTGTCCTGCTGCAGCAATTTATCTGGCCTAAACCCTTCGACCTGTAATCTTATCATGCCGAGTTCCATAACAGTTCTTCCCACATTCCCCCTTAGCGAACGATGATATATCCTGCTTCATTAAAGACAATCATGGACTTCTCATGTGTCATAAATCATTTACTGCCAACAGTATCTTGGGACCATGTACCATATGCAACCTGTCTTCACCTCAACAGGGGGGATTATTTTCTGAATCCCTCCCCTTCCAGATATCAACTAATTATAGCTTCCATATAGTTTTCTTTTGACCCAAAAAATATTTCCCAAAACTTCTCCCTTCCAAAGGAACTTTTGCAAGAGAAAAATGACCTCGATTATCTGCTCCTATCCATCCTTTATGAAGAGCCCAAAAATTTTAGCCCTTTTAAAACACATTTTTAATTCCTGTTTCTTCAAAAGTTAAATTCCTCTTTATATGCCTTTTCTGCTTCTCTCAATGTTTGTCAGAGACATTCTGCATATTACTTGCAGTCAACTTCTTTCTCCTTATTCTTCAGTATTCAGTATTCTTTGTATAACTTTCACATTTCCTTCTCATCTTTCCATTGCTTTCAGACCTCCATTCTCTCATACTAATCCGTTTAACTCTGAACTTCCTGTTGCATTATTCTGCCTTGCTCTCCATTTTCTTCTTGCAATTTGTTTCCCTTTCCAAATATGCTAATCACATTTCATTTCTTATTCAAATCACCTTTACCATTCTTACTGTCATTTCAAAGTTCAGTATCTACCTTACAGACACTTTTGCAGCAAGACTCACACCAGATTCATTTCCCCTCACCATCTGCTGATTACTACAGGAGATATTCATTTCAATATCCCATATTAATACTTGCAACCATGAATCACTAATTCTGTCTACACATTCACATTATGTGTCTTAACTTTAGCTAAGCAACTTGTATGATACTGGAGGATAAATACAGAAGGATAAGAGACCCATACAGAACATATTGGCCATTGCTAAGAATAGGCATCCACAAACAAAAAAATCACATTAAAAGGGAAGACTCTTGTATTAATTACAAACACTGCACAAACAAATTCATCCAGCACTTTATACATGTCACAATTCAATTCAATACAATACATTATTGCCATCAATACATGATTTTACATTACAGGCTGTACAACACAACATTCAAACAGAATGCTTCTACACAAGCCTTCCAGACCTCAGCTCAAGAACCTCACACACATGGCAACATTCCTGAAAACTAACCAGCCCTTCAACAGGATGGCATGCTGAAAAGTAATACTTCTTTTCTTTTACCAAACACATTAATTCAATTACATCTTCATACTAGTTAGTGCCTCTAGACATCCGTCAGTCACAGCTGAAAAATGTTGCAGTATATGGATATGTTGAGTGCAATATAGTCTGTCCAGTGATCTACATCCTCACTGTGCAAATCTTCCCACTCGTCTACATTTGCTGGCGATCACCACCACCACCACCACCACCACCATCTTCGCCATCATCCCCTCCACCATGACTTCCACCACCTCCATCACCACACCCACCACTATCACATGATGCAGTCAAGATGGTGGTAGAGATGTCCTTCCATCCACAATATGCAGACATCTGATAAACAGCACATTTCCAAATACCCCAGCACTCACAAAACTCTGTTGACTGCTGGTGATCATATTCACAATTGTGTACAATCGCACCATACATTAAAAATGACCCATGTTTGTCTGAATAAAATACCGATTACATTTTTTTTTCTTTTGAGTACTGCTCTTATTGTATCACGCACCCACGGCATTAGCACATATTTCTTTAACAGGGTGACTACCACTTCCTGTCTTATTATAGGACTGATATTCATCACATTTTTCTCAATTGAAACACCACCAGTATTAAGAATGCAAAATTCATACTGACAAAATTGGTCCAGTCATCTCACAATGAATGACATGTCTTCAAATATAATAGGGACATAACAATACATCATTATAAAAAAATATACATATCTTGATGGAAAATACTCTTGATAGCTCACGTCCTCAGAAACTGCGTTCACACCATTACAATAAATATTACATGATACTATCAACATTAACAGAAACTGGTAACATACACAATCCATATGCTCTGCCACTGAGGCAGCAAGTAGAACAGAAATTCATGCAATTATAACAACATTCAATCAGTGAACTCTCCTGGCCTTAACACAAATCAATTCAATATATGATATGCGGGACATTCTTTTCATACCTGACAAGCTGACAATGATTTTGAGAATGTCCCATTATGTCAGTTGGCGACAAACATATTTCTGTCTATGGGTATGTTCAAATATTTTCCAAACAGCAGTAACAAAATTAGAATCCACATACAAGTACATAGAACTTCGCAAGACCCATCAAACAATGATAGCCAGCCAGCCAGTGGCACATACATCAAAATAAGCAATACAGTCTCAAGTATAAGTATTGGCATTACACTTAACATATCGTAACATCAAAGCATACAACCCCACATTCACCACAGTAATAATCTCCATAAGATGTCCTTATCAGTATTCACACAACCACACAATTGGTGCCAAGACATCTTTTTCAATATGTCAGGTCTGTATCCAGTCTGTTCTCCTAAAATGGGACCACTTCTGTTACATTACACTGACCTTGACTCTAGCAAAAGAAATGCTCACTATGTGACTCCTATGGATGGTGAGGTATAGTTCAGAGTGAACCTCATATAAACCAATAAGCTAAATTCATAAAACTTATGGCAGTAAGTATACACACCTTGACCCTTTCTGTTCTATGGACGTACATGTATGTTTCTCGACATGTTAGCTCAGGTTAGTATTGTTAGTTTCTGTTAGAAGTTAGATTAGGGAGGTTACATTAAATTAGAGTACATTCTGTTATAAGTTAGGTAGGTTAGGTTACGGCTCTACATATACATCCTTTAAGTCGTATTTTGTCTGAAGCTGTCCGAAATTTGGCCCACACAGGGTTAATGGCATATACTTCTGCCCTCAAAACTCACATATTGCACTAGGCTGAAATCGGTTTCTTCCTTTGCCCTCTAAATGAAAGCTCCCTTCCCCCCGCATCCTGTACCAATTTTTCTTTTGGACAAAATAAATCTAAATTGAGCCGTACGTCCCTGCCGCACGTGGGTCGAGAACCACGCTCTGCTACCATTTTGTGCCGTTTCCCTTCCCATGTGGAAGGGAACCCAGTTCTCCTACCCACTTACACCCATGGACTCCTATTCAAGCGGGCAAAGGACAGGCTCATAAGACGACTTGCTTGCACGTGGTGCACTATGCCTCCCCAAGGTCGAGTAGGGGATCTCGGGAGAGGAAAACCACTGTCGGCACTATGGGCCAAGCTGGACGGATCTGCTCGTCTGAACTAGTAGGGAACACGCACACAACCCAAGTATACACAAATACGACAGTCGTTTCTAACATATAAATAAATGTGTATATTGATAACAAGAGATACAGGTGACTCTGCCTGATGGGCAGTAGCTGGTCAAAACACTCTCACAGTTAATACAGAATTAACTCTGTGCTGAGCGCACAGACACAATATATAAGCACGCCTCATGGCATCCATTTGACTGTACTGGGAACACAAGTATATATTCATACTTACGCGCCTGAAGGGCGACCGGCTATTCAAGCCAACAAACAAAACCATTTACTTACGCCACACGGCGTC
>NW_019718634.1:940196-941005 GCF_002891405.2 Cryptotermes secundus
GGGGGGGGGACTCCAAAGAACTTCGCAGAGAAGAACCGTTGCACGGTTCAGGATGTCACCCTCTCCCCAGGCGCCAAAAAAGACTCTCACAGTCCTCACTGGGGGTGGGGGTTGGCCCACTCGCCATCCAATTTTCCGCCGCCTATCACTCCTGGGGCTCCAACTGCCTGCCAGCAAGTTTCATTCCGAGCACGCCGTCCTTGCTCGGTTCCAACCACACAGCTGGCGACCACATATGTGCGGAGGTGCTCCCTTCCGGAGAGCTGGTGGAGCCACCCAGTCCACTTCTCCGGCACCACCGCCACATAACATTCCCGGCCCACAGGAGCCCGAAGATCCAACTCTTCGTTGGAGACATAACCGCAGCACACACTTGTCGACGACACACATTCGTCCCTGGCGGGGCCCACTCGACGTCTCACACACTCGCGAGCCGAAAGGATGGGATAGGAGGGAATAACAGCTCTGAAACACAAACCAAAAATTCACGGCAGACGCAATATCATCTCCGGGGGAAGCTCACAAACATATTTACACAAATATGTAGTTGCAATCCTAGCCGGCTTACATTTCATGGCTTACTAGCCAACCCAGTTGCTCCTCAGTTGCGACACATGAGCTTTCGTACTAATACACCTGTATCAGACCTTACCAGTCGAACCATACTTAGTCAGACTTAACTATTACAAAGGGTTGAGACCCCTTAATCTCCAGCTCCGCGGAACGGTATCGAGCACTGGAAAGGGTGGAGCTTCACAAACACTTGACTCCAACCGTAACCTCTACCTCTCTCCTCGATTCATATAGCG
>NW_019718634.1:942123-976849 GCF_002891405.2 Cryptotermes secundus
CTCCAAAGAACTTCGCAGAGAAGAACCGTTGCACGGTTCAAAATTTCTTATATATAATTCAAATACAGGTCATTCATTTAGGCCAACTCACACTTCAAGCATCATAATAATGATACCTAAAGGGATATTAATCTATATTTATCAGACATACATTTCTAAGGCTAATGTTGCAAGACCGGTATCTTGTGGCGGAAAATGATGAGGTAGTTTACCCATCGCACCGTCTGTAGCACTGGCAGATGAACCTCTTATGCAACTGCTGCACTTCTTCCAGTGCTGGAGATCCTCATCCAGACTTCCCCTGACATATGGAGAGGCATGTTTCTGTGAGTGGTGATGGATACAACGGCATACAGATGCAGGTCTGCACACAGTGAATCTCCCATTCAAGGTCTCTTTGCCAAGAAGTGGATTCTTGCATGCTTGTAATTTAACAATGAGGTTACTGACAGGTCATCAAAATCGAATGTTACCTAAGGTTAATCTCATGTCAAAGAGCACTGATGAGGGTTTCACTGTATTTCAGTTCCCTGCACATTGTTCCCTCTCAGGTCTTGGATCACCTCTTTATAAGCCTGCTGAAAAACAGTCATCTTCCCCCTTAAGTTTCTATTAACTATGCAAGATCTTGCTGTGCATATGTCCAATGAACATGGAAGACCACCAGTCACTTCAGCCCCTCATGTATGTGGAGAGGCAGCTCATTTTCAAACAAGACGCTGCTGCACCATCATCTCGCCAGTCTACAACAGTAAAATTACGTGGTAAAAGCTAATATATGTTAATATTATACAGTTTCACTATTATATTTAAGGTATTATCAATCTCCACACAGCATAATACTCATTCGCACAGTTATTCACATAGGTCGGGAGCTGGGTTTGAAACCCTGACATTTTTAAACGTTTCAATGAATATGCTGTTATAAATTTACCACCCGATGATCCATCATCATCATGATATTCCTTCCAGACCCAAAGGAATGACACACACCAGCCCTGTGAACACACAATGTAACAGTTCGATAAAGGCCACGAATTTTATCTTCACTGTGGACCAGAATACTGACACATACATTAGAATTCTGAATGCACATCGCAAAACATTACCATCCCAGTAAAATCTTTCATTTCTCAGCAAAATATGTTTCATACAAAACTATAGAAAAGACATGAATAATACTGACCAAAATCATAAACCACAAATAATGGATGAACGGCCTGAACTTTAACTTGCAGCTGTTCCATTTGCTAGCGCCACTGTGTGATCATGTGATGCAAAGTCCTTAAAGTGAACTGCCCCTTCCAAAAGCTGCATGCATCTCACTGCTTCACTTCTTGCTCGGTTTATGACCCTCCCCACAAATCTGTCACTCTAAAGGCAATTACTTCAGTTTCTACACATGCAAGAACAAGCCTCCTGATTGCACACTCTTCAGGGGTGAATCCTTCACCATATGTTAGATTCACAATTTCTGCACTAAGAACACAGATACATTTTATCACTCTGTATGTCACTAGTAGAACTAACTGTCATATCTAATCCCAGACAATTTGCTAGCTCATGGTGAAGTCTTCTGGGTTGTGACACTGTCTACTCATGTAGGTAGGTANTAGATACATTTTATCACACTGAATGTCACTAGTAGCACAAACTCTCATATCTATTCCCAGACAATTTGCAAGCTCACGGTGAAGTCTTCTGGGTTGTGAAACTGTCTACTCATGTAGGTAGGTAGGTATGTAGCTTTTGGAGGAACATGGTTATCTCCACAGGCGTGGTACAGTTCTGAGCATTTGCCTGCGTGCATGAATTGCTTTCTGCTGCAAGACTTGCACAAAACCATAGTCTCCTTCCAAAGTTTCTCCCCTTTACACATCACACTGGCCACCGTCCCCTTTCCTTCATGTCACTGAACTGATGCTCCCCACTTAACCTTTCTTCACGTAGGCCACTGGACAGTCTGCCTTGGTCGTGTTGCCTGTTAAGAATAAGAGGTCACACCAATCACAATGACTACTTACAATTACTTCTTCTACATAAACTTAATACATCATTGTACTCCAAAGTGCATTACCTGATTCGACATCTTTGAATTTATGCTTCCAACAATGTGTTAACCAGACTGGGAGAAATGAAAGCTCATCAACACTGATGTTCCCTGTAAGAATAAAAGGTCACACCAATAATGACAACTTACAATGACTTGGAACTACATACAGCACTGTACATTACCTGATGCAAAATCTCAGAATTCATGCTTCCAACAATGTGTTAACCTGACTGGGAAAAATGAAAGCTCATCAACACTGATGTTCCCTGTAAGAATAAAAGGTCACACCAATAATGACAACTTACAATGACTTGGAACTACATACAGCACTGTACATTACCTGATGCAAAATCTCAGAATTCATGCTTCCAACAATGTGTTAACCTGACTGGGAAAAATGAAAGCTCATCAACCCTGATGTTTCCTGTAAGAATAAAAGGTCACACCAATAATGACAACTTACAATGTCTTGTTCTACATACAACATTGTACATTACTTGACATGAAATTACTGGATTTATTTTTTGAGGACTGTATTACCCTGAGTGGAAGAATTGTAGGTTCATCAACACTGGTGTTGCCTCTAAAAGAAAAAGATCATACCAACATTAATAACGCCTTATAAAGAACATATGTAATTGACCACTGTACACTGCCTGATATGAAATCTCTAATTTCTTGGTTTCAACATAGGAATATACTGACTAGCTGCAATTCAGTTATGAACTAATTTTTTCATGCAAATAATTTGTACCTACATTCCTGAAAGCTTAGTGATTTTTTATATATATTTTATCCTGTGTAGCAGCAATGAAGAATCATTAACACAGTTGTTCCCTGTAAAATAGAAAGTGATATCAGCTTTATGACAGCTCATAAGGACAGATGCCTCTAATTGACCTCACTGTACACTACCTGATTTTTAAACTCTGATTTCAGGTTTCCAAAATGCTATTAAACTGCGTGGTATCAATTAAGTCTCATAAACACCATTGTTTCCTGCAAATAATGAGCGAAAACATTAATGACAATTCATAAAGATGACTTATTCAGCTCATCACACTGTACAGTACGTGATGTGAAATCTGTGACTTATGTTTCCATCATTGCATTAACTGAAAAGCAGCAATTAAGACTCAACATAGTTGTTCCCGATAAAATAGGGCATGTTATCATAATTAATGACAGTTCATAAAGTTGGATTCCTTCAGTTGACAATACTGTACCTGATGTGACATCTCTGAAATCATGTTTCCAATAGGGTTTTAACCAGATTTGTTGCAATGTTTGCTCATCAACACTGTTCTTGTCTGAAAAGAAAAGAGATCATACCAACATTAATCCTAACTTAAAAAGAAGGACTTGTTCAACTTACCACATTGTACACTACCTGAAGTGACAATCTGTGAAATCAGTTTTCATCGTAGGACTAATCTGACCAGAAACAATCGAAACTCATCAACACAGTTTTCCATCACAAATAAGTATTGGTACCGACAGTAATGAGAGCTCACAGCAAAGGATGTCTTCAGTACATCCCAATTTACACTACATCATCTGAAGTCTCTGAATTTCTGTTTCATCATAGTCTTAGCCTGACTGGGAGCAATGACAGCTCATCAACATGGATGGTTGCTGTGGCATAAGAGGTAGTAAGAAAGTAAAGCTGTCCCCTGTGCTTAAATAAACACTACGCCATGAAGCCATACGAAGGAGTGGATATATGGATCCACAATTCAGTCGGTATAGTGACTGGCTATATGCTGGATGACCGAGAGGTTGGGAGTTTGAGTCCTGATAAGGTCAAGAATTTTCTCCTCTCCATGTCATCTATACTGGACCTGGGGGCCCACCCAGCCTCCTATTCAATGGGTACCGGGGGGTCTTTCCCTGGTGGTAAAGCGGCAGGGACGTGAACCGAGCACTCATCTTCAGCTAGTGATGAGGCCAAGGAAATATGGATCTAGAATAAGAGGCAGTACTATCATTGACAGCTCACAAAGATTGCTTACTTCAAGTGACCAATTTGTACACTACCTGATAAGAAACGTCAGAATACATGTTTCCAACATATTGTCACGATTTAGGGGTGTGGATTGGCTGAATTGGATTTATTGACCACTTCTATACACCGCTCGGAACTACAATTTGCATTTCACTGACACACAAAAAGACTACTGTCCTCAGTCTTACAATATCCACTAGCCGTTTCCTGGCAACAGATTTAACACAGATGAGATTTTCCGTTTCTGTTGCCCGCTGGTTAACACTCCACACCTGAACTCATAGCGCCTCATCTCACCCTCAGTTGCAGAGCCCAACTCTCCACTGGTTGCTCAATGGATCTCGGGAACTCAACTAACTCTTCTTTATGAACTACTTGGCACGGACCGAATGCAAAAAGCCGTTTTCAACAATACCCCTACTGCGGGCGTGTTTACCGATTCGGTGCTTGGAAATGGATTTCATGACACCGCTTTCCTATTGTTGCGGGGGTTACCTAACATTACCTTTGATTCCTATCAATTTGGGTAGGGCACGTGTTTTCACAAAAATATTATAAATGAAATTTCGCAGTTACATTTGGTAAAGGTTTTTAATATAATGGAAACAGGGCCACTTTTTTCTTTTTTTAAATTTCCCATCTTTCAGTGCAGAAGTGTCAGCATCAAAGACTACTAAGAGTCGTGCCTTTTTGTGTCACTTTGCTTTGGAATTAGCCATTACGAAGTTCAAGGAAATATAGGAGAAGATTCAATTCGAATGGGGCACAAGAGTTTCTGGTCTACGCTGATGTTAATCTACTTGAGGAACAAATGTCTTTATAAAAGATGCTTATACTATATTATACTATACTATACGTACGTTGAGAGAAAAATCATATCTGATAATTAATCCTGTGATATTTTTAAGTTTGCCATTTAACGACGCTGTCAGTATGCACAGTATACAGCGTCGATAATAGGATGATTAATGAACATGGAACAGTTGGTGATATGAGAATTAGCATAGGAATCCGAAGTTCTCTTGAGAAAACACGCTCCGCGCTCGCTTCTCCATGAATCCACACGATCTGACCTGCCATGGGAAAATAATGAGGCGAAGTTCAAATATTTGTGGAAGACACTAACAAATCCAAACTGTATTCATGACGTCAAGGTAAGGTAAAAAGGTAAAAGTTGCCCTGTGCTCAGCAAATTCAAGCTGTACGCCATGAAGGTGTATGGGGGAATGGATGTATAGATCCACATTTTCTTGATCTGGGCACTAGCTGGACGTTGAGTGGTCAGCTTCAAACCCAGGCTGCTTCACCCCCCGGGAAAGACAACGTCAAGGTAACGTAAAAAAGTAAAGTTGTCCTTGTGCTCAACAAATTCAAGCACTACGCCATGAAGGCGTATGGGGCAGTGGATGTATAGATCCACATTTTCTTGACCTCGGCACTAGCTGCAGGTAAGTGGTCAGCTGCATGCCCCGGCCGCTTTAACCCCGAGGAAAACGCCCGCTGTACCCATTGGATAGGAGGTTGGGTGGACACCAGGGCCGGTCTCGACGATTTAAAGAGAAGAGAAAATTCCTGACTCTACCGAGTCTCGCACTCCGACCCCTCGGTCGTCCAGCCCGCAGCCAGTCGCTATCCCGGCTCTGTGGGAGCTAATAGTGCATACAAAATTTCGATAGGAAAACCAAAGGAAAGAGACCACTAGGAAGACTTGGGTTTATATGGAATGATAATATGAAAATGTATATTGAGTAAATGAGATGAAAAGTTACGGATGTGATTCACCTGGCTCCAGATTGGGACCATTGGAGGGGGTAATGAACCGTGTGGTTCTGAAATGTGCTGCAGTTTGTGTAGCTGAGCTCAACTACTGACCTATCGCGGGAGATTCAGCTCCACGGCTTCAATGCACGAGCCCGTTTCTTTCAATATTTAGACCTTCACCCCAGACATTTCTTCTAGAGGTCTATTACACAATGCCGCTGTTAATGATAAACTGTTTCTATATAACACTTCAAATAAGGGACCTTTCTAAAGTCCTTGGTTCGAAACATGCGGTGCCATACATGAAAGCAATTCTCACAAACCCACAATTCCGAGTTACACTTGCACACTGGAACAATCTGGGAGAAAAACTTTATCCGCGAAACCTGACATCTGCGTAGGGCAGACTATATGCCATATAGTCAATCTTTAAGTAATTTTCTTATAAATATTTTGTTCAATGTTTCCATCATCCTTATTTCACGTATTATATAGTATAATCCAATGGGGGAGAAGAGGAATGCATGTAAGCTACTGGTGGGAAAGCCAGAAGGAAAGAGACCACTGGGAAGACCAAGGCGTAGATGGGTGGACAATATTAAAATGGATATTAGAGAGATAGGATGGGATGGTACGGATGGCATTAATCTGGCTCAGGATAAGGACCCGTGGAGGGCTTTTGTGAACACGGTTTTGAACCTTCGGGTTTCATAAAATGATGAAAAATTCTTCAGTAGCTGCACATTTGGCTTCTCCTCAAGAATGGCTCAGCTCCGTAAGCAAGTAATAGGATAATCCAAATTGTAGGTGTAGTCTAACACAATGGAATTGGTTTTTTAAGTCAATTTCCGAGCGAATAAAATCATCGCGTTTGCACATTTTCTAATAGTTTTTTTTTTTGTACAGGAATATGAAACTTCCTCCATGTGAATAATATTCATCAAATGAGAGGTTTACTAGTGTGGCCATGAGGTTGTTCGGAAGGAAGTCATAAAAGCGAAACGAATCTGTAGGATTCTAACAGGTCCTGCCATGTTGAGTCGCATGAATACGAAGACGTGGCATATAGACCGATGTCTCTGTGCGAAGTGAAACAGGGCAACTGCTTTACATTCAAATTCCCTTCTTATGAAATGAATTTACGTCGTCAATGATCATTATAGCTTACAATTATTTAAACACTGTATCTGAATTGAGCCCGGAGGGTTTGGGGGAGTGAGAAACCCGAGGTTGGAAAAAGAAAAGGAAATATATCGAACATTATTACCGAAAAGAGTGATCCCGTAATGATATTCTTAAATGGCTTCAACTCTGTAAGCAAATTCTCTGGCTGCACATGTTCACATATCTGAACATCAGTCCGCTTATTCTAGAAACCAAAATGGCTACAAGATAAAACGAATTTACAATATCTTCCCAATTTGGTTTTCGATGTACATCAAATTAAGTTTCATTGCGTAATGAAACTAAAAGCAACATCGTAATGCCACTTCGTAGGAAATGGCAGAAACGTTAATGCAGAAGAGAAGAGGCCTCCAACCCTAATACATCTCAATTTGTCACAAACGGGACGACTTACCTTGCCCAACCCGTTGCCGCAGACAGGGTGACGTCCAACCCTAAGAACCGAACATGTCGGAACACGTGATCTACAGAGCAGAGTTGGCCAGAGAAGGGCGGGTTTCGAAACCGCAGGAACAAGAAATGAGCAGAAAAATTTGACGTCATATCCAACCTTCCTTCCTGTCATCTATGAAGGACAATGACGTTAGGTTCGCCGAATAGAACGGAACTATGTGCGGCAGATGTCGAAAGCGCAGTTGGTAACTCTGTAACCTCCTATTCTGGCCACATCAATCACGAAGATCTTGAAAGTGTTAATATTATGGGCACCGTGTGGCCTCGTAGCTGTGCATGTACATTCCCACCATATACAGGATAAAAACGGAGGCATGTGCTTATCCAAAACAATACACGTCTACCAGGCTCTACTGTGCCATTACTTAGGCCACAATCTGGTTCTTCATTACCATGAAAACTTCAAAACTGTAGTCACAACTGACTTATGGTTATTTATGGTTGATGAAACTGGATTATAGGTATACGAGTACATTCTTTATAAATATAATGTTGTATTTTATGTCATACTGCTTATTCTCTACTTGAGCCTTGCAGTCCATAACAAGAAATTCTAGATATCTGCAGTGCTGCCAGCATGGGCACCCTGCATGGTCCATCGACTATCCCGACAAAGGTTATTTGTGGATTTCCTCAACCCCTTAAAGCTAATGCCCAGACAGTATGTCTCTCAGGCCACAATTGCTTCCTTCCAGATCCTTTCCAAATCATCAATCATCCTACCAATCTACGCTATGCAATCCAGATGCTGACAGAACTGTAAAATTAACTAAAAAAGATGTTGGAGGATTCCCAAAAAACGCCCTTTGCATGTCTTTTTGTGTTGTCTTTACTAGGCACTAGTAAAGACAACACCACAGGCTGTGGAGGAAACACACAAACCAGGGGCATATGGCAGTCAAAACTGAAAAGTAGGCTACAAACATGAGGGGCAAGCTGCTGAGACAAAACAATATGCACCAAAATAACGTGGGTATAATAGAAAATTTAAAGGATTTTATCTGGTTTTACCTTAAAAAGAGGACTACAGCGTGTGATTTTAACATGAAGACAGTGTAGCAGTTTTAACACAATTTAATAAGTTATTGTAACATATCAAGACACCTGAAGATGGCCGTTTGGGGCCAAAACATGTAGTGTCAAGGTGTATGTTAAATTAAACTCTAGTGGTGGTTGGAAGAGTGTTGCAATATTGACGGATGATAAATTCTTGGTCTTTAATCATTTGTTTTACTTCCTCGGTTTTCTTTTGCAACTCTCAGATCGTCTACTGAAGACACAATTTACTAAGGGTACATGCAATGGTAAGTCTTCAAAGCAACAATAAAAATTTACAGGAGTAGAAGGTATATAGTCATTTGTTAAATTTGTTACAAATGTTGACATTGCATATAATGTTACTTATGCACTCTGGTTTCAGAGTTAATTTACCTTTGTTCCGTATTTTTACAGTAGCTGTTTCTTGCGGAAGTAAAATAGTAAAGGTTTCTGTATCCGGATTTACAAATAACCATTGATTGCTTAAATGTAGGGGTATCCACAGAGGTTTGCTTAGTTTAGAAAATCTATACTCACAACTGTCTGGGGTTCTTGTCATTGAGGGATGCAACAATGTAGCTTCACAGTCCATCTCTGGAATGTAGGTGTAGATGGGGATTGCCTCTCTACATACATAAGTGATTTCGTTTGCTTGAAAACATCCAGACAATTCGTTGGTTGTCATCTTTCCGAAATGTTGTCTTAGAGACAACTGTTTATTAAAATTAATGTAACCATAGGTAAATTCTTTTTGTTTTACTATCACTGGGAAAGGTAACAACTTATATAATTAGTACACAGTTGGCGAAAATAAAGGAATTTCTAAAACGTACCAAATATTGTTTGGATGAATATGTGTTAGGAGTTACTATCTTCTGAAGTTCAGGGAAAGGAAAGTTAGGGTAGTCCAGGCCGCTTGGCAGTTTTTGGCTTCCTAAAAAGTTTTTAATCTTTTCTGCGGTTATCAGCTGTGGTTGCACAGTTCCTTGTTCAGCATGAACAAAGGCATCAATTAATATTTCAAATGAATGTTGGCTTTCATCAATCCAGCTCTGTATTAAACAAAATTGTTCATTAATTAAATTTATGTTTCTAATTTCTTCCTCTAGCTCATTAATCTTATGTGTACTGTAGTTAAGTAAGTAGTTACTATAGGGTTCTGACGATGGTGTATAACACACTGATATATTGGGTTTTTGGACTTTATCCATCGTCCTGGTTTTTAAGATAACAAATAAAAACACGACGTTTCGGAAACTGGATCTGTTTCTGTCCTCAGGTGAAGGAAAACACCTATTCTGTGGGGTGAATAGGTGTTTTCCTTCACCTGAGGACGGAAACAGATCCAGTTTCTGAAACGTCGTGTTTTTATTTGTTATCTTAAAAACCAGGACGATGGATAAAATCCAAAAACCCAATATATCAGTGTGTAGTTAAGTAATTTGTTCAGGCCTTCTTTCAAAACATTTTCATTTTGATTCATCTTTTGCAATGTTTAATTTACTGAGGTGATTGTAGTTTCTATAATTGTCATTTGTTCATTTGACAAGTGTAAAAACTCTTTTTGTTCTTTTTCCAATTCCGTTATGTGCTTGTCATAATTTCTTGCATCCGACTGCGTTGATGTTACAAATAAAATTTTAGATAATTTGCCTATGAAATTTAAAGCACCTCGTTTTGGTCTATTTTATTTTTGGGTATTGTCTGCCAAATATTCTGCCACCAAATCTTTTAGATTATCTCTTTACCTACCTTCTGATCTCATGTACTGTCCAAAGGCTGGACAATCAGTGTAATGATACCATTTTTTGTCTTATAAATCTGTAACTTTCCTTTGATTAATTTTGGTTTGTTTCCATAATTCACGTGTTGGTTCCATATTTATATAAGTGACTACCTTCCATCTCATCGGATAGATTAGTAAGGTTACTACTTCATCAAAATATATTCCTGTTTCTGATTATGCTTCTTAGATGGTTTCATTTATGTGGTTCTTGAATAACAGCATTAGAACCTTTAATTCTCTTTATTTTGTATGGTCATCTCCATAATTGGTCCAGTTTTTGTCTGTTCTCTACTCTTAACAAGGCTAAATCATTTTCTTTGAAATCGCAACTATCTGATTTCACCTTTTGTCCTTGCAAGTCTTTGAACTTTATAGGCATGTATGAAGCTGTGTATGAAGTCACCACTATATGTTCCTGTATATACGTGTACATAGGGGTGTCTATATTTGCAGTAAAACAGGCTTCTATGAATTCACACATACATAGGAGTGACTATCTATGTACAGACAGGTGTGTATGGAGGCAGTAATGTGTCTGTATTTAGAGGGGGTGCAATATACTGCAATACAGGCTAGCTGTAATGTATGTGACGAGGCAATACAAAGATATGCAGAGACCTGTCTATGTTGGCGATAACGTGGGAATGCAGAAAGCTGTACACACATGATGGCACACAGACACAGGCCACCCTCTCACAGGGGATATAAATATACAAGCTGATCCCACGGTATGGTTGTGGCTATATCATGCAGTAAATACAGATGTCTCACACACACTATGGCAGGTTGGTATACGAGCATCTATATTTACTGCATGATACAGTCTTCTATATATCCCCTATGATATGCAGGCATATGGGCTCTGAGGTTCTGATACTGGTGATGTAGATTTCCACATTCTGGTATAAAACGCTGTGTAGTCTGCTGAAGGCCAACAGACATTTCAGTGGAATGTGTCCATTTTCAGGGTTGAAATACTGATTGAGTTTCAGTGGACTACATGGCATCATATAGGCATTAATTATATATCTTAAGATACTGTATTATGTACTGTATATATCACCCGTGCTGGAGATGTCTAGATTTACCCTGTAAAATATGAACGTGAACCCTATGATAGAGGTGTTTCTATATAAATCTACAACAAGATGTGAAGCATATCTCTCCCAAATGCAAGTCAAAGCCTTATTACATGAAACAATTCACTGAGTCATCATGCTGTGATGACATGGATAACTTGGCTTTGTCATTAATCATCATGAAATTTGAAGTTCTGACAATGGTGCTTATGGAATTCTGGTATCTGATAGCATTCAGTCTAGTAAATAGGTATACATTTATCGTATTCCTGGAAGATGATATATCAAACTTTCTTTTTCATCTCTGCAGCTCCTTGTGACACCCCCTCTACAAGGTTGCTTTAAGCATTAAACAGATAAAAATCAGAATCAGAGGAAATATAACACTCAGATGATTGACTTAGCATCAAACTGAATGTGAAGTGGGGGTTCTGTTGTATTGAACTTTGGTGTCCGATTTTCACGGGTAAAAATGAAAGACAGATGTGTGCGCTTAACCTCTATAGTCCATGTGTCACACAACTGTGATAGCAAGAATGCGGACCAGCAAGTCTCCCATCACATTGTTTTTAATTTAATGCTAATACTCTCAATTAAAATCCTGTTACCAGTGCCAAAGTACCAGGAGATAAATTCCCTGCTCCTGGACTGTAAAGATTAAATGTATGGCAACAGAAATGACATAGCATGCAAGACTTAACGGATCAGTAACTTTTATTTTGAAGCAAGTACTGCAATAAAGTATGACTGACTACTCTACAAAAATGGGTGAGAAAACAGAGTTCCAGAACACAAAATTTGTCTATATGAACGTCAAATACAGCAAGAATATGTAAAAAGACAATCGATATCAACTTTCCATATCATGATCCTCAAGCATGTTTAAAGAAATGAACACAGAATAGACATGATGTAACATAACATCAGCACAGCTATGACATAATTGAACACCTTTTTCAGCTGGTTAACATCAAACAGAAATGGTTTGTTCCTGAGAGGGTGGAAAACATTGAGACCAACAAGAAACAAAGATATAAGGAAAAAAAAAATAATAAAAACATTGTTTTTCATAAATGAAATTATGAAACATGAAACAAAGTGACACTGTTTTATTTTTTTTAACACAGCCTTGTCAAGGTATTTTATACTGTCCTGCTAAGCAGAACCAAATACCTTACACCTCTGCTTTGGCAGGAGTTTCTGGTACGTTATCAGTACCTGTTTCCCCTGTTTCCTCCTCAATATTCTCTCCCTCAGGTTCTATCTTTACATCATCTGCATCGCTTCTTTCTTTTATCTCTTTAGCTTCATCCTTCAAAGTAGGAGCTACAGTTTTACTGTTACATCCTTTTTCATTATCTGGTCCTGTTCCTACGCCCTGTGCCTGGCCACTCTCTTTGGTCACTAGAATTTCCTCCTCAATCTCACCACTCTTTCCTGCACCCTTCCTTTCAGAAACCCTGTCTACTACCTTAATTCCTCCCTCTGGAGCACATAGTTCTAGGAAGTTGTATTTCCGCAGCTCAAAAAATTCCGGAAGGACGGACAAGCAGCACATGTTACGGATCACCTCCACAATAACGGCCAACTGAGGGTGCTTCAGATCTACTCGGTTCTCAGGATGTCTCCTCACTATCATGTCTGCCAAGTCACGAATCAGCTCATCACGATTCACGCCACTACTGTTACGACGACTGTAACACAAATAAATTAATCAACAAACACAGCAGAAATATAACTGCGGTTCAACTGGCAGAGGCAACAGATTTTTTCTTCTCCTTGTTATCAAGACCACCTCTGGGACCTATACATCCTCCTATCAAACAGGAAAAGTGGGCATCTACCCATGACCTGCAACATGCGAGGATCAGTTACCATATGCTTGAACTGCTGAAAACTATTTCCAAATATATGAAGCATATATAGAGTGATTATATTATTATTGCTGTAGTTTCCGTGGCCTACAAACAAAAACCCTTACCATAATTTAAAATCACCCTGTATTTGCAGATTTCTCAATCTATGTAACAGTAAGTGTGAAATAATTTTCACTTTTTAATATTTATTTTTAATTGTTTAATTGTTAAGCACTGGTAGAGATATGCCTCCGCTTGCCCATACATTTTCATTGTGTGACACTTAATTAAGCACAGGGACAATTCTGTTTTTACATCTATATTTCAAGTTTGCTTGAAACTAAAGAATCAAATGTAAGATGTTAACATTCAGTGCTGGGATAGTACCTCAAATTAGGCCACAACTGTTTCCTTCCACACCTTTCCAATTAACCATTAATCCAATCATTCAACACCATATACAGAACTACTAACAATGTTGTAAGATAAAAAAATAAATCTTAGCTACCATCTACTTAACAACATTTTCAGTACCTTAGACTACACAGAGATGAATCACAGGATGATCAGTGAATACAGAGAGAAGTGGTTGTGATGCAACTTGAGGTGCTGTATTAACCCAACATTTGCCTGGAGGGTCATTTGACATTTAGTCAAAATACCCTGTTTTCAGGCACCAGGAAGTGAACCTGGCACCTCCCAAATGCAGAGCTGGTATGCTATCGACATGACTGTGATGTCTGAAACATTCCAGTGGGTTATGAAATGAAAATAACAGTCAAAGGCATCAGCAAACCAATTAATCAAGCTCTGACAAGGGGAGAAAATTTTTCAATCAGTTTCTTTCATGAAGAAAGCAGTCTTCTTGGATTTGGCACCATGTATATGTGGTGTTAACCGATGTTTCGGAGGAACGTATCGCCTCCATCTTCATAGTAGAAGGAAAAATATAAGAAATCCGCAAGCGAAGAGACTGTGAGAACTGGTAAAAGTAGACACCACATATACACGGTGCCAAATCCCAGAAGACTGCTTTCTTCATAGTCACCGCCGTGNGCTTATTTCATTTTTCACGCCTGTTAAAGCTAACTTCAATTTTCTTGGAATTGTTATTAATTTCTTACTATTGTCACATTTTGTATTTTGCTCTTTAATTATTTTTGTGTATTTATGTGTACTCGTGCTGACTTTGTAATTGGCCAATGCACTGTTAAGTCTGCATGTAAATAAATACGAATTGAATTATTATTATTATTATTATTATTATTGTTGTTGTTGTTGTTGTTGTTGTTGTTGTTGGTGTTGCATTCCAGGCTGAGCCTGAGCCTCTTCAACCACAGCTCCTCACTTTCCCTCCATATTACTTTATTCTGCGCCTTTTGTTTCAACACTAAGCCTTTTGCATTATATGAGATTTGAGGTTCTCATGCCAGTGAATACTAATATTATGGTATCACAGGATGTGATGCCGTGTACTTTGCAGATAGCTACCAACATTTCAGAGCAACTTGCTATCCTAAGAATGGGGAGAGGCTGTTCCATAGATCAGGCAATGAGTCGATACATTCCCACCATGGCGGCCCAGGTTCCAGCCCAGGTCAGGTCATGTGGGATTTGTGGTCGACAAAGTGGCACCAGGGCAGGTTTTCTCTGAGTACTTCGGTTTCCCCTGTCAATTCTCATTCCACCAACTGTTCCACATTCATCATCTATCATCCAGGGCAGGTACAATAGGCCAAATAGTGGCTAACATACCAAGTGGACTCAGTCTCACCCCACCCTAAAGGGAGACAGGGGGATGGGGAGAGGAAGTACTTCTGAACCTTCAGTACGTACCTGCTGAACACACTGTCACATCCCAGATGACAGCAAGTTTTATGTCCTATTTAATCAAATCCTTCCAGCCGCACTAGGCCCTGGGGTTTACTCAGCCTCTAACAGAAATGAGTACCAGGAATTAATTAAATAATTTTCCTGGGGAGTAAAGCGCGGCCGGCACGTAAGGTTGACAACCTTACCGCCATCTTTGAGCAGACTGTCTAGATAGTGTGGGACCGTCAACGTCTCACAACCCTATGGGCCTTCATGGCCTGGTACAGGGATAGCTTTACTTTTTACTTATTACTTACTTGAACAGAACAGCAAATGTCTTCCCTTCTTTTGAGAAATATTTGTCAAATACAGAATCAGCTGCCTGACGTATGTCTTCCACATATGCCTTAAAGAGAAATTAACACATCACAGTTTCAGTCGTGGGCAAATTACACACACACATGAAACTTTGGAAATGCCTGTTACTGTCCAGTCCAGAATCTTTTAACTTTCCATCTGTTGTCTAAAAACATAAAGATTAAAATGCACAAAACTATTATTTTGCCTTTTACTTTCTCATATGCATAATAAAATGACAAAGCACTGTGATTATGAAGGAAATCAATCTTGACATTTTGATTGATTTACACGTTTCCAGCGCACAAGATTGCACGATCTTTGTTTCTGGTATGCCTTCTGTCTATATGTGTATAGGGGGTGGATAAAATAATGGAAACAATACAGATACTGTATACATTTCTTTATTAACATGGTGTTGAACCTTTTGCCTTTAATACAGCCGAAATCCTTCTCGGAATGAACTAGTACGAGTTTTGAACTGTCCCTAGTGGAATTTTATACCACTCTTTTTGAACAACATCTCCAAATTACTTCAGAAATGTTGGAGGTGGGAATCTGTTCCTCACTCTAGTCTCCAAAACTGAGCAGCACATGTTACAGAATATTAAGATCAGCATAACCATGGTGAGGTTGAAACATGCAGCTGTTACCTAGAATGTTTCAGACTTGTTTAATACATACCTTACAGGTAGACTCTATCGGTAGTAAGCGCAGCAAGAAACGTGTTTTCTGTTTCTTTGTAGCCTCCAGATCTTTCATAATGTGATACACGAGTTCAACAGGTTCTGGCAACTACAATGGATCACAGATAAACTGCGATGAGAAACTACTGACAGTCAACTTAATAAAATGTTTTACAATCTTCATCGTGAACCCACAATACAACTGTTAGTCAAACCATACAAGATGAAAATTGATAAAAAAAAACTTAACTTCCTTACTCTGTAATTAAACAAGTGGCAGGTTGGAGGTGAAGCTCCCAACTTGAAACTGGGAACAGGAACAACACAAAAACAAACATCCACACAACAAGTACACAACACACTCTAGAAAAAAAAAATTAATCACAGCATCCTATTCAAGACAAAAAAGTAAAGCTGGCCTATAACAAACAATGAAGGCTCATAGGGTTGTCAGATGCCAGCCTAACGTGCCAGCTGGCCGCCCTTTAGCCCCAGGAAGATTCCTGGTACTCATTTCTGTTAGAGGCTGAGTCAACCCCATGGCCATGGTGTGGCTAGAAGGATTAGGTCAGTTGATCTAGCTTGTAGCAAAGTGCCTCAACCAACTGTTTCGGTGTTTATTGTGAGAACCATACGGAACACACAAACACTCTGTGGGCAGAATATATAGCAATTCGGTTTGTACCTCATAGGAAACACATTACGCCTCCACTACAAAGCCCAACCGGTTAATGTTGTTTATTGTGAGAACCACATGGAACACAGATACACTCTGTGGGTAGAACATATAGCAATTCAGTCCGTACCTCACAGGAAACACATTACGTCTCCGCTACAGAGACCAACAAGTTAATGCTGTTTAGGGAAACAGTCACTGTTTATTGTGAGAACCATATGGAACACACAGATACACTCTGTGGGCAGAATGCAGAGTTCTTGTGTGCTAGAGGAGGTGGTACACATAGTAACCACTGGACTTTAAAGGGTTAAAGATGTTCATTGCTCTACCAAGGGGCTCAGGAGAGTCAATTCTGTCACTTGAAATTGGAAACAGAACCAATGTATGAAACGTAGTGCTTTAAAAAAACTCTGATGATGGGTAAGTCCAAAATAACAGTTATAAGTGAGGTGGTAACAATGCATTGGATGAGTGGAGGGGGCAAGGTCTGTCTTGATCAAAAGGAAACATGAACATGTTATTATGAGAAAACAGCCTTTTTAAGGGTGACTGAGGACATAAAAGAATAAATGATAATGCAGAGGAGGAAGTAAGTATCCTGTGCTTGAAAAGAATAACGAAATATGATTTCAATTTTAAGTAGAATAGACCAGAATTCTTTGAAAGTTTACTGACAGGAGATGACAAGATGGGAGGATGTGGTGCTTACTGTTGTTTGGATGAATATGCAATTGTTTGCTCCAGAATCAATTGCTTGAAATCGGCGTGTGCTTGGTAGCTTCTTCCTCTCAGCTCTAAGTGACTCTAATTCCTTATTCAATGCAGTCTGGATATCTTCATCTTCAGATGCATTTTCTGGGGTATGTGGGTCAGCTGAGGCAGAAGCTGCATCAACACTTGCCTGTAAAGATTAACGATATATTAAAGAAACCAGAATTTATTCATATAACTCAGGTGGAGGTTTCTCACCACAGAGGTTCAGGTTTAATCCCTGGTGCTGCATAAGAACATGACGTTCTCTGGCTTTTTGTTTCTCCTCTGCTATCATCATTACACCACTGCAATCACCCCCCACAGTGTGCGACAATCCTGACCAGGCAGCACATTATCACATCCTCAGTCTTTTAAGTCAGGGACTCCATCTTTGCGACCCGACACCTGCCCAGTAACTTACTGAGGAAGTCTAAAAACACTGTTTTAATTCAATATTATATCTCAGCATCCTGTTGCACTCTACATGATAAATGATACACACTCCGTCCCAAGTGCAAACAATATATATTATATGTCTTTGATCTTGTTCTCTTCTACACTACATGTTTCGGCCTCTATCGGCCATCATCAGGTGTATACTCTCAACGTTGCTGTCACACTGCACCCAGTCTAAAATTTAACATTTAAAAAACACATTATTTTTTTCCCGTATTATCAACATCTACCTCGTTGATATGTGTCTGGTATGTAGATTATATTGCACACGTCAAATTATCATGTAGTAGCACTATAAAATCTTTAGTTATGATTTTAAAATCCTTTAAAATTGTCTCTAAATTTTAAATTTAGAATTTAAAATTGTTAGGGTTACTCGCCCTATGTCTAAAGTGCTGGAGCGGCTAGTTCTATTCCACACTGTACAGGTGTTATTCTGTGTGGTCTTCCTGTGTGCGTGCCGCTGCTTGTCTTTACTATGTGTGCTCCAGCTAGCCGCTAGAACTAGCCGCTCCAGCACTTTAGACATAGGGCGAGTAACCCTAACAATTTTAAATTCTAAATTTAAAATTTAGACACAATTTTAAAGGATTTTAAAATCATAACTAAAGATTTTATAGTGCTACTACAGGATACTTTGACGTGTGCAATATAATCTACATACCAGACACATATCAACGAGGTAGATGTTGATAATACGGGTAAAAAATAACAATGTGTTTTTTAAATGTTAAATTTTAGACTGGGTTTCAGTGCGGCAGCAACGTTTAGAGTATACACCTGATGATGGCCGATAGAGGCCGAAACATGTAGTGTAGAAGAGAACAAGATCAAAGACATATAATATATATTGTTTGCACTTGGGACGGAGTGTGTATCATTTATCGTTTTAATTCAACTTTGACGTGGACATAATTGCCCAAGAAGATATCAGTCCATAATTCACTCCGAATGCTTCCAATTCTGCAGGATGTGAGGAAGAGGTTGGAATTATGGTAGGGTAGGCATTGCATTATACTGCACATCTGTAACTTGCAGTTGGTACCCTACACCAAAACCACTTTTATGAAATACAAAGCATGTAAGCATATATCAGTTTCACAGTTTTGTCTTCTATGTTATGACACCCTGTTGTCTGGACTTTGACCCTGAAGATGTTTCTGGGAAACGCTGGTAACCACCTTTGGCACCACATCTCCATCTTCAGAGTAGATGTCTACACTGCAGATTCTGTAGCTTAAATGATATGTATCAGTTCTAGTCCTTAATTCATAACAGAGGGTGCATCACCATCATGCTAATAACGGCTGCTTCTGTTGGGTTAGATTACAGCCCTATCTATTTTCTGAATCTCTGCTAAATTTGCAGAGTTTAAAACAGAACTCTTTGATGTAGCTGGAATGTTCATACGAGTACATAGGTTTGTTAAAATCAATACTTATATCTGTGGTATAACCTTCATGATCTGTCAAATTCAACCTGCCAACCAACCTAGATTATTTTAACTTATCTAATGTAGATGATCACCATACTGTGTCCTTAGATTTTTACACATCCTCCACTATAGTGAGTCATTCGTTGTAAAGCATTTTACAGACTGTTGACCTAACCAAACTAAACATGAGGTCTAATAACACGTATTCTAACAGAGTGTATCTCTGTAAATAAATCAGATACATAATAAGAACAGCGGTAAAACTTATAGGAACTAACCTTGTCTTCACCATATAATCTGTCAGCATATTCATTCAGTATATTGTAGGATTCTCTGATACAATCTCTTTCCCTGTTGTTGCATGTGCACAGAAAACCTTTGAGACCTGGTTTTAATACAAATTCCCTTTTCTTTCTTGGTTTCTGTGAGCTGTAAAAATTTGGTTTCTTCCTTTTTTGGTATGAACTCATAGCGCTCTATCACACACGATCGCACTCGATCACACTATTCTATCCACCTAATTAACATTTGAAAATACGTCACATTCACCAATCACATCAGTCGTAGGCATCTCGATTATTTGGTTTCGATAATTGTTAAATCAACAGGTTTGCACATATGATCCGTGGTTTATAAGAACAGAGAATGCACATTTTGTAAATTTTTAAAAGACATACTGAAACTATAAAATTTCAGTTTTCCTCTCCAGGCTGACAGTTCTACTTATTACAAGACCGATTCCCTGCCATCGAGGATTCGCATTACAAAATAATTAAAGACAATAATGTCGTCGCTTGGAGTGCCAACTGTAGATATTCATTGCTTTAAGTACGAGATAGAAAATGAAAATTTTTGTCATTATTTTACATTATAGTTTTTAGTCGTCATATTTATATGCGCGTATATACAGTCAATCAATAATTGATTACACTTTAGTAAATGGCAAGTTGGAAGTTCCAAGCTCGTCAAGATGTTGGTTTGTAGACGTTCTATACCAATTAAAAAAAAAAAAAAGCATTGTGTGAATGTTATGAGTGGCGTATTTGGGCATACACCACTGGACAAATTTTCGTAATATTCTATATAAAATATACTAGTACTACGATGATGAATTTCAATGCAAACAGCTCATTAAAGAGTGTATTGTATTTCGTTCAGAATGTAGTTTGATATTTTGGTTCACAATACTTTAATTTTTGCACGTTTTTTATGATTACAGTAAGTTAAGAAGCATCATAGTACTTGGTATTTTGAGAGGCTAGCTTCGTTCACTACCTACCAGCAGTGTGGGCTGCCTCTTACTTACAATCGCCTCAATTTGCTTTCAGGATTCTCCCAGACCATTCCCACTGTCAGCTCTCAGGGGTGTTCTTATCATATCAGTTGATTGCCATCATTATAATCAAGTAACATTTTCAGCCATCTTCTCTAATTGAACTCAACAAATGAGCTATAGAAGGTGTGTTGAATCCCTACTTCCAAAAAATGAAACTGGGGGAAAGTAAGGAGTTGGAAGGTATAATTGCTTTGCTTTATCATTATGTTTACAGTTGACAGGATTTCAGGTTCTCACAGTGGTGGTTATGTTTACAGTTACTTCTTTCAGTGCTGTAGAGCATTTAGGTTCAACTCCTATGTATGCTGGACATTTGTGTATGAAATTGTGCACAAGGCATTCTATGTAGGTTGAGTGGCAACATAAAAAAACAGCTACATCTCACAGCACTGAAAGATTCATTACCTCTTTTGAGAGAACATCCATTTATTTTCTGTTTTATTTATTTATTTGTGCTCTAAGGATACATTCAATATCTCAAACTGTGTAGCAGTAAATGGCAGGATGATTGAGGAGTGATTAATTGGGAAGATGAGGAAACAAGTGGTGTCTTAATTGGAAATATTGTCCTGGTATTTGTCTCAAGGGACTGAGGAAAATTCACCATCCTCTTTGTCGGGGTAGTTTGTCCCATCTTAGATTCAAACTGGGCACCTCCCAACTACAAATCAATCATTACTTCTTGAATGAACTTTGCATGCTGTATTCTGCAGCCATGGACACTGATCTGCAATGCCTTTTCCCATTCCTCTTTTGATGTTGCTGAAGACATGCTGAAATACAGTTACAAATTCTTAGACTTCTGCTTTCAAAATGTTGCATTCGTACAACAAAAGAATTTTATGGATGTAAAAATGGATACAAACACAAAGGAGAACACGAGACAGAAATGGATAAATGGAAAGAAAGGATTGAGTTATTTAACAATCATCTTAATGACAGAGATTACAAGAATTCGTTACTGTCTGTGACCAGTCAAGTGGTAGGAAGTGGTTGATCATGGATGAAGCACCCCACACACAGACACACATGGGGCATTGATAGATGAGAATGGAGCAATGGCGGAATGATGGTTAAGCAAGGGAAAACTAAAGAAACTAAGAAAAACCTGCTCCCTTGCCACTTCATCTGCCAAGATTCTCCTAAGTCACCAGGGATTGAACCAGATGCTCCACATGGTACAAACCATGCCTTTAACTGTGTGCGCCAAACGTATTATAAAAAAAAGTAAAGCTATCCCTGTAACAGGCCATGAAGGCCCATAGGGTTCTGAGACATTGGGGGACCCACATTTTCTAGATAATCGGCTCAAAGATGGCAGTAAGGTTGTCAGCCTTACACACCGGCTGCACGTTACTCCCCAGGAATTAATTAATTCCTGGTACTCATTTCTGTTAGAGGCTGAGTTGAACCCAGGGCCATAGTGCGGCTGCCCCATGTATTATATAATGTGAAAAAATAATTGAAGAAGAGGAACAGATTTGGGCAAGTACTCTCCTGGTACACACATTAACCTGAGCAGAATTGTTAATAAAAACACAAAACAAGTTTGGATAGCTGTAATTCCATCCCAGATTCAAACTGAGTACTTTTCAAATATGGAGTTACTGCTACTACAACCTGCCCATAAATGTATGGTTAAAAAAAATAAAAATGTATATTGAAAAAAACTAAAAAAGCAACTCATTTTTATAGTATACCAATAATACGAATACACATTCATTGTAAATCATATTTTACATCCTGCTTTGGCCAAAGAATTATGCATGTTCATGTCTCATACCATGAAATAAATACAGATTCATAAATAAGCAGACATTCAACATATAATTTTCATCCCAGACTGTTAAGACACTTCATGCACCCTCTGATTTTTTTATTTGTAGCAAATCAATGCTAGGAACTTACAATAGAAAGCAAAAATGTAGTGCAGAAATGTTGTCAAGCTATTCCTACTGAAGGTGTAAACAGTATCTGCCTTGTCACACAAGAGGATATCGGGAACACCAAATAATGGAAGTTTTAAAAATTCACAATGTGGTATTTTTTAAATATTTAATTTTTCTAGACTCAAATCACCTTATAAGCAACAGCCAACTTTTCATTGCCTTCCAAAATTGTATTATGTACAACATTTGTGTAGAGTTTAAATTAGACAGACTTTGAAACTCTTAAAGAGAGAACCAGTGATGGGTGGTACCACCATGATTTCCTCCAATGGGTGAACCAAAAATTTGTGTACAAACTTATCTTTGAGCCGTTTAACACTACTTTTACTCATTACCCCGACTATTCAGGACACAAGAGTAACTTGCTTTAAAAATAATGTAATATTTGGTATATTTCCATACTTTTTATTTTTTTTAAACATGGAACACATGCATAATTCTTTGTTCACCCCCTCGCCACGTTGAGGCACAGGATGTGGAGGGGGGGGATATGTCATACCTGCAATTTCCAGAATGCATATCCGAAATACAGGACAAGAAGTAATCCCACACCAATGTTACAGATTCCTCTAAGAAGCATGAACGAAGAATGTGTTCATTTCTCGAAGCTTTGCTTCGTGCTTCTGGGAATCAATAGCAGTGTGGTCTGGAATACAACTTCAGAGTCCTCTATTTCTCACATTCATTCACTGCTACCAGCTATGAATGTGGCTGTTTCAAGCGAAACTTTCGCAGAACTTGCAACTGCTCTAGCCACCCTGGTACCCTCTCCCACCCCCCAGTGTGACGAACCTGACAATCGAAAGTGCTAAGGGGGACAATTTTGATGATGGAGAACAGGTGCAAGTTCTTTATAGTGCACTTTCAAGATCAATTATAATAAAAGTTTTGCCGGATTCACAATCATGAACAGTTGGCAGTACAGTGACATGCGGACAGGGGCCATACAGGCCCTGTCGGACAAGATGCAGCTACCCCAAATTCCCACCACCAATACAACAAGAAAACACATTGCAATAAAAATACATAACATTCCTGAAACAGAAACATACAAATTAGAATATATCTTGGATGGAATAGCTGCAACTTGCCTACCACAGCCTTGACATTTGTAGCTCCATACCAAGCTAAATTCCATAAATTTTGATAATACAAATAGATAATAAACTTTCAAGTATCTGAAGAGTTAAGATTCTCAGTGAAAAATATTGAATTTTTAAACTTTAAAGCATTCCTTAACAACATGGCCAAACAGTGTAAATATCTTATATCTACGGAGATTGGGAAGCTTATACAGACCAGAGACACGGTTCAGTGAGTTGATTAGCTGAACCAGTGCTGGTGAAAACTCCAACCTCATTATAGATGGAGGCAGAGTGAGTGCAGGGATAGTGATTTTCTGGTTCTTGTAAAACAGTTGGCAACCTTCTCTTTCTATTTCAAAATAGAAAGATGGAAAGGTTTATGTTAAATTGGTTAACAAAAAATGATCTTCAAATCAGGTAACCAGACTGAACTGGGTGTCTCATTTCATTAATATAATAGCCAAGATTAATTATTAATCAAAATAGTAACTATATATTCAAGCTTAAAACATTTGTTAAAAATTCGCAATTTTCTTTTTATGATTACTTTTATAGTAAAGAGAGGAACCTCCGAGTATTCTAGGGCATTAGCAGCAATACCCAGAAGTGGACATACACGCATTCTGCTAACATCTCCATCCGCGACTGGTATGGTTAGGTACGCGGCCATGGTTCTGTGACACCCCATAAAACTTGTTGCAATCCTACTATTTGATGAGGGTCCTTTGACATCAAATGCTGTAGTATGGTGACGTTGCGAGACATTGGAGGGATGATATGTTGCATCCTTGCAGAGGAGAGCTGTTAACGATCCCACAACGTTTGTTCTTCTTGGAGAGAGTTGAAACTTCCCATGAAGGACGATCTGGAATCTTCGCATTTTCATGATGCACACCTGCAAAACAACTGGCAGCAGTCGACTATTTCATTTTCCATTTCTTGTTTTGTGGTCTGCACTGGTCATCTTACTAATTTATTATAAATGTACAGGCTTTATTAAAACAAAGTTTGTTATTTTAGTTGACCAGTCAAAATTCCACAATACAAGAACATACTGAAAACAACTTTTATTTAGAAAGCAGTCTTCTGGGATTTGGCACCGTGTATAAGTGGTGTTAACCGACGTTTCGGAGGAACGTATCGCCTCCATCTTCAGGGTAGAAGAAAAAGTATAAGAAATCTGCAAGCGACAAGACCGTGAGAACGGTAAAAGCAGACTACCGTTCTCACGGTCTTGTCGCTTGCAGATTTCTTATACTTTTTCTTCTACCCTGAAGATGGAGGCCATACGTTCCTCCGAAACGTCGGTTAACACCACTTATACACGGTGCCAAATCCCAGAAGACTGCTTTCTTCATAGTCACCGCCGTGAAAGCCTCAAATCTTACAACTTTTATTTAGTAAATATCTTACTCTTTCGCCATCTGAAGACATTGTTCTTGTGTTAGAAAAAATATGTGACCTTTCAGTAGTACTATACAAAGATATAAGAATCACAGAATTTTGTTTAAAATATTTGAACACATGTGGTTACTGAAATAACATCAATTTGGAAGAATGATTTAGACAATGCAGAGATTATGTTAGATTAAGCACATATCCTTTTATATAAGAAAATAAAAGTTAAAAGCTAGAATAATTATGTTTAACAGCATTGAATGTGGATGAGGACACGTGAATGAGTAACTTTTTAAATAATATGTTAAATCAACACTTCGGAGCCTATAAGTCTTTGTTCACAGTAGATAAATACATGTAACATCACTATTACATTATAAAATACTCAATCCACATTAGTGAACCACTCAACAGACAACTCCTACCTTCAGCAAGGTACCTCTTGTATATTAATGTGTACAGTGGTGCACACAGTCTGGTACACTGATGTTCAATATCAGAACAGCATTCTAATTTTTACTTTTCTTTTTTGCATCCTGTTGTATCTGGAGGCATCGCTACACCAATGAAGTAAATGAATTCTAATTTTCATGAAGTCGATTAAAGTCACTAAAATATGTCAATCGTTTAATCAATTTTATTGTCCCATTCATATTTTTCGGTTGCATGGACCATCAGGGGGCCTGTAAATAAACCAGCTACATCCTGGACACATAACAGCAGATAAGATCCAACCCAAAGCTTCAACAATAATAGTCCTCTTACATGTTATTTCACACCACGAAAAACATCCATGTCAAATAACTACTAAGACACAACTTACACTCTACCATACACCAACAGCTACATACTCACATTCTATGCCATGTATTCATTACTCAACATTCTTAAGCGAGACAGTAACACAACTTAAACACCCCACAGAACATATACATACACTACTTCAAGGAACTTATAGAGAAGCACAGATCCACCAACATATTAGAGGATAAGTCTCAATAGATACCGGATTGCTGCTGTCAGTTGTACACATACACCCTTCCTACAGCACACTTAACCAGCGCCAAATTATACATCAGCCCTACATTAACCTTTACAACAGTTTACAAAACCACTAATTTTCTTTCTAAAGATGCATCCATTTAACACTGCAATTCAATAGTGATGTTTCATTCATTTATTTACAAGTCACTTCATGATGGTCCATGTGACTGGAACATGCGCTGGTGAAAAATATATTTGATTAAACTGTTGATGTATTTTAGTAATCTTTAAGAATCTTATTAAAATTAGTATTAATTTCCTTTGTTATTGTGGTCAGGGCCCCAAAGTGTTCACAATTTAAGCTGCGCTCTAGTGCTTACCCTACCTTTGGCACAGTACTGCTCAATCTATAACTGCACTGTAGTGCATGTCCTAACTTCAGCACACTAGTGCTCAATCTCTGATCTGCACTCTAGTGCTTGCCCTACCTTCGGCACACTAGTGCTCAATCTCTAATCTGCACTCTAGTGCTTGTCCTAACTTCAGCACACTAGTGCTCAATCTCTGATCTGCACTTTAGTGCTTACCCTAACTTCAGCACACTAGTGCTCAATCTCTGATCTGCACTTTAGTGCTTACCCTAACTTCAGCACACTAGTGCTCAATCTCTGATCTGCACTTTAGTGCTTACCCTAACTTCAGCACACTAGTGCTCAATCTCTGATCTGCACTTTAGTGCTTACCCTAACTTCAGCACACTAGTGCTCAATCTCTGATCTGCACTTTAGTGCTTACCCTAACTTCAGCACACTAGTGCTCAATCTCTGATCTGCACTCTAGTGCTTGCCCTACCTTCGGCACACTAGTGCTCAATCTCTAATCTGCACTCTAGTGCTTGTCCTAACTTCAGCACACTAGTGCTAAATCTCTGATCTGCACTTTAGTGCTTACCCTAACTTCAGCACACTAGTGCTCAATCTATGATCTGCACTCTAGTGCTTACCCTAACTTCAGCACACTAGTGCTCAATCTCTGATCTGCACTCTAGTGCTTGTCCTAACTTCAGCACACTAGTGCTCAATCTCTGATCTGCACTCTAGTACATTACGTTTAACCTATTAAGACAATATACTGGTCTTGTATTACTTTTTATGTGTCCATGTTTCTAGGATTGGTCCATCCCGTCATTTTCCAAGTCAGAGGTCCAGTGGTTTGCACCCAGGATTGGAACTCTGTAACACAAAGTCGTAACTAGTTAGCAAGTGAATGACTACAGATAATTCGAAATATAGTGTTGAAAGCCATAAATTATTTAGAAGTGTGATAGTAAAAAATGTACCGCCATGTCTCCGATGTTGAAGTTCACGGACACTAATTCAAATTCAATTTGCGATAATTTTGAATTGGTTAGGATGCTCTGATTTTAAATATCATTTAAGTTTATCTTTAATGTGGATCATTAAACAGCGCCAATGCATGCTTATCCCCCCCCCCATTACTTCTATTAAAACACGATCAATTTTCTAGAAACTTCGTCGCCGTTAATACAATTCGGGGACACTATGGCGAAAATAGTCACTGACATAGTAATTCGTAAAACAATTCTATTTACACAGTTGCACGAACGCTCAAGTGACTTCCCGTTAATGATTAATGTACGCAATATGAACAAAAACGGCAGGAAATAGTATGATGTAGGAAGGCACTGAACCCACCCCCGTGCTTCTAGACTAGGGTAAGAAATTTCTTTGCTCGGGGCGGGGGGGGGGATGTCGTGATCGCATACCGAGGGCCTTCTTCAGAGATTTATTTGTGCTGACGATTGATTTATCAAAACACATAGTACCATCACTAATACAGAAATAAATTCGCTTTTCATTAATAAAAAGATAAAGCCCCTGTGATTAAGCACAATACTATTTAGACATATGGGAGAGTGGAGGTGCAGCTCCAGCATTCTTGACCTCGGCGCTAGACGGATGTGCGTGATCAGCTTCACGCCCCTGCCGCTTTACCCCGGTAAAAGTAAAAGTAATAGCTATCCCTGTAACAGGCCGTGAAGGCCCATAGGGTTGTGAGACGTTGAGAGTCCCACATTATCTAGACAATCTGCTCAAAGATGGCGGTAAGGTTGTCAGCCTTACGCGCTGGCCGCGCTTGATTCGCCAGGAAAACTATTTAATTAATTGCTGGTACTCATTTCTGTTAGAGGCTGAGTCAACCCCAGGGCCATAGTGCGTCTGGGAGGATTAGGTCAATTGAAAAGAATCCAATGACCTGATCGGAACTTGAACCCACGATCTTTTGGCTTGTTGCATAGCACCTCAACCAACTACGCTACCGCGTGGCCCCCGCTTTACACCGGTACCCATTTTATATGAGGCTGCGTGTGCCCCAGAGCCGGTCTTGGACTCTGTGGGGCAGAGAAAAATCTCTTGCCTCTGCCGGGACTCGAACCCAGACTCAGAAGTTTTCAAGTTACCATGTACTCCCTCAATAGTTTGTTTCAGAAAATTTCTCAAAGTGATCTGGGCCGTCAGGAATCTGCTCCCAACATGATTTTCGCGTTATCATTTTGTAGGCATTGCAATTTAAGGGAGTATTTTTCTTCAAGACCCAAAACGTGTACTTCCTTCAGAACCTCGATTTCCTTACTGCTACATCCATTCTCTTTACTATGAGTGAAAGAGCAAAAGAAACAATAAAAAATGCAATTTTATTAAGATTGCAACTTCCCAGTTTGGACCATTATTTTTTTTTCACGTGCCACATCCTAATCGCGCCCCACAGTTCGCCTACCTTCAGTCCAGATCGTCAAAAGAACCCTTTTCCATGCATACTGAGGGCTTAGAAGCCTAATCAAATGCGTGAAATTACTCGTCTCACAAATCCACCATTGAAATGGAAATAAATTAGTACCATGTTCTGGGAAATACTATAAACGAAATATCTTTCTTCCTAGAAATCATAAAGTTCCACAAAATATTAAAAAAAGGTTTTTGAAACGGTAGCACATTGTAACAAATCAAAATTACTCTTCCAAAACTCGGGGATTATTAATTATTTATCGCATATTAAATCATATTTGATAATCGAGGCATTGTTAAAGTACTAAACAATTTTTCATTTCATTCAAATAATAAATTGAGCTTTAAATTAATGTAAATCGCAAGTTAAATACGTTTTCAGTTCATTATGTTAAATCGTACATACGTACATACTTACTTCAAGAGGTTCAAGAGAGCTTCTCAAGAGCATCGCCTGGTAATGACGAACGGTCACGAACTAAATCGTCAATGTCCTCAATTGACCGAATGAACTGTCTTCGTGGTCTTCGTACAGCACCCTCGCCCCTCCCTTCTACAACCCCCTGACCCCCTGACGTAGGGGTGGGGGACAGGATATGATACAGACCGATACAGGCTACCCCTTAAACTTTGACATCAGATAAAGTATCGATGAATGTAAATAATGCTAATATTTTTTATTGCTAGTGGGGTGGGACTAAGTCCCTTGTACTGCGGCCACTTCTGGCCTATTGTACCAGCCCCCAGATGATAGGTGAGGGTGATTGTGGAGCAATTGGTGGAATGAAGATTGGCAAGGGAAACCGAAGTACTCGGAGAAAACCTGCCCCAGCGCCACTTTGTCCACCACAAATCCCACTTGACCAGACCCGGGATCGAACCCGGGCCGCTGCGGCGGGACGCTAGCGATTAACCCCTTGAGCTATGGCGCGGCCGACGCTAATATTACTAGTAAAAAGTAAAATTTAAAGTTGTTAAGTACTACGCCATGAAGACGTATGGGGAAGTGGATGTATAGATCCACGTATTCCTGGCCTCGGCACTAGTTAGTGGTGAGTGGTCAGTTTCATGTCCCGGGCGTTTCTCTCAAGGGTAAAGAGGCCCCAGTACCCATTGGATAGGAGGCTGGGTGGACCCCAGAGCCGGTCTGGACGACGTGGAGAATAGAAAATTCTTAACCCTACCGGGACTCGAACTCCGGCCCCTCAATCGTCGAGCCCGTAGCCAGTCGCTATATTGACTGCGCTATCCCGGAGCCAAATACAATTATTAGAACAATTATTTTGTCAAGCTTGTGTTAAGCCCTTACGATCTGTGTGTTTGGACTTCCTGATAAGACGTCATCAGGGGCATGATTAGAATCGCGAAGAAAGATATTGATTTCCAGTATTAGTTTACAAACTATGTTCAAAACATAGGCCGCGCCATAGCTCAAGCGGTTAGTCGCTGGTTTCCCACCGCGGCGGCCCAGGTTCGATCCCAGATCTGGTCAAGTGGGATTTGTGGTGGACAAAGTGACGCTGGGGCAGGTTTTCTCCGAGTACTTCGGTTTCTCCTGCCAATCTTCATTCCACCAATTGCTCCACAATCACCCTCACCTATCGTCTGGGGCTGGTACAATAGGCCAGAAGTGGCCGCAGTACAAGGGACTTAGTCCCACCCCACTAGCAATAAAAAAAAACATACCGGGGTACCAAAACGCATATAAAATGTTCGCTTTATCAATGGATGGCCTGTATCATAACTCGACCATTATCATTAGTTTTGAAAACAAATCTGCCTAGAGACAGGATATCCTGACAGATTCTTCGTGGTTTTCCTCACTGCCTCAAATTAGATCAGAGTCGTTTCCTCCCATATCCCTTTCAACTCATATTCTTTAGAAATCTCACAATTCTGAGTTATAGTTTTATTTGCTGAAAGCATCGTTAAATAAACAATACACATTTCTCAAATAAGTTCACTCGTGAAGAAAGCAGTCTTCTGGGATTTGGCACCGTGTATATGTGGTGTTAACCCGTGTAGGCCTATGTCTCAAAATATGTTAAGGTTCTTAGACTGCCTTCTCCTGAAACGTGACGCCATATTTTCTGGTAGATATTCACGAAAGTTTCGAGAAAACCTGTTGCCTTGCTTAGATTGCACAGTGTCATAACCAAGAAGATCACACTATGAAGTTTTCTCAAGTTTTGAAGAGTTACGAAGTTTCTGTTACCAATATCACAACATGAATTTTATTCGACAATTAGTTAACCCTCTGAAGCCTGATATTCATCTACGCACTATTTAAATAATCTGTTCGTACCTCGCAGGGAACACATTATACCTCCACTAAAAGGAGCAACCGGTTAATGCCGTTTAGTAAAATAATCGTCATTTATCGAGTACCATAGGATTAATTTATGGGCTGCACGACCGAGGAATCTAATGCAAGGACCTGTAATACATGTATAATATTTAATTAAAATCAGTCAGTTCTTTGGTTACGAGATGACACTGCACAAAATATACATTCTATTTTAATTTCCTCGAAACCCGTAAGACCTAGAGAGCTGTAATATACAATGAATGTGTATTTACGCTCCCGATGGAAACAGAAAAACATGTAAATCTTCGTGTGACATCTCCGTTTTGGCCGATTTTAAACAAAATTGTAATTTGCCAACATATTTTCTAAAAACTTCCCAATACAAATCATGAAAATGCGTTCAATGGTTCTCAAGTAGTTCATACGGGCAGACGAGCGGGTGGCTCGATACTGCGAAGCGAATTGGCAGATTTTTATAACTCTTCTTTGTGAACGTGCCAAATATATTTGCAATTTGCATTCCCTCGCCAATCATCTATTAGAGAGGCATTCGTAAAATTTTTATTGTCCTATTGCCGTGGTTTTCCTCATTAACTTTAATGAAATGGGTGATGTGTCTGTTAAAACAAGCCAAAATAATTTTCCCTCTTCCATCCTCTACACTTATTACATAGCCGATGAGTAGCTTGCAGAATGTAGACAGAGAGAAATCAGAGCAAAAGATGTACAGCTGAAATAGGATAGCCATTAAATTAGCCTATATTACAAAAATATGGGTCAAAGAATCACGATAAACGGTCGATTAAAACATCATTAACATCAAAAGTAAGAATTTGTTCAGCTTCTTTTAACTCACCTGAAATTATGGGACCAGCCAGAATTCTTTTCCACAGGGCGGAGAGCAGCTAGAAAATTTGCTTAAAGAACTTAATTTTAAAGATTTTAAGAATATTTTTTACTGATTTCCCTAGTTTTTTCCACGATATAATATTCTACAAACAATTTTAAATTTTGGTAAAAATAGACAACACATTTCTTTCTTTATTCAATTGCGATTTGAAACTTGAAACACTTGTTGACAGAGTTTATAAAAAAAAGAAAAAACTTATAATTTGTGGAGATTGGAATATAAATTTACTCCAGGAGAATGAACAAGTTAGAATGCTTGGAAATATTTTGGCATCCTATGATCTAATAAATACAGTTACTATTCCAACAAGAGTTACAAGTAGTTCGGAATCCTTAATAGATTTAATAGTTATTAATAGACAGTTTAATGAGAATGATACAAAGGTTGTAGATTTGGGTTTTTTAGACCATTTGGCTCAGATTCTAAAGGTGTATGTAGACTTACGTAAGGTTGATTTAAAAAAGGTCTTGCAAAGAAAATACTCTAAAGAGAATGTAGATAAGTTCATAGATATCTTAAATAATGAATCATGGGAGGAAATTTATATGGAGAAGAATGTAAATGAACTTTATAAATAAGTTTTTATATCATTTTAATAGAGTATTTTCAGTGAAACTAATAATGAAGAAAAACAACAAGAATAATGCATGGATATCCAGAGGAATAAAGGTTTCCTGTCAAAAAATGCGGTTTTTAAATAAATTGAAACAAAGGATGTCACTTTCAAGGAATGCGCTGGGGTATATTAATAGATATCATAAAATTTATAAACGAGTTATTTCAGAAGCTAAAAAAAGACATAATGACAGACAGATAGTAAATGCTGCTAACCCAAATAAAGTGATGTGGCAAATTATTAATGAAAAAAGGGGAAAATCAGGGAAAACTAATCAGGATATTTGGTTACAAATTAATTCAAAGATGGTATATCACCCGCAGAAGGTGGCAGATACTTTGAATTCATATTTTATTGACAAGGTAGAAGAACTAATGGAAAAGAATAGGAGTAAAGGTAGTGGAAGATCAGTACAAAAAGTCGTAGTAGACAATTCAGAGTCTATGTATTTTTTTCCAACTTCTGAAGAAGAAATAGTCTCAATAACATCTAAATTAAAAGGAAAAGCCTCTTCAGGAGTAGATGAAGTCCCAGATTTTTTAGTAAAAGCATGCATTACATGTATAAAAAACCCTCTTAGGTTTATATTTAATGAATCTATAAATTAAGGGGTATTTCCTGATTTTTTGAAAATAGCTAAAATTAGACCGGTCTTTAAGAAGGGTAATAGACAAGAAATTAGTAACTATAGACCTATATCGGTTATATCAATATTCTCTAAAATATTAGAAAAAAATAGCGTATAATAGACTGGTATCTTTTATTAGTAAATTTAAGATTTTAACGGTAAATCAGTATGGGTTTCAAAAAAATAAGTCGACTATTTCGGCATGTCAGACATTTATTGGTAATATACAGGAAGCTCTGGATAGGCGGTTAACTGCAGTTGGTATATTTTTCGATCTTTCAAAAGCGTATGATGTTATGTTTTCTGCTAGAAAAACTTGATCACTATGGAATAAGAGGAAAAATTAATGATTGGTTAAAATCATATCTGAAAATGCGTTCTCAGTATGTTGAAATAACATCTAATGATAATAAGTACTAGAGAAATCGATTTAGTTTGATAAGGAGGAATACAAAATTTGGAATACCGCAAGGGTCTACATTGGGCCCGCTTTTGTTTCTTTTATACTTAAATGATTTACCCCAACATATAACAAATGGGGAGGTTGTTCTCTTTGCAGACAATACAAATATATTGGTTATTGATAAAGATAAAACCATCCTTCAAGATAAAATAAAGAGAATTATGATCCAACTGGAATCTTGGTTTTCAAAAAACAATATGATTGTAAATAATGATAAGACTAAAGCTATGTTATTCCAGTTAAAGAAACCGCATGACATCTCAGGGCCAGATATTATTTTTAATAATATAAAAATTAAGTATACATCTCAGTTTAGATTTTTAGGTATTAATATAACTCAAAATCTCAAATGGAGTGTACATATTCAGTCCTTGTGTTCAAAATTGAATAAGGTATGTTATATTATTAAATCTTTGAAAGATGAGGTAAGTTTACATATACTCAGGAATATATACTTTGCCAAATTTCAATCGTTGGTAAGTTATGGGTTGATTTTTTGGGGAGGAGAAAATGAAAGTATTAAAGTCTTTAAAATATAAAAAAGGATGCTTCGTTTCATGAAAGGTGTAAATAACAGAGTGTCATGCAGACCTTTATTTAAAGAATTGAAGATTTTAACTATTACGTCCTTGTACATCATAGAGGTGTTGTGTTATTTTAAGAGATATAATATATACACTATGAGAAATACTGATTTATAAGAGTATAATGCTAGGAGGAAAGATGATCTTCATGTACAACAATGTAACACATCAGTTTTTAAGAAAAGTGTTATTAATGTGGGCATTAAATTATATAATATACTTCCTTTGGAAGTTAAAAAGTCAAAGGGATGTAACGAATTTAAA
>NW_019718634.1:976895-1048329 GCF_002891405.2 Cryptotermes secundus
GAGTTTCTTCAACAGGGACATGAGGAAGCATAGCAAGGTTTTTTTTTAATTAACAAAAAAAGAGAAGAAAAGGGAATTGAAGTAGTTATTGTTATATTTTTAAAATTCTTAGTGATGTTATAAGGCAAGTACAGTTTTATTTTTAGTCTAATACATTCTAGGATTATAGAGCTTTTAACAATGATGTATTTAGTGAGTTGACTTGTTCAAGTGTTGCAGTTGTAACAGTATGAATGCAAATAAATATGAATATGAATATTTTTTTAATCTGGGAAGGGAGGGCAGATGTCTGACTCCCCGTCCACTCACTGACGGTACTGATGCCTGTAGTTTATTGTTATGATCATATATTTTATGACACACATTACTCCTACAAAAATACAATATTGCACCGCCTACTTCAAATACGTGTAATTGATTAAATGTGAACATACCTCAATCTGAACGGCGTGCCAAAGTGAACACTTCATATCCCCGTCTACATAACGAAAGATATGTCGATTTAAATTATTTCTAAAACAATATCTATATCTCAAGTAAATAATATTATGCGCCTGTAGTCAGTAATTTTGAAATTCCGAACATAAAATTAACTTTGAATTAATCTGTCGTTTAAGACACTAGCAAGATACTGAAATCCCCGCCTTAAGATGGCCGACGATCAAGTTAAGAACAGCGCCACGGCAGAAGAAGATGTAAACATAATAAACAAAAATGAATCGAGCAGCGTTCGATACTTTGACGTAGGCCGTATTTTTAACGTGGATATTTCTATGTGAAGCATTACTGTTTATGAATATAATGTGCTGCTTTTTAGCCGAAAAAGAAGTTGTTCAGTTTTTAGGATCTGATGTATCAGCCTACTAGCCAATAAGTAGCAAGGGTTCGTTTCCCACGGTTAAAGCGACTGAGGTGTGAAGATGACTGCCCACCTCCGTTCAGTGGCAAGGTTAAGTATGTGTGGAGCCATGCCTCCACTCATCTTTGCATTTCAATACCGATAACGTCTTCAAGATATGTATCAAATGTTAGTACAGAAGTTAGGTGACATGACAAAATAAGTACTGCATTGCATACAAATGTAATTGCAGTATATTCCTCTTTGAAGTTACAACCGAAACCATTAACCATTTTAAGAACTTAGAGATTCCCTGGTGAATGTATCAATGAAATTCACACCTTGAGCTCTTGACCAAACTCTTCTCAGTGATTAAGTAAATAATAATAATAATAATAATTACATGTTTGGTGAAAGCAGTTTCAAAATCCGTCACAACTCCCCCCCCAATACCTGTTCTCTTTCAGAGTTCTCGTCAGACTTGTTCTCCACTTCTGGTAAAAAATTCAGATTTTTGTGTAAAAATGGTTGGGTCAGCAGGTAAAAATCACAGTACAGTTGCAATGTGATGAATGTGCAGAAATGGGTTTTTAGGGAAATACGATGCGAGAGTGTAGACCGTATTCCGCCTTGTTGGATCCGTGGTGGCTATGACAAGTACTGTTTTCTGGGATGTGACGTTGTATAGTCTAGTAGTTCATAACATTTTGGATGAATGTACTGTCTCCATTGCCTGTAAATGTAGGCAACATGTTTCTCCAAAACATCGATAAACTTTTACCAGACTACACAGTGTCACATCTCAGAGGATAGTACTCTTCAGTCTCCATTACAAGAGCGGACTTCTTACTCAGCCAAAGTATGAGCACCACCCAGTGCATGAAGTTAAATCAGGACATGTGAATGCGGACTTACTGGAAACAAATAAGAGCTGGGGTAGCTTGGTTGGTATATCAACTGGCTAAGGGCTGGATGACAGGTTGAAGTTCGAGTCCTGCTAGGGTCAAGAATTTTCTCTTCTCTGTCATCCAGACTGGCTCTGGGGTCCACCCAGCCTCCTATCCAGTGGGTACGAGGGGCTCTTTCCCTGGGGGTAAAGTGGCTGGGGCATTAAACTGACCACTCACCTCCAACTAGCACCAAGGTGAAGAGAACATGAATCTATGCATTCACTGCCCCATATGTTCTCATGGCGTAGTGCTTAACTAGATAAGCACAGGGACAAACTTTACCTTATTGGAAACTGATACAAATGGAAATATTTCATACTGAGCGACTCTTTTTAACACGGAAAAATCAATAGTTTTACTCTCTGTACATATAAAACACATGGAAAAAACTTTTCAAAACACAAAGCTTACAACAATTTTATTTTACTCATCACCACATATATTTAAAAAATGGCACCCGAGTAAAGAATCTCATGGCTTTGCCCACAAAAATGCAATAAATACACAAACCACTAATGACCAGGTAGAAAACTTCATTATTTTGACAAATATTCTAATAAGACAATACTATAAATACAGAAAGTTATCCTGTTCTGAATAGCAGACTTGCCAAAACAGAATTTACTAACACACAAAGAATACAGACAAACGCAAACTCATGAACATAACGTGTTTTTTTAAATGTGTTGTAAGTTGAAATTTTCATTTCATTTTTTATAAGGTACAAGTATATCCTTAAATTTGTTATGTTATTTTTGTTACAGTGTTCGTAAGCACGGCTTTTTGCGTTCATTAAATGAACTGGGAGTCACAATTTGTTAGTGGACAAAATGTTTGTAGACATGAATTGTTCGCTTCATGTAAGTTTGTGAAGAGAAGTTTGCCTGTAAAAGATAATGAAGTTCCAGGCACATAAATGCATGCCACAGATATCTGATAGAGACATTTTTTTCAAGCATGTAGTGTACCAGTGACTTAGAAATTCAAAGTGAATTTTAAGATTTTGACACAATTTGCATGTGAGGCAGCAAAAAGGAGTGAAAACTGAACCCATTTTCATCATGAAATGGAGCAGGGAGAAGTTCCCTCTCAATTGGGCCCATCAGAAAGAAACAGGCTCGTTTAGAGTGCCTGATTTATTTATTTTATTCCCAAACACTTTAACTTTGCTGGGGGCACGCAGTAGCGTAATGGTTGAGGCACTATGCTACATGCCAGAAGGTCGTGCATTCAAGTCCCGATGAGGTCACTGGATTTTTTTCAATTGACCTAATCCTTCCAGCCGCACTAGAATCGACACTTCTAATGTCTTGAAAGTCTTATAGAAAAATGTGCTGCACGTGAGACTGTGAAACCATTTGATACTAAGCGATGTGTAGCGGTATGCTACAATCGAATATCATCAATATATACCAGAAAGTGATGTGTCCTATGAACTATGTAAAATAGCATTCATGAAGAAACAGTGCAAATTAAATTCTGGGAATGTCTGCTGACATTCACTTCAGAATCTTCTATCTTCCTGTCTGCTACCAAAAATGTAATAACTGAAATATACAAAACTATAATTTTATCTGTTGTTATATATGGATGTGAAATTCCGTTTCACACACATTAAAAGTGTCTGCGAGTGGTGAGACTAACTTACACAGTGGAGAGCTTCAGAATTTGTACTTTTTACCCAATATTATTATGACAGTCAGTTCAAGGATGATGAGGTGGGTGGGACCCGTGACATCCATGGGACAGAAGAGTCAACTGACAAGTTTCAGGTGCAGACAATATGAAAATGGATCTTAGAGAAATATGATGGGTGTGTGTGTGAACTGGATTCATATGGCTCATGACAGGGACCAACAGTGGGCTCCTATGATTGATATAATAAACCTTCAGGTTCTATATATAGGAGGAATTTCTTGATTAGCTGACAAGTATTAGGTGTTCAGGAAGGGTTCTGCTCTATGTGGTTAGTCAGTCAGTCAGCTGGTCCTACCAAATGAAAATCACCATATGACAGTGTTTAGTATGATGAAAAGTGAAACACGGAAAGTTAAACAAGTTTTCAACCAGTACAAATGACACTTCCATTGTGTGTGGACCTTCTACCAAACATCTCTGCAGAGATAATAACTTAGGAAATGAAACAATTTCCTTAAAAAAAAAGTTTTTCTAAACCTGGCCTGATTACAATACTACACTAAGGAACATAAAATTAATTTAAAATTAACGCAGCTTTGAAGATATTTTTTGCTGATTCAGTAAGAGTCTGAATACAAAGTTTGCAATCTTCTCATAAGCTGCAAACATGAGGGCTGCAGTCAAGATCGTCTGCAGGAGTTTCGCTTCCATGCCTTTGTACAAGCCGGCAACACCATACTTCCTGCAAAAATGATAAGTATAGTTTTAAACTCCATGAACATCAGTAAGACAATTAATTAATTAACTAATTATGCAAGGGCTGTTTGATATTCAAAACATGACTGCAGCTTCTACAGAACAGCTTTGCAACCCACAGAATAGAAGCAATGTTTCATTGGATTTTAAGTTCTCAAAGAGGTGACTATTAAGAATATAATCCACTTTATTGCATACAGTCACAATGTAGGCTTCAAATCGTATGCAAGATATTTGAAGACTACTGTTTCCTGTGAAATGACACTGTACAGTCAGCAAATTGTCACTAATGTTTTGGGGCAACGTGCTGTGTCCATCTTTTTCTACACCTAAGACAAAAGCAACAGCTTCTTCCAACACTTCAGTAACCACCTGCGGACACACAGTGTCATAACTCAGAGTAACACGTCCAAAACTTAAAAGTACTTCCGCAACAGCTGATTATACTCGTCGACTTTAAGCTGACTTACTTCAGGATATAGAGTGCAAGTCTAATTGTTCCAGCACTTTGAGGAAGGTCCTGATAGTTGTGTCCATGCTGAAAATAAAAATAGATTTCAATTCTTCACACTCATATACCTTTAGAAATTTAGCTCAGTTACAAACTGTGATACATAACACACATATGACCCACCTCCTGACTTCACCAAACTAATTTTATGTCACATTTTTATTTGCTGATTTTTGCATGCAAAGCTTCAAGACAGTGGTTATAGGAATCATAATTTTGTGAACTAGCAACTGTTTGATATGGAGAGATAGGATCTGTTTTAGTTCCCTATACAAGCAACAGCCTAAACAACAACAAATGGAACTTCCATATTTGGTTGACAAACATACAAATACAAAGACCACAAGATCTGGAAGGGATGTGGACACAGTCATGACACAGTTCAAGGTACTGTCCTGGGATCTGCCTGGAGAGTTAGAAGAAACCACAAATATCTCAAGTCTGACCAGTTGGTAGGTGAATTTACATTTGTGCCCAGGATTTCTTGAATATGAAGGAAAATCGCTACAACTTTGACATTCCGTGAAAGTGTTATTTTGCTCAGTTACTTCGTGCTGTTGCACAGTTCATGCTTCAAGGTAATGTTTAACCATCTGAACAATAATGAAATTAAGAACTCACACTTTTAATGGGTCTGGCTATAATCAAGGATTTCCATTTTGCTCTCAATGATTGGACAAAGAGGATGAAGATGATGGCTTGCAGAGAATGCCCAGTGGCTTAATGTTAGACCTGAACCAGTTTTTGGTGAAGGAAATGGAATACATACAGAAAAATCAACACTGGACTTAACCAGTCTCAAACCCAAGATATTCTGTACATAAGGTCCAGGACCTTACCTCTACACCCCAAGTCTCCTTAGAAGATTCCTTGTATACTGATAATTTATAATTTCAAAATTGAGTCCATTATAAACACTGAAACATATTTATGAGAGACAACAATAATGAATTTTATTTACCCTTAGTTTTGTCTGGACAAGCTGCAGAGGATAGGTGATCACAGTGGCTACAGCCTTAGCCACAGCACCTACAAGGAAATAAACCAGACCAGACAGCTGCTGGTTGCCATATGCAGCCTGCAGCCTTCTCTTAATTGCCTCGTATGTCATGAACTGTATTGCTGGATTTGACACTAGCATAAGAGACGGTATGGTGCCATTCCACAGGCTGGTTACACCCTCCTGCTGTGCCATCTTGACCAAGCCATCTGCACAAACACAACCTCAAAAGATCAATGATAACTCGTCAATATCACATATGCCTTTCCTTCTTGTTGCCACATTTCGCTTTCTTCTAAATTCAGATAAAATCATATTTACTGAAGCCTGGTTTTGTTAATAATTGGCAGCAAGAACATGTTCTGGTTAAGAACTACGGAGCCCCTAACTTTACATGCTTCCAGCCTTATACATAGACTGCATAAATTATTTCTGTATATAATTCATCCTCAGATATGGTTATAGAAACTGACAATTTCGTGGTAGTGACTATGAACATTACTGTCTTCTGGAATGTCATGCAAAGATCTAACTTTTCTTCCCTGAAGATGGAGTCAGCAAGTTCCTCCAAAACACTAGTACCTATCTACTGAAGTAGAAGGCATCACATCCAAGAAGAAGTAAATCTCCATAGTATGTCAATTTTCACTGCATAACCTCAAACTCTTATGTCATATTAATATTTATGGTTTTACTCAGTCCCTCCAGGCAAATGCTGGAATAGTACATTAAATAGGCCACAATTAATTCATTCAGTACTCTGTGCACTTCATTATTTTCTACCATTTAATCACTCGAGGCGGCAGGCTAACTGGATTGGTCATATCTTACGCAGTAACCGCCTTCTAAAAGAAGTTACTGAAGGAAAGATAGAGGGGCGGATAGAAGTGACCAGAAGATGCTGGATGACCTTGGGGACAGAAGAGGATATGCTCATTTGAAGGAGAAAGCTCTAGATCGCATTAAGTGGAGGAACTGTCAGACTGTGGACCTGTCGTCTGACAGATTACTGATGAATGAATCATTCGAGGCCACAAAGTCTGAATTACTGACGTTCTTAAATAAGTTATAAGCCGTACCTAACAGGCCACTATACTGATCTGCCACATGTTCAGTTGCTCTGTTCCCAGTTCTGGAGCTGAGCCCTTTCATCTTTAGGCGAGTATTCACAACCCAGAGAGGCGTAGTTGTGAATACATTCACAATACCTGCAAAGTTTATACAACATAAAATGAGAGATACGATAAAAAGGTGCAGTCCTTGTGTGTAATTGTATGTCATGTCATGAACGACTACAGGAGAGTAGGTGTAAAGCTCCAACAATTCTCAACTTCAGCAATATTCAGAGGGAAATGGATATATATGCACACAAACAGTGTGTTTCATAATAGGTCTCACATGAATTCACTCTCCTTTAGAATATATGATTACCCCAAAGGATCTCATGTAACAATGTTTACACGAAAGACAGTAAAATAACACTGGCATGGATGCTGCACCCCTCTGCTTCCAGCTACATACAGTCCAACCCCCTTCAAATTTCTCCTTCCCTTTTGGGCAATTCCTGGGTTCAGGATTAATACAGTTTCTTTCATTAATAATGAGCGAAACAGGAGCTGGGGTAGCTCAGTTGGTACAGCGACTAGTCTGCGGGCTGGACAACCAGGAATCAAGATTCAATCCTCAGCAAGGGTTAGGGATTTTTCTCTTCTCCCCTGTGTGCATATCAGCCTCCTACACAATGGGTATCAGGGGCTGCTTCCTTGGGGGTATAAAGTGACAGGGGTGCAAAGCTGACCACTCACCTCAACCTAGTGCCAAGGTTTAGAATGGTGGGGCAACAACTCCACTTCCCCATACATCTTCATGGCATGATGCTTAATTAATTAAGCCAAGAGAGAACTATACATTTTAATAATTGATTATTATTACATAGCCTGCCACGTCAAAACTCAAGCCTCCTTTAATAACACATGTACCCACCGGCTACTAGGAGCCAGGATAACATGGTTGGTACAGCAACTTGCTATGGGCTGGAGGTCCAAGGGGTTTGAGTTTGAGTCCTGGTAGAGTCAATAATTTTCTCTCCTCCAAGTCATCCATAGTAGCTCTGGTGCCCACCCAGCCTCCTATCCAATGGGTACTGGGGGTAAAGTAGCAGGGATGTGAAGCTGACCATTCGCCTCCAGCTAGTGCCGAGGTCAAGAAAATGTAGATCAATACATCTGCTCCCCCATACCCCTTCATGGCATAGTGCTTAATTAGTTAAGCACATGGGCAACTTTACCTTACCTTACTCACCTGCTACTGATGCCAAGAGAAGGTCTCTTCTGGCATTCTGATTGGCAGATGTTGTCCGAAGTGCTTTGAGCCCATGAAATGTGTAAAAATACATAAAGTTTGAAGCACACAGACTCTCCAGCACCGGCACCACACCCCGGTACAACGTGGCGCTGCGAACATAATGCGCTGCTCAAAGGTTGGTTCATATTCATTAATGTCTGTCTCTACTGATCAAACTGAAAGGCTGAGACGGGCTTCACGTGAGCCACACAAGCAGAAAACATTAAATGCATGCAAAATTTGAGTTTTAAATCTTCATGAGTTCAGACCACTTAGGAGGCCTCTGTCTATATCACATCAGCTAAAATTCTTATTTTGGAGCATAGAAACAGTGGGATGTGGGAGGCCCCTGACAGGCTTAAACAACCAAAACTAAACCAAAGAACTAATGAAATCTATTAACATTGTGATGCCTTTTGGTGGGATTGGTAATTGGATTTATTGAACAGTTACAGATCATAACTGCAAGTACCAGAGCACTATTGCCAATTCACACACTCGAAAGTTCACTATAGCACTATGTCTTCTCAGTATGCTATGTCTTCACCAGCTGTCTGGTAATGGCTTCCAACACGTAGTTTCCTCAGCTCCCATGTTCCATGGCTCTGGTCCTAGCTGGCTGGCGCCTATCTCACAACTTCGCATTCCTACACAATGACTTACAGCAATGGGGGCTGCTCCACCCCCCACACCTCAACAGCCTCAGCCTCAGACTGTTCTGCCTACCTGCAGACTCTCCCTTCCAATTAGTTAAACTGCTGCTGGCCCTCACCAGTACAGTCATTGCTTGCTGCAATCTCCTTGAGACCCCTGACCAAGACTTTTATTCTCTCCCAGACATGTACATGTTTTGAAACAAGGCCTCCTCTTCGTTGAGGGACGGGGTCGGTCTTTCTATGTAGGCACTACATTTATTGCACCGTAGTTTCAGCACGAGTATATCCACCTTGTCACAGCGTCCAGATCGCTAAGAACTCTGTGCACTCTTTGTCATTGCACTATGCTTAGTGACATTTATACAAGGTATACAGAGGTTTCCTGTCAATGCAGGCCTGTGCAGCAGGTTATGTGACCACTCTGGAACTGCAGTTAGGTACAGGACTGATCACCACCAAGTTTAAGCCCCTTATACTTCCTACACCTGGCTTCTCCTTGTCCAATAACATGTACATTTGGATTTACATGATTTAGGATTACTTCAGCCTGTGTCCTGAATAATTTAGTTACATGGCCACACATGTAAGGAATTTTGAAAGCCTCTTGAAATTCGCGGACCGGCGTGCATCTGTCAAAGATATCCAATAGCAGGCACTGAATTTTCAAGAGGAGACTGTCCACTGTATACTCACAGGTGGGACAGGCATACGTCATAACTTACATGATCACAGCTTTGTAAAACATATATTTAATATTTGTACTTAGAAGCCCACTTTTGAATAGAGAAAAGGTCCTTATGTATGTGCGCAAGGCCTCAGCTACAGTACTTTCGATATGTTGTCTGTCATACTTATGTCAAAGGTGATGCCGAGATTCATTACATTATATCCGAAGGGAATATGTTGTCCTTTTAGTTGTAGTATGTCATCACAGACTTTATGCCTTCTGGTGAAATAGACTGTCCAAGTTCCCCTACATTGATTTTTGTGTTCCAGTGTTCACATCACGAATTCAGTACACTGAGGCTGTGCTGCAGTTTGCAGGGAACACAAGGTTTGTGCTTGTCACATAAATATATGTATTGTCCGCAGACAGAGCAAGATGATGTATGATTTGAGGTTTTCACGGCGGTGACTATGAAGAAAGCAGTCTTCTGGGATGTGGCACCGTGTAGATGTGGTGTGGAGGAACGTATCGCCTCCATCTTCAGGGTAGAAGGAAAAATAAGAAATTTGCGAGTGAAGAGACCGTGAGAACCGGAACAAGCAGACAAGCAGTCTGAGTTCCAAGTGCCATGGGGGTATCATTTACATATGGAATCTCTCTGTCCCATGGTCCTTGTGATACAGCCTCAGGACAAACCCAACAGGAAACAACTTTTCTTGTAGGTAAATACTGCAGTCATGCAGCCAGCAGGATAGACTGCATAGAAAACACTGCTTCCAACATTTCTTCTATTGTTGTGTGAATTACTGTTGCTATGCTGACGTGACATTTACTGTGCCATGACCTAGTAATGGACATTTCTTCTAGTTAAACTATTCTGGCTTTTGGCAGATATGCCACAATATTACTAGCAAAAATTAAAATTATTTTAATGAAAATGTGTTCTATCCTAAACACCACAGGACACCCAGTAAAATTAATTTTGAACAGTTCAGTCTTCTGAACTGTAACATGTTGCAGTTCTGGAGAAAGCCTATTTCTGAGGAACATATCGCCTTCTTTAGCGTTATAAGCACGAAACCAGTAGGAGGGCTCTACTTACTGCCTACTTCTACTGATTTTCTGCTTTGCTTATTCTTCATCCCTGAAGGCAGAGATGCTGGGCTTTCTCTGAAATACAATGTGTTACAATCCACAAAACTGTACTCCTCACAGTCAACACCATGCAAAACTCAAGTAAAACTAAATTAGTCTTAATTGGCTTAAATATAACTTTATATGCAAATTTTCTGGCTACCACCCATTTGAAAATAATTCCTGGTGGTACCCATGCTTTGTAGTATGTTTCAAGATCATGATTCACATTTATGTATTAATGAGTGATCCAAATAACTTTAAAATCTACTGCCATAACAGTGCTTGTGTAGTCAATCTGTACTTTACTCCCAACAGCAAGTCCATGGCTGTTGGTCTGGCTTATTGCACATAAGTTACTAACAAGATGTCATGAATTCCTTTAGAAATGATTAACTTATGAGATTCGCCAAAAAATGAAGAAGAGATGATCAGTTTTTCATGTCGATAGGACTGTGCGAAGTGAACCCAAATATTTAATGGAGCTATGCTATAGCACTGGGCTACTCAGGCATGATGAAAGAAGGTGAACATTCATGTTGGCCACTGACTTGAGAACTGTAAGCTCTTCTTCATTAAGGCCATTTTACATACGAGTGGACTCACAAGCAGAATTGTACACTACATATATGCTGATATGGCAGATATCATGTAAGTAAATTTTAAATTAATTTAAATTATGTTAATATTAATTTGGGACATGCAGTAGTGTAGTTGCTTGAGGCTTTATACCCAAGCTGGAAGGTTGGGGATTTTAATTCTGATGAAGTGGATTTTTTCAATTCACCTAATCCTTCCAGTCGCACTATGGCCCTAGGGTCGACTCAACCTCCAACAGAAATGAGTACTTGGAATATACTTGGGTGTTAAGGACGACCAGTATGTAAGGCTGACAACCTTACCGCCATCTGTGAGCCGACTGTCTAGAGAAAATGAGGGAGCCTCGACGTCGCACAACCCTATGAGCCTTCACGGCCCGTTACAGGGGTAGCTTTACCCTTTGCTTGAAGCAGATAATCTGGTCTGTAGTTTATTTTACTGTCAGGTGGTAGGGTGATGAAGTGGAAAGAAGCAGTTGTAACGTAATCAAGGTACTATCCTGGCATTAGCCTGGAGGGACTGAGGAAAAGTACAAAAAACCTGGCAGGATAGCTGGTGTTCCAACCAAAATTAAAATTCAGTACCTCCTGAATATGAATCCAGAATGTTACAATGATAACCCACTTAGTACAGTAGATGTTCTTTCCACGCTGGGAAATAGTCATTTTTTTGGAATTAAACAAAAGTTAAATGAAAGATGTAAGCTATATTACATTAAACACAATTTACTAACCTAACACAATCCATAGATAAACTCTCAAATTCCAAACTTACAAGCCCTCTTCTTCTGCCAACTCAACAAGTGTAGTGAATGTATTCTTTACTGCTCTGTTTTCTTCCACTGAAACAAATGACGTACAAATGAGTAGTATTATGAACAACTTCACAATCCAGCGACTACAAAAATCACTGATTTTGGAATGTAACACCATGTAGTTTGCTCGAGAGGTAACAGTATTTTGAAGGAACCTGCAGCCTCCAACATCAGTGCAGAAGAAACTAAATCAGGAGTCAGCGGTTCCTCCAAAATGCCGATACTTCCTGACCAGACTGTATGGTGTCACAGCCCATATGACAATAATCTTCAAATTTCAATTCTGCTTACAGTTACTACATGTAGTTAGTTAGTTAGTTATTAGAGAGGGTGGGTTTCCCCATGCACTTAGACCTGTAGTGGTCCATTGTGCTTCCCTCTATGATTTCTACCAGTCTCTATATCCTACCGGTACTGGTGCTTACCATCAGTCCCGCCCAGCCAGCGAGACCGGCTATACTAGCTGAGAGGTATCTATAATGCTTCCCCCATCTACCGGAGGTATCAGTGACTGCTGTTGGGCGGCAAACGTCCGCAATTTTGCTCAGTGACCTCCTTTGGAGGTATGACGTTCTTTTACGTGCCGTAAAGCTACGACATGGGACCCACGGCTTAAAGTCCTCCCGGAGGACTTGTTCCCTGAATTTTTCCGCCCTTAAAAATTCGACCTCCGCTGGGTATTTGAACCCGCGTACTACGAGTCATGAGGTGGGAACGTTAACTCTAGACTACGGAGGCCGCTAACTACATGTAACATTAACCAATGTCACCAGTCTATCACTAAAATTGGGGTTTACTTATACAAATTCACATATAACCATTACACTTCAATACATACACTGTAGTCGTGACCTCACAGTGTCCAGTGGGAAGAATGTGGCCATCGCAAAGACGCTACCCTGAAACATGAATCTTACGATAAATACCGCATGACATTATGTCCAATGGTACTTATATCTTCTTCCTGGCTAATTTAACAACAGTATTGAGACTATATAGCGTTGGATGACAGATAAACTGGAAAGGTTTAGGAAAGAAGCAGTCATGACCTAATCAATGTACTATCCCAGCATTTGCCTGGAGCAACCGCAGAAAACAAAGAACCTCCCAAACACAAATTACCCCTAAACCAACCTGTTCAGCCCAACTGTACTTACATGTTAATGAGTGACCCAAATAGCTTTGAAACTTTAGCATCATGTTGTGCATCAAGTTAGCACTGCTAACTCCTGGCATTCATTTGTAAAACATATCAAACTGTAATCCTATGGACTTGGTGTTGGAGACAAATTTTAAGGTTAGGCTTTCGGTCTTGTTCTTACAAATAAACTTCTCACAGTGGCAGCCTGAATTTTGTGGATGACATGGTGGTAAATTAGGTCACCCACCAATATATTAAGAACCCATCCAACACACAATGAACACGGTCACTATTCAGAAATTCCAGTATCATACACAAGTAACTGACAAAGCCGTGCCATAGCTCAAGCGGTTAGTCGCTGGCTTCCCACCACAGCAGCCCCGGTTCGATCCCGGGTCTGGTCAAGTGGGATTTGTGGTGGAGAAAGTGGCGCTGGGGCAGGTTTTCTCCGAGTACTTCGGTTTCCCCTGCCAATCTTCATTCCACCAAATTCTCCATCATCATAATCAACCAGGACAGGCTACAATAGGCCAATCAGTGGCCACCCTGCCGAGGGGACCCAGTTGGATTTCACCCCCCACTAAGCGAATTAAAAAAAAATTTAAGTAACTGACAAGAGTCATTCTGATGATGTCGGTAACCTATCATTCTGTTTGGTTATTTTAATAATTTGTATTTCACTTTCATTACACTTGCTTGCTTTATAATATTGCAGGTTTTCCCAGTAACGAAAATTTGTAACCACCTGTGAAACCACATGCTGTCACTACCCATAATTCTTTGAAGTAACATCCCCCAGGACAGCATCATACAATGCTATCACTGATTCACATAATTTAAATCTTCATTAATTAACCATAAAATTATATGCAAATATTATTTTCATACCAACAACTACTGTATACTGTTACACAAATACAATGTTACAGTCACAGTCATATATGTCCCATCAGAATGATGACATATTACTTTGTAACACAGCCTCCCATACCAATTTAATGTCAATGTGGATACTGTTTCTGAGTCACAGTACCATGTTCATGATGGCTGCATTGCTTATGTAAAAATACTTATCAATTCTCAGTTGGTTCCTTAACAAATAATATTAAAAATTATCAAACAAACTGCTATTTCGAATTTCTGCTATTCGCAGTTCATTCTGCTCAATTCCAATTGCTACTATAAAAACAATTCCATCATTCTTGCAAGAAGGGCACAAAATCTGGCTCTCATCTGAAGAACCTGAGCTTCAGATTTATAACTCTTACTTTAAGACATACATTACAAAGAATTTATAGAATTTGGTAATCACATTACCGTTATATCAGAAGTACCTACTGACTGAAAGAGGTGATAACGGTGACCAACGTAAAATCAAACTGGAGAAAACGAAAGATATTTTTAAAGCCATAAGCTACAATAATGTTACCACTTACAGTTGCCCCTGCAACGGCATGAACAAGGGTCTGATAGCTGAAGATACCATCCTTTGAACTCATTTTGGATTCCGTGAAAATTCATACAACCGCTGCCTCAAAAATATGCACAAATAACCTAATAAATTATTTTATCCTCGATGACTTATACGTCGACATTCACACAGACGTGCCATTTGAGGATTCTGAAGTTTCGACTTGTATTAATATTTACACTGTAACCTCGTCATGATCAAACACAGTCAAGGTGAAGAAAAGAAAATGTTTACTTATCACCAACGTTTTAAAAAAACAATGGTCATCCTCCGGCCATTTTGCTCATGACGTCACCAACGAGCACCAAACCAATTACAATACCAACCAACGGTTACTGTTGTTACTGTAATGTTCTAGGCTTATGTAAGGTGGGTGTACAGTAATCTATTGTGAACGATTATTAATGACTCTGGTCTTCCTTTTAACATACTATAGATCGGTTCTTATCATTTATCAATGTCTACATGTTTTCCGACCCAAAAGAAATGTCCTCTACCTCTGTCTGGCTTCAGTGAGGCTCTAAATATCCTGTGTAACTTTTCTATAGACTTCACATATCTCTTAATATTTTTGAAAAGCACGGAATTAATGCGACTCCATTATTATAATAGCGATATAATTTTGGGAACCTTCAGCCGCACATTTTTAAGCAGTGTCCGGCAACGTTTAATTCAAAATAAACGTTTTTTAATTTAGTGGGTCCCAAGATTATTTGGGTGCTTCTGCTTCTTAGAGCTCACCATTAGAGAACAGATATTTGTATCAGTGTAACTGAAAATATTATACCTTTTATAATACGATGCGATCGAATTTTATGCAAAATTGAAATAATGTGAATCCTCTCCATCTTGCTTTACATGAGAAAACCTGTCTTGAATTATGTGGTCTTCAGGAATGTATTCATCACATAAAATCACATCTCACCTATGGTACAACGTGGCCTCTCCCTGGTCTACAGTAAGATGGGTGTTCTTTAAGGCAATGAAGTAAATATTAACACAATATCTAATGAACAGAAAAAGCAACTGACATTCATTAGGATGACAAAAGAAATACATTTTTTTTTCAATTTATTTTTCCTCAAGTGCATAATGTTCAACATTCAGATTGGGATAACAATGTGTGGAATTTGGGTGGAAAACTTCCTGGAAAACAGCTTGTAGGAAAACTCATGTGAGGTGATGAGAATATTAAACTTGACCATAGGCAAGATAGATATTAGGATACAAACTGGATTAAACTCTTAACAACACTTGGTCTCCTTTACGGAAGATGTCCATTCTTCCCTATTATTTTCCATTTGCCTCCATCTCTTCACATGGCTTCAGAATATTATTGTTTGGTATGACTGGACTCTATAACTAGAGAATGCAGGGTTTGAATGACTGTACAACTGAGCCATAATTAGGTACAGTGACCTTGCTTGAAAGCCTGAGAGGCAACATCATATGTCTTCACCTGTCTGAATGGTAAGTTCTTTCCATTAATGATAACATGGGTGGCTGCAGAGAGAGGGGATACTGGAAGCAAACCAGGCTTTTAAAAATTACTGAATTAAAGAAATATACAAAACTGTGTACCCATTTTATACACACCAACCGTGATCCACAAGAGAACAATCATAGGCAAAAGAAAAAATTCCACGCATGACAACAGTTAAAACACATATGATTTCTGCAAATGGAGCACACAAATGAGAAAGAACAGAAGGAATTAATAACTGCAAATACATTTTTAAGTTATTTTTTATTTTCAATTTGAATCCATGCCTCCCATATTATAACAGGACATAAATCTTGAATATACATCAAAATTAAAGCATATAATTTTTAAGCTTTAGTAAGTTTTAATATGTCATATTTCAATTTTAATAAATGTAACAAACTATAACTCACACTTAATATAATTCAGAAAACTCAATTAAGTATTAGTGAACTTTCTTCACCACTGACAATGAAAAACAGATGAAGAATGTGAATTCTACTGAAATCTATTTCACACTTTTCCAGTTTCATTTATCTAAAGACTCGCAACTGATATGACCAATCTGTTACATAAGCTAAAATATAAACCTACTAAGTCTTTCTTGCATTTTATGTTTCTGTTGAATCACATACTGATAACAGTGACTGTTAGGATATTATGAATCAGGAAGGGCCGGGCATTTGTTGGATATGAGGTCTTCACGATGATGTCTATGAAGTTTTCTGGATTGTAATTCTGTGTAGTTCAGAGGAAGCTTGATGTTTCAGAGGAACATACTGTGTTCATCTTCAGGGCCGAACAGTAAGCTTGTTTCCTGTGTGGCTTACTCTTTGACCCTGAAGATGGGGGTGATATCTTCCTCCAAAACGTCAGGCATTCTATGAACCACACAGTGTTACAACCCAGAAGAACATGCTCTTCAACGGATATTTGCAGTTGTAGGGTTCCTAAACTGGTAGAGCACCTGATAATGACATTAATGACCTTCCACATTTTTTACAATCAGGTGATAATGTAATGTTATAAACAGATTACAACCCTTTCTTGATCAGTCTTGCTGATTCAGTAATGACAATAATAATAATAATAATAATAATAATAATCTCTCCAAACGTTTTCAGCAAAAGCATGGAATTTGAAAGTCTACATATTCACACTATCTACATTTACAAAAGACATCACTTTCTAATAAGAATACATGGATGAACAAGTCTACGTTTGGTATGCAAGGATTCTACAGTTATCAATTTTAAGTAAAAATATAACATAAAATTTATTTTTTACATCCATCACATATAAAGTCACACACAATAGATTTAAGTCTCAAATATTCTTTCTTGATAACTAAAAATCCAACGTTTATCAAATCAAATGTAAGCTTTCAAATTAATTAAATTACAACCCCCCAAAAACAATTTCAAATTACGTTTTAAACAACTGAATATTTACATGTATTTACAATTTCTACCACTAGAGAATAGGGGTACAAGGAAGGAAAACAATTATAGAAGTCAAGCCTGGCTCTATGGTTTGCTCTGTTGAATTTCAACATGAAAAACCAATATGGAAGCTTTGAATTACCCTTAAAACAGACATTTCTGTCATTAGGCAACATATCAAAAAGACAATTAAAAACATGTATCCTTCACAAACACTTCTAGCAGCAAATATAATTAGAACGATCAAAGCGAAGAGTATGACATGGGCAGGACATGTAGCAAGTGTGGGAGAGAAGAGGAATGCATATGTTTTTAGTGGGAAAATAACGGATCTTCAATAAACAAGATGGGGGTAAAAAGGTAAAGTTGTTCCTATGCTTAACTAATTAAGCACTATAATATGAAGGCTTATTGGGGAGTGGATGTATAGGCCCACATTTTCTTCATCCCAGCACTACTTGGAGGTGAGTGGCCAGTTTCACACCCCAGCCACTTTACCCCTGGAGAAAGAGACCCCAGTACCCACTGAATAGGAGATTGGGTGGACCCCAGAACCAGGTCTGGACGATTTGGAGAAGAGAAAATCCTTGATCCTACTGGGACTCAAACTTTGACCCCTCGATCGTCCAGCCATAGCCAGTCGCTATATGGAATGCGCTATCCTGGCTCTTAACAGGATGTGGGCATGGAACTTATTCATCTGGCTAGGGATAGAGACCAGTGGCTAGCTACTGTGGTCAAAATAATGCAGCTTCAGGTTCTATAAAATGTTGGGAATTTCTTGAGTGGCTAAGCAACTGCTAGGTTTCAAGAAAAACTCAGTTCCACAAGGCTTACTTGACTTTGTTATCCTTCATAAATGGATAGGTTAGTTCCAACTGCTACTGCCACCATATTTATTATTGTACGAATGAACTCAATAAACTTATTTTCAAAACACTGGATATGTCAACATTTCCACTGGTCATGCTTATTCTGAGAGTGGGCATTATAACTAATAGGAAGAGCAGTACAAACCGTTCAAATCAGTGCTAAATATATCCCCCCCCCCTTGGGCCCTGGCCTTTGATTTTTCAGTTTCATGATCATTTTTACAGATGGTAGAACTCCTTGGACGAGTGATTCGCTCACTGCAAGGCCTTTACCTAAACACAGGGCAACACAAACACATACCAAACATCCATGCCTTGTGTGGGATTCTTACCCATGATCCTGGCTTTCCAAGCAAACGAAGACAGTGCATGCCTTAGACTGCTAGGCTACCATGACCAGCAAAATATATCCTTTTACTACTTGGAAATACAGTTTAAAATTTGTTTGCATTTCAGTTTTAGAAACTACCATGTCCCTAACATCTGTCATAAGATGTGGTGTAGCTATCAAAATTAATTTCTTAATGTCAAATATCATGACAAATTTTAAGTTGGTGACAATTCAGAGAGTAGTTTCTGAGTTATGGCACCACATATTCTCACACATGGTTACCAACAGTGGGGACCTAGCGTCTCCCTCTTCAAGGTAGGAAATAATGGCAGTGGGCTCCTCTGAAATGTTGCTTATCATCTACGAAGCTAAGCCACATCATTACATACAGGACCACAATCTAATTTATCCCATTCTATTATGCTTGTTCCATCTAATGCAACTCAAATACTGTATACCATTCAATTCTAAAAATTTTAAAATTTTAATAAATTGATATGTAATAACTGATGAATACTAATATTGTTGTCCACCAGAAAATCATTGTAAATATTGGCCCATTTAAGAAGCAAGATGGTTTGCAAGGCCGCGCCATAGCTTAAGCGGTTAGTTGCTGGCTTCCCACCACTGCGGCCTGGGTTCAATCCCAGGTCTGCTCAAGTAGGATTTGTGGTGGACAAAGTGGCACTGGGGAGGGTTTTCTCTGAGTACTTTGGCTTCCCCTACCAATCTTCATTCCACCAAATTCTCCGTCATCATAATCACCCGGGGCAGACTACAATAGGCCAATCAGTGGCTGCCGTGCCGAGTGGAACCAGTTGGACTCTACCCCCACTAAGCGAATTAAAAAAGAAAAAATCAAAAAGATGGTTTGCAATTCAGAAGAGCATTTGCTAATCAGTTGAATTAACCTGATGATGACAAAAAATGGTTGAAACATATTGTGATATTAATAAAACAAATTGAATGGTGTTTATTATTTGAGTTGCTTTAGACGGAACAAGCCTAATAGAATAGTTTGCAAATACGCAATAGGATGCATTCTATAAAGATAATTTATCCTAATTTGACTGCCTGTAGGTGGGGAAAGCAGAGTTTCATACAGATAGCTTTGAATGTCAGAAAATATGTTGGGAAATTTATGAAGGTCTAACAGTGTGGACAAATTACGGTTTGGAAAGCTTTATCAACAACAGTAAATACAAGGGTAATTTAATGCCTCATTGGTATAAAACATATGTTCTATTCACAGAGTACAAAACAAAACAAAAAAAATCTTGAAGTGCATTTAACTTTTACAACTTCTGAATGCATTCTTCTTGACACTTAACAATAAAATACATATAATTTAAACATAAAATCCTTATTCTTCTGGGACTGAGGGGAGAAATGACCCCCCAATTAAAAAATGCAACAATAACATCCAATAACAGAAACAAGTATATAAAATATATACATACTATCCTCCAAAGAAGAGAAGGTGAGTTAAGGTTTGGGCAGAGCAGGCACAAAAAGTCTGAGCACATGAAGACCAATGCTGTGCACAGCATAGCTTCTGATATTATTCATGAGAGTAAAAAACAGATGACGACTCATCTGATGTAGGTCATTCGCCCAGATTTTGTGCATCAGTTTGCTCAGGAACACACTGTACTTCAATGTACTAACAGCAACAAACCTCACCTTCTCCTCCTTGCAGAACAGTACATATATATATATATATATACACACACACAGAAATTATAACATATGGCACCATGTACTTGGCATATTGTACACTTTCTTAAAGATGTACATATAGGAGATGGCAGCAAAAGTGAACAAACACATACTACTATTAGGAACTAAAACATAAATAAACACATAATCAATATACTTAGATTTATGATTCCTTTGGAGACAGTTATTGACTGGTGGGTGATCTTTGGGTTTATTTTGTAACTTTAACAGAAAAAAAAAAACAAATAAATAAAATGAACTGGTAAACTAATTTTCTGGGACTAGATGTATACTACAAGTAAATATATTTGTTTTGGTAAGAACTGGCCTATATAAATCAGCTCTAAGTCACTTTCTTGTACTATATCAGTGGTGTCCAAAGTACAGTTCTTGGGCCAAAAGTAATGACTAAACTTTTCCAATCCTAAATCCTTGAACTGTGAAACGGTCTTTAAATGTTTGGGCTATAAAGATAATCCATGTTACATCCAAGAAAGTATCTTAACAGTGTCAGAACTTCAGTTCCCACTTGCATGACAGCTCTAAAATGTGTAAACAACGAATTATCTTTCGACTATTCCAGTCACGCAACAATTGCATGTAACTAGCACACCAGTTTCTCTTCAAGACATTAGAAATTTAAATGATATTGCTGTTACATTTTACTATATTAAAATGGGCAAAGAACATTTTAATTTTAAATTTCAACAACTGCTGATTATAAGCAATTTATTTCCTTTTCAATGTGTAGACTACTGAGTACAGCAAGCAAGATCACAGTCCATCATGAGATCACAGAAATAAACTGTGACCATTAAGTCTATAAAATGGACCTCCATCACAAAACTTTGGACACCACTGACCTTAGAGGGTACATCTCCATATGCAAACAAAAAGGTTCAATAAAAATAAGAAACTCTTATGCAGGACTAGATTATAATAAATTTCTTCACAAACAATAATTTTCAACAGGAACAAAATATGCGAGGATCTCAAAGAGACCAAAAAATATGGTAAACTTAGTTATTTCAGGGGAAAGATGTTAAACATCATTAAAATTCAGTTCAATGTTTGTGTAATTCTCACAGATGTATCAGTACAAACATGACTACTCAAATGGATGAATGTGTGTGCAAACTACCAAAGCTTCAACTGCAGGAAGTTCACCGTAACAAAGTTACAACATGCATAAATGCAATCTAATCAAGAATGTGTTTTAGCACCAGAACAATTTACAACAGGGAGGTCTGTCTCATAAATTGACAAAACAAACTTCCTCATTCTGCAACCAGTCAAGTGACAAGTCAAGAGATGAAACCCCACACTTAAAAACTGAGGATATGATAATGTGTTGCTGGGTTACATGTTTTATCTGTACATGAACATACATCTTGAAAACAAGACATAATGCATACTTCTGGTTCATTTATGTATGAGTGGACATGACTAGTTACAAATTTTTGGTTGATAACAGGCTTTACATCTTATGTTTCAACATGTGGTTTGAATTTATATGTGATGTCCGAAAATTTTCTCCCGCATGGTAGTTAAAAGTTAATATTTATATGAGTTTACTATAAAGTAAAAAGTAAAGGTATCCCTGTAACAGGCCATGGAGGCCCATAGGATTGTGAGATGTTGAGTTTCACACATTTTCTAAACAACAGCTCATAGATGGCGGTAAGGTTGTCAGTCTTACGCGCCTGCCGCCCTTCACCCNTTGGGATTCGATCCTGCAACGTTCCGGCATGTAGCACAGTGCCTCAACCAACTACGTTACTATATAATTCTAAACTTTCTGTATTATCAGTCAATATAACTTTGTGTACACTACATAATGCAGATGATATATTAATTAAATGGTCTGATTTCAAGTCCCATACTCCATTACAACAATTCTGGATGAATTAAATGTAATTTTGGAAGAGAGAAAATTTAGATTAGCTGACAACATAAATAAAGCAACAAATTAAATTCTACATCTTATTCTTGTTCATGGAGAATAACAATATAAAGTCTTATTTTTTCTGAAGCATTATTTGCAATGGAAGAGACCCTAGTTATAGGCTAGAGGAAGACAAACTCACCACCACCAGTAACAGAAGAAAGTACACTAATTGTTAATGTCCTGCAATCATAGTAAGTCAAGGAATATGCACTAACAGAGATAAAAAGCACGAATGAAATAAAATTTCCTCAGATGAGTAGCTGTATCATTAATGGAAGAATTTATACAACTAATCGCCCAAGAAGATTTTATTGCATCTAGTCACCATGAAAGCTTAATACCTTATATAATAGTAACACCATCAAGTTCAGTCCAGCTTGAAATTCTGAGACTACTGTGTTTTTCTTTAATCCAATACTGCGCTCAACCCTTTGAAGACCTCTCTAAAAGACACTTTCCCTACCCTTACAGCTATATTTAAATGCCATCAAGTTCCTGTTCTTGCAGGTATCTTATTTCTGCATCTTCTTTGGTGTATATTGACAAATAAAATTCATTCTTTGGTAAAATAAAAGACATAATGCTGCCAGCTGTTGATGTCAACATGAAATATTACCACAATCTTCAAAGCAAACTTAGAGATGTAGAGCAATTGTTTGGATAGAGCAGCTGACCATGTATCAGAGAAAATATTGGTTGTTAGTTCACTATGGCTAAGCAAGTATTTACGTGAAACGTACCAGACATTACGGGTGAGTGGATTTTCATCAGGGTCAGTAAATATGAGTGGTATTTCTGAAGCCCTGCATACAAATTCACTGAACACTGCAATGTATTTTTCTGTAAAACAGTATACCTCTAAAACTGCAGTTCCTAACACAATCTGTAGTATTAAACATTATGTGGATTGAGATGATATCAAAGCAAAGAGTAAGACACCTCCACCAACAGCCCCAGAAGAATTCACCCAACACCAAGTATAAATGACAGAAAGCAACATGCTCAGTGCACATACACCAGATCCTTGTCGTCTCCAAACTAAAAATATATTCATAACTATGTACAACAGTACTCAAACACCAGTGTTTTTCAACTGCCAGGCAGGACTAATTTTTACTGGCCCATAAAACTTTTACCCAATTTAAAAATCACTTCTTAAGCTTCCTACTTAATTTCCTTTGGAATTAAAATATATCCATGCCTGTATCATTTTAGTGGTCCATTAGAAAATTTAGATACTTTACCAGTCTGCAGTACAGTCTGGGTTGAAAAACACTGCTCTAAACAATCTAGAAACTGTTACCATTGCAGGTAATTTATCATGTATACATGATCATGTACACTTATACGTATAAATTCTAGTACCGATTTAACCTATAATGGCCCCTTGTCTTCTTATTGTAACTTGTCATATGAGATGATACTACAGTTTAAGAATGTTACCTTATTTTCATATTTACTTTATATTAGAAGAAGACAGTAAGTAAAATTGATCTCAGATAGGTTCATACTGTGATGTTTAAACTGGATATAGAAATATATCTGTAACCATGTACAATGAAAATAGTTTAAAAGATTTATGAATAGAAATAAAGCACGTGATAGCAACCAAACTTAGGACTACACAGTGGATGTGTGTTCTGATATTTGAGTGGCCCAAGTTAAAAACAAAACAGATAGTAAATTTCTGACTCTAATCTCTTATGTAATAATGCACACAAGGATAACTTTATGATTTCAACTGCTAATAATATACACAGCTAAACAAAAACAAAATCAGAAGTTATGCTAATGAATTTTGATTAATTTATATTTTATCAACACTTCATCTCTGTTAATGGTGGGAAATTATATCCAAAATTAAGAAATATTAAGTAATAATTATATACTTATAACCTTATAACATATAAAATATGGATTAAGACAAGTCACCTAATAATCAGCCTAATTAAATGACTTCAAAACACAAACTCTAACATAAGTTCTGCTGTGGCAACTTCTATATGTCAGTTGTTCAATTCAGCCTGTAATTTCAGCAACTGAGAAGATCATAAAAAAGTCTTCACATGGAGGTTTCAGTAGTCATTGCATTTCCACGCTTAAGTAGGAAATAAAGAAAACTGTTCATAAATTTACAGCAAATTAGTCAAATATGTGAAAAATTTGGAAGGGATCATGTGCAAATGTTCAAATCTTTATAGTATTATGAGGTATCCATGAAATCTGGTAGGCTGTGGAAGACGATCTACCAGACTACACAATATCACGTCCAAAATTCTGCTAATTTCAACAGCTGCCACCACAAGAAACTTAAGTGTCACATGCAAAACCATGTTAACAAAGCAGAATTGTGAGATCTCAGGTTCCAATGGCTTTTTTTTTATTGCTGCTAGTGGGGTGGGACTAAGTCCCTTGTACTGCGGCCACTTCTGGCCTATTGTACCAGCCCCAGATGATAGGTGAGGGTGATTGTGGAGCAACTGGTGGAATGAAGATTGACAGGGGAAACCGAAGTACTCAGAGAAAACCTGCCCCAGCGCCACTTGATCCACCACAAATCCCACTTGACCAGACCTGGGATTGAACCCGGGCCGCCGCGGTGGGAAGCCAGTGACTAACCGCTTGAGCTATGGCGCGGCCATCTAATGGCAGTTACTATAAACTTTACTGTCTTCTATGATATGATGTAAACATATTAAAGATACTGACAGCTTATTTAATGATACTTTCATGATGCATCATGAAATGATGGGATCATTAACAAATAATGAGTTGGAACACATCTGACAGGAGTCAGCGTGGTTTAATTCGAGGTACTATCCTGGAATTTAGCTGGTGAAAATCACAAAAACCTCGGTCAGCATCTGTGTAGTCTGATGGACTGCTACCAACACTTTGAAGAATTATCTACCAGACTACACGATGTCATATCCCAGAAGATAGTGTTCTCCACAATCACTGCTGCAAGAACCTCAAATCTCAAAATGAGACTTGGCAAACACAGTACAAAAGATTGCATGGATTTCTGTACAGCTGTTGAAGTTATCACAAACTTACGTCCTTCTATAAAACCTCCTCATATTGGGTTTAATCATGTCCAGCAATATAAGAAAAGCTTTTTGGGGGGCTGGCTATTCATTTACAGTCTAGACAACTAGTGACAGAACTTTGCCACAACAAGGGGCCAAAACTGTACGTAAGAACAATTATTAAATGTGTAAATGTTATGTGGGAGGATACTTTCATACCTTGGTTATAATAAAGGAAGAGAAAAGTGCAGAGAGATGCTTACATTGTGTAGGTTCTCATGCCTAAGGAAGAAGAAATATATTCACACATTGCAATCAATTATTGAACTGAATATGATGGGACTATTTTCAATGGTGCTCTAAATATGGACATAAAAATTTGGCAGAATTCTGAAGAAATCGGTAATAATCAATAAAAAAGGATGTACGTTAATTATGCCAGTCTGAAGTGTTTCAAACATTTACATACAGAACTTGGCAAAATTTATAAAAAAACACAAACTGCATAAAAAACAAATATGAAAGCACCACAGTGTTGTAACTGCCATCTATAAATTAAAATTATTTTTAAAAAGTTTTTACATTTTCCAGCAGTACCGTGAATTTACACACAGCACCAGGCATACTAAATGGACTCATGGAGGCGTTTCAACTGCTGGAAATTACATTAACTTCTTTACTAAAATCTTCTTGGGTGATCAGAGATGTTGTGGTTCAGATAAAGAACTTTCTGCTTTCAAAATTTCAGTTTTTAGTTCAAGCATAAGGTGACTCACTGCCCAAGAAGATTTTATTATATTTATTAGTCCTGAAGCTTAAAATGTTATGTATGAATTTCTTCAACAATAAATTTACCAAGACACAGAAACATTACACAAGTCCATGAACACATGAATAAACAAATATGTTTATACATATTCCTTCCTATACCAAAATAATGCGAAACATTCACATTTTAATTTCTCTTATTCAATTTGTATATGAAATTATATATATATGTATATATAAACAAATATGTAAGTAAATAAAAGTCTATAATATGCTGATCAACTAACAAAAATATTCACTATGTTTTCCAAAGTCATTCCAGTTCCATATTATATTTAAATTGCTCCTTCACAATGAATGTAAATATGATAACATCAAAATATTATCATTCAATCTTTGCCTTCCTGTAGTCAACAATACATAACACATCAGTGCATATAGACTGGGAATACTGGATCACAAAGGAATACAAGAATGGTATCCAGCTACCTCAAGCCATCACCAAATTCAAAGAATCATTTAGCAACAAGTATAAAATCATACCACTCGGGTTACTCTTTGCTTGGCTGCAGAAGGAAAAATATATTTTTAACCCATGCCGAAAATGCTTGTATACACAATTAGCAAAACCAACTCTACACTTTGATGTAAGATCTAATTAAAAATTAAAGTTTCTTTAAGAAGCAAGCAACATTACAAAAAATTACTTAAAGTAGTAATTATCTATAGCTAAGTTGTGAGGAGTAAAAAGCGGGGTTATTAGGATCCTATAGAACTATGGCTCCCAAATTTACTGACATGCTCCTCCACCTGGTTTCCACCAAACCTTCATACCCTACCCTCCCAAGTTCTTACTGAAATAAACATAACCCTTTGCACTTGTACGAGGGTTGGAACTTTAATAGTGGCAACACTGCTGTAGAGACGCCATGCAATGGCACCAAATAATGTCGCTTATACCACACGTAAGTTACATACCTATCTTACCTCAGAGCAAATGGACTCTCCCTTCTCACAGCACTGATGTTCTTATCCTAACGCATACCATTCCCTGACAGAAGACCGTCAATGCGCAGTATTACTGTTCATTTTTGGAACACAACCTGCGACCAGCTCTGAGAAAGAAGCAGTGACACTTTCTGCAGAACCCACCCATCAGTCTGCAGGACAATCCTTGGCCGCATGCAGCGCAAGCCATGGCTAATTTGTTTGATCGATGGGGCTGGGAAGTGCTGTACCATCCACCATACTCCCTGGACTTAAGCCCTTGTGACTTCGACTTGATTCCTAAGAAGAAGGAACCACTTCGTGGCATTCGCTTCAGAATTGTTCCAGAGATTCTTCAGGCAGTAGACTGCTCCATTTGAACTATCAACACAACAGTTGCTGCTAAAGGTATCCTACGACTTCCACATTGCTGACAACGGGTTGTACACAATACTAGTGACTACACTGAAGGACAGTAAAACTTCGAAACATGTATTTATTTTGTATTATTTGTAAATAAATAGTTGTCACTATTAAATTTCCAACCCTTGTATTTATACCACTATTTATGACCACCTAACTTGTAATTAGTAACACACCAAGAATTTTTAAAATGAAAATGTACACGTAGCATATATCTCTTTATTTGGTGATGAATAATGCTGACAGATGTTGAAATATAACCATTATATTTTTGAAACAGCTGTGTTAACAATTCTGCTTAATTTTCTTCTTTTATTTGTAGGGTGGGGTAAGGACTGGGTCCACTTGGTATGTTGGCCACCATTGGGCCTACTGCACCAGCCCTGGACGATATGGAGGAACTAGTGGAATGGGAATTAGTGCTTACAGAATTATTAAATGCAGCTGGAAACAATTATTTCAGTTGAATCTGACACCAAGAATCAATTTTTACTAGTGTCCACAACACCTCCCCCCTCCCAAATTCCCTCATGCTCTCCCAGGGGGGGGTCATGCCTCCTCATTGGGAACCATTGCTATAGAATGTGCAAGAACAGGATTTCATGAACTTTACAGGGTGAGGTAACACGTTCAGTGATGGTATGAAAGAATAATGATACAGAAACACTCTCATAATGTTATAATGGCCCAATTTTAGTGATATGATCACCACTTCCAGTGATCAAGGCTGAAGATGAAATGAAGGCAATGTTCATGAATAACAAGGGAGATGTGTCATGATGTCAGCTCCTCCAGTAACTCCTCCGTCGAACGACTTTCCCGTCGAAACCTCTCCATATACTGCTTGGGTACTGTCCAATCTAGGAGGATTTCAACATTCTTTCGTAAACGTTCACCTTCATCTGTGAGATCCATGCACGCTTTACGACCTGAGCTCTCTATAGACTCACACAGAACGTCATCAATTAGTCGTCTACCAAATCCCAAAGCATCAAGGCGTGCTGGGGTAGATATTCGTTTCAGCAATACAGCTAGAAGTACGCGCATTCGATTAACGGGCATGACTGGATCGACAGGTGTGGCATCAGCATCCTTGGAGGCAGACTCTGTTTTTGCATTGGAGGAACGGGCTTCTAGACATTTCAGAGAATTCTGTTCATGGTTGTCCAGATCATTCTTAGTCTTGAAGAAACTACGACAGCCAAGACAGAGGTAGGGCTTGTCAGTCTTATGGATGCAACGCATGTGTTTCTTCAGGTGTGGCAACTGGACAAATCCGGTGGAGGGGCAAAGAGGGCAGCGGAATGGTTTCTCACCCGTGTGACGGCGCAAGTGTAGTTTAAGTGCCGTGGAGTGAGAGAATGCCTGACGGCACACAGGACACCTGTATGGCTTGTCACCCGAATGAGTACGCTGATGCACGGTCAACTGTGAACGTTGGGCAAATCTGGCCTTGCAATCTGGACATGCATGAGGCTTCTCACGTAAATGGGTTCGCAGGTGCTGCAAAAGGTGTCCTTTGAGATCCTTGCGACATACATTGCAATGGAAAGACCTCAAGTTTCCATGGAGACAAGCAAGGTGCTTTTGTAGGCCATCACGCCGTGCAAAGGTTTTCCCACACTCATGGCACACGTGATCTCGCTGCCCCAAATGACGCTTGAGATGAGTCTTAAGATTGGTTGCACATGAATACGCAGCTGGACACTGATCACAGCGATGAGGACGTGCTCCAGAGTGAGTTTGTGAATGCTGCGCAAGCTGCCCAACACGAGCGAAGGTTTTGTTGCAAAGGCCACAGGAATAAGGACGTTCGCCGGTGTGCGTACGTAAATGCAGTCTCAGCCGCTCCTTCACAGGAAATGTCTTGCCACAATGAAAACAATGGAAGGTTGGACCATCACTGTTATGGCGACTCAAGATGTGGGTGCGGAGCCCACCGGCCTGACTGAAGGCTGCCCCACAGTCTGCACATGAATATGGTCTCTCCCCAGTATGTACACGTCTATGTTTTGTAAGATCGGCACTTGTACCAAAAGCCTTGCTGCAGGTTTCACACCGGTGGCGTTTCTCTTTTACATTTGATGCACTAGTCATTTCTTCATTTTAACTATGACCCTCTTGACCCTAAACTCAAGTCTAAAGCCTTGGGGACTTACTTCTAACTACAGCTTTGGTCAGTAATAAAAGTTACAAGCTACAAGCACTAACATGTTCTAAATATGGCAAGATCTTTGGTTCATGTTAAAACGTGAACACATCTTTTTTAACATTTACTGTGGTATAATTATCTTACATAAAAACATGAGAACAAACCTAATGAACTCTGTGTATATATAACTTCCATATGTATATCTTAGAATGTTTGATATTTAATGTTATAAGTTCCATGTTTATTTCTCTTTCATACTTATGGTGAAACATTTCAATACATGCTCAGCATTTACAACATGAAATGTGTCTTTGGTCTTGGAGGTGGGTTGTTACTTTCTGTGGCACATTACTTGACTAGATATGTGAACTACTAAAGTATTGTACTTCACTTCATATTAAATTCATGAAAAGCTTTATAATAATTACATTCTGTAGGTAAAACTAAACTGTTTCATGTTTTGGTATATGGGAACTTTAGTTGAACATTTCGGTTTCAGAGCAGTATAGTCCTATGTTCAGTAACTAAAATTATAATTTATTATTTAGGACTAGTAGGATGTGTCTGCTTATCTTTGGTTCTGTAGGAATATGCTGAGTAACTTCTCAACTGCTGAATACGCTCTATCAATCTGCAAATAAAACAATGCATAAAGAGAAAAAAAGAACACATTCAATGAGGTCTAATACAGTGCAACAATGCTTTTATGAGAGTATTACAAGATAATAAGATTTAACATCATGGTAACACGATCCATGACATGTAAAGAACCTTACTTTGTAAGAGGAATATACTCCATTACAAATTAACTGTTTTCACAGTTTGGTAGTGGTTCTGGGTTCACAATAACCCACACCATAAAATTTCAACCTTCCATCAACACGAAACCTTCCTCCATTTTACCCAACACTACAAACTCTTGATAACAAATGCTAGTGGATAGATACACCGCAATGTTGCAAACGGTTGCAAATACCTTTTAATCATCTGTCACTACTATATTATACGAATATCCCCCCCAAGAAAACATATTGAATTTTATATAAAAGAGGAGATAGAAATATAAAACGAGTGAAAGTAAAACTTACTAGCTTCTGTATCATCACTCAAAATTGTATACTTCTAGTTTCTTTCACCGCAACTTTTGAAACAAGGCCGAAACAATTTTACCAGCTTCCATTTCTGTATTGGTACTATGGATACTACAGTTGGTACACACTTAGAAAAATGGCGGATTGCTCAAACAGTTCCTTGGCTTTATTAGGTGCTTATTTAAGTGACGGAAGCAGCGATGAAGAAATTCCAGGACCTAAAGTTTCCACAAAAAGACAGGCATCAAAAGACTGGCCTGATCAGAATCCTAGTAAAAAGATGTCAAGTGATGGTGATGAAGAGAAGTAAGGAACCAGGGCTAAATTCTCTCATAACCTCTAAATACTGTTTATAGAAATAAATTATATTTCTTACTAGTATTATTGTTATAATTCAGATAAATAAATTGAGATACACCAATTGTGAATATCTGCGATGTTTGCAGATTACCACTTCCATCACCGCTGATGTCATTCATTCCATCATCCAAGAATAAAGTGGACAATCCAGTGGAACATGATGGACGTATTCGTTCATTTCCACATGAGAGAGGGAACTGGTCAACATATGTTTACATCCCTTGTAGGTTAAAGTGCAGTTTACAGAGCCACTCCGAAAATCAGTACAATATCTAGATATACCAAGATTGTAGTAAAGTTACCACGATGGATTTTTATCCCACACAATTTGTCTGTACATATGAAGCCATGTTGTGCAGAACAACAGAGCAGTCTACGTTCTCTTCTGTTTTAATATTGTAAACAAAGTTGATTGTTTAAGCTTTTGCATTTCTTTCACTCCCATCCCTATAGCTGAATGCTTAGTTCAAATTTTCTCGCATTTCTGAGACATGACATACCTGACCCTTGAGAAAGTATTTTGCATGTTATCACAGTACATAGATCGTATGTAAGCTTTCATTTCTTTGTTTATTAGGGTTATAGTTTTCCTAAAGTGAAGGAATATAGGGAGAGATATAGTGAACATAAGGTTTCTGTATCAGAATTAACATTAATTTACATATACCAGAGAGAAGAAACAACACCAATTCACTTGGCTACAATAATACCTTCATATATTGATTTTACTATTTTTTGTGAGTTTCCGTATATCATTTCAATTTCAGTCGAGCCTGGTCCAGCTGTCAGCTCATTTGTTGACGTTGTGCTTGAGTGCTGTAAGACGACAGTAGTTCTCAAACCTGTCGATGAACACCACATCAGTTTAACCCGAACAGTTGTGTTAAGGCATCACTGGATTGACTCTTTCTTTGAGTCAGTACGACTGTGTATCAAGGAACTTCCAAGGTCTGATCTTGCTATATTAATGTGTTTTACTGCAATTAAAATAGCAATGTATCATTTTATTAATGTGTCTGATTAGCTCCTTTAATTTTCTGAGTCTCAACCTGGATATCAGTTATCCTCTTAGACAGTTTTTCTTGATCTGTTCCTGTCCTTCCAGGCAAATGCCAGGATTTTTTTTTTTAAACAGACCACAGCACTGGTTTTCTGTGTACTTCCAAATTCATGACATTTGACACTATAATTTATAATAAATTATAATTAATGAATGTGAAATTTGAGGTCTTCATGTGTTAGGACAAGGGCACACTGAGGAAACTAGCAACTGCAATTTCTGAGAAGTGTTATCAGGCTGAGTTCAACACATGGAATTGAATTGAGTAGTGCAAACTGAGAAAACAGTGACACGATTGCAGCGCAACTTGTGAAAGACTAAGAAACTCCAACTCCCAGCCAACTGAGCAAGCTGGATCTGCTTCTATCACATGTAATAGGGCGAAAGGATCCTACTGGGCAGTGACACTGACACTGTGTAATTCAGTAGTGAGTGGGGAATGCTGACACCCAGTTCCTTGAAAACCTTAGTCTCATATAAAATTGCAGTAGTTAAAAATGCTACTTGAATCTGAAATATTGTTCCAAATATAACTTAAGTATTTTTTCAGCTTTTCACTCAGTTTTGACTCTGTTGGGGTGTACTGTAATGAAGAGAAAACACGCACCTTCATTGGATTAACTGTTGCTGCTGGTCATAAGTCATTAATTGCAGTGGTTAACGTACTGAACAAGTGTCTTGCAGATTTCAGGCTTCCTCCATTCTATAAGGTAACAAAGTTTCTTTTCCTTTTACACATATACAGAGAAATCCTGTTGAAAGTTTCTTTGGGAGCAATGGGTATGAACACTAAATTGAGGAAAATCACGGTAGAAATGCAATACCTAGACTGTTGACTCAGATCACTGAAATTTAATGTTAAATGACAGAAAACCTTAAAACTGAGAAACAGTTAAGTTGGGGGTTCCATTGTATCAACCACCTTCCTATCTTGTATTATTTCACCCATTAAAGCTGCAAATTTTTGTAACAGTACCGCTTAAAAGTTAAAACTGACCCCTCAATTTTATATGCTCAAGCCCGCCTTCCTTTGAGAAATTATAACATATTTTTGGGATGTGGGAATTTTCCATCCTTCTTGAATATTCAACGTATATTATTTAGTTTTGGATATTTATACGAACTCTGTTATATGGATTACGATTCATCCCCTATACGTAATCAGCTGAGTGTTGGGTCTGAGATTAAGACCCCAACTTTATAAACACTAAGGACATGATAATGTGGTGGTGCCTCGTGAAGCTGAACACAAATTCCAAAGAGCAAGGTAAAAGTGGAACTCTTAGCTTACCCTTCCATGGAGAGCACTATGGTCTGTGATGTGATGTTATGTAGTCTGGTAGATTTTTACCTGGGTTCTGGAGGAATTGCTGTCTCGGTAAGAGGGTAGGCCACATAGAGAAAGTTGTATCAATTTCCCTTGGCTTTGATATATGAAATACTCTTTTGTCACGAGAAAGGACATGTTCAGAAGGCATAATACATTCTCTTGCCAGACTGGAGGGTTTTAGTTCACAGAAATATTAATTCATGATTTTTCTTTCAGGAACCATCATTTCACATGAGTATAGCATGGTGTGTTGGTAATTATGTTGAGCAGATTGAGAGGGATGTACTCCCTCAGTTACAAGTGGCCTTCCAGCACTTCATGCATGCTCAGTATGACCAGTGGAAACTCCACGTAGTCCAACTGCATTGCAAGTGTGGAAACAAACTGTGCACTTTTCAACTTGCCAATTAACTGTAAGAGTGATGGCAACAGATTTATCCTAACTAAACCCAAATGTAACATTAGAGAATTAGTAATCATTAGTATGCTGTTCTGTACAACTGAAATAAAATCTTCTCGGGTGAGCAACTGTGTAAATTCAGCAGTAGGTGACCTGTGTCAATTCAGGGGTAGGCAAACAGCTGTGTCAGTTCAGAAGTAGGTGAACAGCTACATCAACTCTGAAGTCCAGTGTTTCAGAAATCTTCTGTCTCCATTATCAGAGAATGATGGATTGGTTAAACAGTGATTAACACACTGAATTGGCTGGCATGATGTCTCATGTTTGAGAGGTGCTCTGTCTATAACATAGCCAGGATGCCAGCTATCCTGGCAGGTTTCTCAGGGTCTCTTCAGCCCCTTCAGGCAGGTCTTGATTAGACCATGCCTACTTCCTTCCAATTCTTCACTCATCATCCCACCATTTGACACCATACAGTTTAGCTACTGACTGCTTTGTAAAATCCATCCCATTCCCCACCAAATAATTAACTGGCAATTATAAATAGTATATAGTGATTATGTATCACTGATTATTTTTTGTATTCACTTCTACTAACACATATCAAGGTTCAACCTTCAAGGACAACGTTTGACATACAAAGAGGGTGTGGGGTGTCAGTAGTAGCTGAGGTGGACCTCAGTGGTGGGGGGTGGGGTTTGTGTGTGTGTGTGAGAGAGAGAGAGACCATCAGTGTTGACTGGTACATAATTCCACGATGCTGGAGACACAGGTCTCTGATGAGACATCTCTCTTTTCCAAATCAAAGACTGAAAATTTTGTCACATAAAATAAAGCATTACATTTGTCACACAAATATTTCCTCTTTCCTTTTGAATCATGCAGTCATAAAAGAGAAAATGGAAAACATCTGAGTCATAAATGAAATTTACAACTTCTATACATCCACTCTCCTGCACTTCTTCATGGCACAGTGGACAATTTTTCTTTTACTTGCTGTAAAAGTTACCCATAACGGTAACTCTATGGAGTGAAGACATTCAGAAACTAACAGTTCGGTTAGTTAAATTCCCATAATTTTATGGAATCTGAAGGTTCATCATGTTCGGAACAGTCCACTACTGATCCCATCTTGAGTTAGATGAGCCCAGTCCATAACTTTGCATCCTCTTTCCTTTGGGAACAACAATAAGAGTAACCACAGCACAGGGCCGTGCCATAGCTCAAGCGGTTTGTTGCTGGCTTCCCACTGCAGCGACCCGGGTTTGAACCGGAGTGTGGTCAAGTGGGATTTCTGGTGGACAAAGTGGCGCTGCGGCAGCTTTTCTCCGAGTACTTCGGTTTCCCCTGCCAATCTTCATTCCACCAATTGCTCCACAATCACCCTCACCTATCATCTGGGGCTGGTACAATAGGCCAGAAGTGGCCGCAGTACAAGGGACTTAGTCCCACCCCACTAGCAATGGGGGGGGGGGGAAAAATAAAAAACCACAGCACAGACCTACAGAAGATCACCATTCCTGGCATGACACATCTTTTAGAAGACACTAATGTTGCACTTCACTCATTCAAATGTGTTTTCCTTAAGCTATTATATGATGAGCCTTATGGACAAGATCCCCTGTAATATGGTTTAAATTGTAGTAGCAGTAGTAATGTAAAATTATCACCCTGCTTAAATACTTAAAACACCACACCATGATGACTTAAGGGTAATGCAGGTATAGCTCCACCATTCTTGACCTTGGCACTAGATGTAGGTGAGTTGTCAGCTTCATGCACCAGCTGCTTTACCCCTGGGACCCACTGGACAGCAGTCTACGTGGGCACCAGAGCCAGGTGGGACACTGCGGAGTACAGAAGAATCTCTTGTTTCTGTCAAGAATAGAACCCCCAGCCAGCCATCCCATAGCTCATCACCAGGGCCCGGATTTTGATGACAGGTCATCTTTTTTCCCTTGTATACTATGCGATGCTCTTAAATATATACATCTTGGATATGAGCTGCTGGTTACAGAAATGTAAATTTTATAGGTATTTTTTTTTGTCATTTTTAGGTTTAAGGTCGTTTTTTCATTTTGGGGGTATTTTTTGGTAAATATTTGGACTTTTAAGGGTATTTCTTGTCATCTTTGGCCATTTTAGGGGATTTTTCTTATGTTTTCTGAAATGTGAATAATATGGAAGCGAAGTGTTCCTTCTCTTTCTCCTTTAGGTCATTTTCTGGATTTTGTCGGTCATTTTTTTAAATATTTTCAGGTCATCAAAATCCGGGCCCTGCTCATCACTATACCAAATGAGCTATCCAAGCTCCAGCAACAGCAACAACACAATAAACTTGTGAAGTGTGATATAAGCTTCTAATCTATTTACCCAATGCTGAAAATAAACAAGTAATGTAGACTCTAAGACTTGAAAGATGTTAAAAAATATTTATTTGAAGATCATGAAAGTGTTCCTTGCTGAATGTTAAAAAATAAATCACCAGTACTGGTAAAGAACTACTACTTTCAACTTGGTACACAGATATTTGCTTTGTGAAATATCTTAAATTGTACTAAAATAAAAATATACAAACACAAATAATTGTCAACTAGCTGGAGTACTACAAGACCTGTTGTTTTGTACTTTACACGAGTCTATATGGTGCATGTATAAAGAAATTTGAAATTTGCTGTTTACACATATCTACATGGCTTAACACACAAATTCTGTTTACCTTCTTAGATCTATAAAGAGTCTACTAATCTAGGAAAAATCATATGCACAGAGAAACAACATAATGAAATAATATCAAGTTGGGCTGGACAAATTCCCAGAAATATTCTTTTTATCCTTCGTTACTGTTGTATATATTGTGAAATACCATGGAAACATAACATGTCAATAAGCCATTTAATGAAGATAGTTATTACAATTGTGCTGGAATGGTGTTAATCTATTCTTCCTGGCTAATAAATAAAACTGTTAATAATAATATAAAATAATAAATGGACAAACTTAAAATGTGAACTTCTGAGACCGATGGCCTAAAGATTATAACATATCTTCTCAACATACCTTTCCAAGCAGCAAATAATTTTGAACTAAAATGTCAACACAAAATGGAAGGTCCATCACTTGAAATATTATGCATTTATAAATTAGGAGGGGGCGGAAAAAACTTTTAATTCAGCTTCATGTCATAAATGTTTTTTCATTAATTGCAAACAAAATCTCCACATACAAAACCAAATCATTAAAAACAACTTAACTCAAGTAACAAAAGCTTCAAAATTTACTTTCTCGTACTGAATTTTGAAGATACCTGTTATTTATTGCACATAAAAATTAATGCATATAAATAAAACATTTTTTTAACAATATATAATCTGGTATAGAATACAGCATGCCCCTACATTACAGAAGGGATGTGCACTTGAATGTGTGTACATAACACATCCATATTATGAGTGGAGATCTGAAATTCTAGTCTGAAAACATTAAAGAACCCATGGAAGGGGGGAAAAAAATGTGGAGATGTATTCCTACAGAATTATTTGGTCCGCAGTGGTAATAAAAGCATATTTTCATTTAACCATCAGAAATAATAGTAGGTACACTTTTCCATGTTCTTTTAGGTGTCCTTGACAGCTTCTTTCTAAACATCTTATATGATATAATGCACTGCATAGTCTAAAATAAATTGGGAACAGCAGCCATCCTTCTACGTCACTGATGCACACAAGCTAACCAGTGTTTAGCTACATACTGTGTTACATTGCTAACATATGCCTCAATTTCTATTTAAAAAATGCTTTGGCTAGATTTATTTTGCATTTCATGTTACAAATTTTAATATTTATCCCATATTTCCATGAGGATGAATTTATGGCTCATGTCATGAATTCAAGTCATGTTTTGTAATTTCCGTAAGGTCAAAATTCCACAATCCGAACATCTGTAACACAGGGGCGCACTGTACACATATTTGTTTCAGGTAGCAATGACCATTATATGGAATACTTCAAAATATGGAGGGTGCCCATTATCCTAACATCACTATGCATTTACAGTAGTTGATATATACAGTAAATATATAATTAACTGCTCATGTATCTCAATGCATATCTTATACTTTTAAAAAAGGGAGGTAAAATTAAAAGTGGAGCTACTTTAAATTTTGAAAAGAAAATATCACACAACAAAAATTAAATTTTCATAGTCATTTTAAAACTCACATCGAATGACTATACAAAATAACTACAATACAGGGCACCCAGCACACAGCTCTCAACAAACCATATTCAGTGCAGCTACTTATGATTCAAAATGCATAAATTTTTGTCCACTTCATTTTCTGTTTGCTCCAAAACATGTATCAGTTTTTTAAAACTCCCTCTTGTGAGGATGTAGCGACACATTTCAAAATGATATTTTCAGTTGCTTCTACGTGTAGATCATCCACCATTCTTCATATCAGGAGCGTTCACATGTAGCCATGGTAAGTAGCACTGTAAGGAACACAATGACGTGAGGATGTATCTTAAATAATTTCACATTTAAACCTGTTTTGAAACTGTGAGACTGTTCCATAAAATATGAACAATACAATATAGACCTCTGTGCCCAATATACAAAAGTGCTGATAATGTAGGATTTGAGGTTCTCACACTGGTAATTATGAAAAGTACTTTCTTGGATATAACGCCGTGTAGCCGGCTGAAAGTCAAGTTAGGTTGACTTTCAATGAACTACACAGTCCATGATTTATTTCAACCGTCTTCCAGTGCATACACTCATCTATCTTACTCCTCTCTCTCGCCCTACATGTTTTGGCACAAAAGTGCCATCTTCAGGTGCTTATTCGATTTACGATAAACTAGTTCACTGCATGCCTTGCCGACTTCATATTAAAATAACTAAAATATATATCATATATATTGATAAATATTAAAAATATTAAAATTGTTCAGGATTTTTCATCCCTACATCGTATCTCACTATGCGAGTCACACCTATCCTCTTCTGTTGGAGCACTCTTTCTACTTTCGTGTGTGTACTGTGCTCTGTGTTGTGTCTTGCTCCTGTGACTGCGTGTGTTATACTGCTGGGTATGTGTGCCGAAACATGTAGTGCGAGAGAGAGGAGTAAGATAGATGAGTGTATGCACTGGAAGACAGTTGAAATAAATCATGGACTTAAATCAGTGCAACAGGACGCTAAAATATAACAGAACTACACAGAGTTATATCCTGGAAGACGGTACTCTCTGTATTTCAATAACTCTGTCATATGAAGATACTGGTTTTTTGCTGATGTGATGCTGTGTAAGAAGTAACCAGCATTTAGGAGGAACATGCTCCATTCTGATTTTAAGATATTTGTATTTATGATGACAGACACCTCAAATATCAATAATTGTAAGAAACATGCTACACCCATCTTCTCGGTAGGAGAGTCAGTACATACACTCCCCTCGTCTGCTAGTAACTATCTTATTAACCTATTCAGTATGATATTGAAGAGGTCATCTGCAGCCAGATTCCTTCTGTCTCTCCTGCCAGCCCCACCACTCACAGCAGTTTCACATTCCACATCCCCCTCCTTGCTCCAACTGGTTTACTTTGATATCCTACGCCAGTTATCTATACTCATATCACTTACTCCATATTCTTACTCTCCTATCCCGATGATGGGACAGCACATTTTGCAGAAACACTGGCAAACGTATCAGACTGCATGGCATCACATCTCAGACAATATTCTCTAATACAATTAATGTAACTTCCTGTTTACTTCATTATCATATCTGGGAGGGAAACAGTACCACTGCTACTTTTTTCATGCTCAGCTCACTTTTACCCTGAAAATGGAGCCGGTACATTCACCTGAAATGTCAGTAAACATCTACCAAACTACACAGTGACACATTCCTGAATATGGTTATCTTATGTTAACAATCTCCAGTTTGACGCAGTCTCCAGCGCAGAAAGTATCATTGTGTGCTGATGATGCAATTTTCATCCCTGTGCTGCAAGCCTGGTGCACACCTGTCACTTTAAATTTTATATTATAATTTTTCTCTGTATTTTAATATTCTTTTTAATGCTGACAACAATGAATTAGCCTTGTGTAGATTTCCTCTTCAATATGCAATTTGTTGAAGTTCTCTTCTAACTGCAAAAGTAACCGTTTCCTTTGATGCCCACGCTTGAGAGAACTATGGTAGTAAGAAACTTGTTACTGAGCAATTTAGCTCAATCAGTAACAATTTTAACTCGTATTCAGGGGGTGCCCAATTCGCATCTCAGCCAGGATACCCAGTATCCCAAATGAGGTTCTTCAGGATTTTCCTCAGTCCATTATTCATTACCTCCCTATCATCTGATATGATACATTATGATTTGTGGCTTAACATCATATTATCAGGAGTTCATACCTAAGGTCACTCCAAGTCAGAGATGTGATGTAAACAGATGTCCTTTTTCTCAACATTTATGCTTCAGTGGACATCAGAAATTCAGGAATGGTTTGGATGTACATAGTACAGTCTAATTTTGTCAACTGGCAGCAGAGTGGCACTGCTATGCACTGCAGCAGATATGTGGAGCCATGAGATGGCGCTGTGTCCGTTCTTCTCATCCCAGCAAGAAGCAGTTGCATGTGTGTGGTGTATTCAGAAAGAAAGTCACTGTTGTGAAGGGTAGTTGTCTGCGAGTGGCAGAAATCAAGAATGCTGCAGTTTGAGCTATGTGCAAATGTCCAGTGTTGCCAAAAATTAAGCAAATCCACTAGTGAAACGTTTCAGATGAAGCAAGCATATGGCAAAGAAGCCTTGGGCTGTAGTGCTGTATTTAAGTGGCGCAAACATTCTGCACAGTGGAGAGACAGTTTGGAAGATGAGCATAATGGTCACTCAAGAACAGTCAGAACTGGACTCAAGATCCAAAAAAGTTGCAACATTGCTGTGTGCCAACTGCTCCCAGATGGTAGATGAAATCACAGCAGCAGCAGCAGGGATTAGCTATGGTGCTTGCCACAAAATTCTGTCTGATGACTTGAACATGTCTCGTGTTAGCCAGTACAGCGTTCACGCATCCTGATGAAAGAGCAACATGATGACTGTATGACCATTTGCAGTGACCTGATCGACAGTGCTATACCAATGCTGGCAGACTTGCATAGTGGCCAACGACCAATATTTTGATGGAGGATGTGGATATATATCTTGTAACATGGTACGACAAAACCACAGCCCAGAAAATTATTGAATGCAGTAGTACGTCATGTTCCCCTGGTCAATGGATCAGTTGTGGTGGTCTATAACACTGGCCACCCAGACCTCAAGCCCCTAGACTTTCTTTGAGGGGGTACATGAAAGATCTAGTATACCAGCAAAAAGGCGAAACACACAATGTATTCTGGATGCTGCAGCTTGTATACAGACAAAACCTTGCAGGACTGCACAGTCGCTAAGCACTGACCACGCAAGAAAACAGCTGTCTTGCAGAACCTAGGTAATCAGCTCTACTGGCTCAATGGCAGGGGCACAAATAAATATTATTTATCCTCGGTTTATTTTAGAATGCTTTCAATTGCCAATGAGAGGACTAGTGAGTAACGCATTGGAATGGATGTGGATCGAAGGAGTCTAGGAGTAACGTAAGGTACTATTCCAGCATTTGCCTTGAAGACAAATCACAAAAAAAGGTCAGTCTGGACAGCTTGGTAGCAATGACTATGAACAGTAGCACGGTCTTCTGGGTTGTAACGTCATGCAGTTTGGAGACAGCCTGTTACTTCAGAGTTACATACTGCCTCCTGCTTCAGGGTACAAGTGTAAGCCAAGCAAAAAACCAGCCAAAGCAGCTAGTGAGCTTGTTATGAAATGAAGAAAGCAGTCTTCTGGGATTTGGCACCGTGTATATGTGGTGTTAACCGACGTTTCGGAGGAACGTATCGCCTCCATCTTCAGGGTAAAAGAAAAAATATAAGAAATCTGCAAAGCGAAGAGACCGTGAGAACCGGTAAAAGCAGACTGTGTCTCACGGTTCTCACGGTCTCTTTGCTTTGCAGATTTCTTATATTTTTTCTTCTACCCTGAAGATGGAGGCGATACGTTCCTCCGAAACGTCTGTTAACACCACATATACACGGTGCCAAATCCCAGAAGACTGCTTTCTTCATAGTCACCGCCATGAAAGCCTCAAATCTTACACTGTTATGAAATGTTGGACTTTGTTCAAATTACTCAGTGTCACAACCCAGAGGACCACGTTCTTCCCAATTTAATGTTCTCATGTTCAGTGCATATTTGTCCTGTTCAATATAAGCAATGTATTCAATATCTTTTATATTTAGCAAATTCTGCATTGTGCAGAAGAAATTTCTGACATTCCAGAAGTTGTACTCAGTATAGTGCAATTATGGTCACAATAATTGATATATATATAGATCTCTCTGCTAACCAACCTGTTTGGAAAGCACTGTCACATATTCAACATACAACAGTCACACCACTTTTGGCATCAAAGTTGTTTTTATTCTCAACTGAGACTCTTTCAGAATGTACTTCAGATGGCAGCTCAAGGTAGGTTAAACACACATCATGCAAATGTGTTATGTCTACCAATTTGGAGGAATGGATAAGTTTTTAATGGATATATCCCACACAAGCAGTGAAACAAGGTTTACTTTTAAGATTTTATTTTGCTGTTAATCAGGACAGTTATGATAAATGTAAGCTTACAGAGGGCTTCCAGAGGTTATAAATCGTTGTGTTAGAATGAATATGGAGGGAAAATGGCGCACATCTCTACGATATCAATTCTGTAGATCAAATATGAAAGAAACACTAAACACAAGAGATCAAACTGACTTTATATCAAACACACACTATTTTCAACCTTACTAATTATAATATAATATGTTATTATAAAATGAGATTATTTAGTGGCTATGCTGATGCCCCATCTTTCTCAGAGCATGCTTTATTGCATGGGTTGCCACCTTTCTTACTGCGGCAATAATATCAAACAGCAAAGGTTACTGGTCCACTTCCATGAGGATACAATATAATGGATACCACATCATAGGAAATGCATATCTCAAACACACTGTAAACACACTCAAACTCCACTGTACAATGTGAAAGTTGGTGTCTGGCGTAGAAGCATGAGAATGACTATGGACTGTTGGCTCTATGCAGACAACATTAATCCTGAGAGGTACTATAATGCAAGGAGCTTGGGAACTTTCATTCCATGTAGGAAGGTCAACAACCCATGCAGTGAGTGTGCATGGCAGTTGCCAAATCAACTCTCTCTCTTTTTATTTATATATATATATATTATACTCCACCATTGATATCTGTTTATTCAATGCAAGAAAGGAAATGTGCTACTGCATCCTTATTTATGGGGGGGCAAACCAGAAATAAAATGCCCTATCTCAGCTAACACTCCATATTACACTTACAGAACATGAATGCCTACGAAGGCTCCTCTTACCTCCACATACAAGCCTGGTGAAGCTGTGAAAAGTCTTAAAAATTACATTACCACTAATTTACATGAATTGTGTCAAAGTAGTTGTCTTAGTTGGTTTTTGAATTGCATGTATGAATATATAAAAATTCAAGCTCCAAACTAAGACACATATGTATCTTCAAAGTTTATAGTTTCATCTAAACTATTATTTTGCACTTTTTTTTTTAACAGCGAGAGCTTATTAAAACCACTACTTTGGAAAACGGTTCTCTTTCCTTCTTCAGGTAAACAAGAAAACCTACTGTCAGGTTCCTACGCAGAGCAACTCTTGAACCATGGACCAGCTCTACTTAGGGGGCCTGAAGACAAAAACAGAACCAATTTCCTAAATGTAGCACAAGGTACAAACTACTGTTTATAGTACATATTGAAACAATCAGAAATTTAATTTAAACGGGAATAGGGGCAATATGATTAACTGCCAACATATATGCTAGCCACCGTTTAATAAACTCTTGACAATGGATTAACTTCATGGAGCTGGGCCCTTCGTGAGAAGCTGTGCTATAAATCCATGAAGACTTGTGCAGATAAACTGAAGAGATTAATGTGGAGTGATTGTAAATTGTGTAAAGCAGCAATGGTGTAATAATGGTACAGTGGAACCTCGCTTAACGAGCACCTCTCATAATGAGTACTTCGCACGAACAAAACAAATTGTAAAAAAATGACTCGCTTAACGAGCGACGTTTCGCATGACGAGTGACGAGATGGGGAAGTCCCGGATTGTGCGCTTGCTACATCAGTCTGTGTTTAGCACTCGTTCCGCTAGCATCTTAGTGTCGCTTGTGATCACACATTTTTCCAAACTTGCGTTCAGACATATTATTTGTGATTTTTTTTGTGCAAGGTTTAATAACCCTTTCAAAAATGTTCCCGAAGAAAAAGCCGCAAAATCACTGAAAAGCAAGAACGAGGTGTGAGCATGGTTGATCTAGCACACACAATCGGTCTACATCAACAATTTGCACGACTTGGTGTTGCATTGTGTTTCACAGCAAGAAGTTGTGGAGGAGAGGTTGTCAGAGAACGAGGAGGTAACAGCAAAGGAACAATCTTCTGGCGCAATAAGAGAAACGCTGAAAGCATGGGAAACTGTTGCATCGTACACTGAGAAGCATCACACTAATACGGCAGTGGATATGCGCGCTACAAATTTATTTAATGATAATGCTGTGTCACATTTTCACCAAACTTTGAAGCGTTGGCAAAAACAAATGTCTCTAGACAGCTTTCTAGTAAAAAAGAATTAGATATGTATCATAAATAATAAACTAATTATTTCAATTTCTTTTTTGTTTTCTGCAAACAGAATTCGCATTCCAGGTTTGTCCATTCCACATAGAAGAAAAGATGAAGATGATTCATGCTCCTTAACAATGTATATATAATTTTCTTTGAATAAACGTTATACATAAAATGTTTTGAGTATTTTTTCCGGCATGGAATGCATTATTGTATTTTACATTAATTTATATGGGAAAAATTGTTTCGCTTAACGAGTGTTTCGCATTACGAGTAAGATTCTGGAATGAATTATGCTCGTTAAGCGAGGTTCCACTGTACTTATGACCTGGAGGTGGTTAATAAATCCTATTACCAATCCGAACCCCGTCTTTAGTCAACTGTGACATGTGACAATACTTTCAAGTGTCTGAATTGCAACCCGATAACAAGCAGTTGGATGGTCGAAACATGCAGCAATTATTAATAAAGAGTTGAATGGGTATACATTCTTAAGAGTTGTGCAGATGGAACAGAACAACCAGATTACAAGAATGAAAGTTTTGGTTCCTTGGACATTCATATAACTTTTAAGCCATATTTTCTGACATTTCTTATTCACAAACTATTTTTGTTTAGCAATCAGAACAGACTTCAAGGGCAACAAGAAAAATCTGTACGTGACAAAATAACTGTTCAAAATAATTTTGATATGAGTAACACACAGACAATAGGAATATAGCAATCTTCATGTAAGGTTATATACGGTTTTATAGACCATCTGGCTGTTCAATGGGGGCGTTCTCCACTCACCGCTGCTTCCCCTGATTCCGTCGGCTTAGGCGCCGTCCAGCCTGAGACATATTCAACGTGAACCGATCTGTGTGTTGTGGATTTGCCCTCAATTCACGTGCAGCTGAAGACTTGGCCTGTTTACCAAAACAGCTTTGTTGTACATATTACAAATGATAATTATGTCATATTTCTACAGTGTACAGTAAGTCCTCACGTAATGCTGTTTCATTATTACGGTGAGACTGCTTTCATACTAAGGCTCCACACAGTGTCACGTTAGCTCATTATGTTGTCGTTCATCATAGAGTTTAATAAGATGGTTGAAAAGAAGGGTCACCCCAAAAAAAAAGTGTTTCATGTTCATGAGACCAACATGCTGGCTTCACCTTTTGTCATCAGTGAATACAGCATAGTAAATGTTAAATAAACATTACTGTAGTTTATAATTGCATGTATTTATAGTCAAGAATATGTAAGTATTTACAATCACATTCATATTGCATACAGTGTAATGCATGTTAAAGGGATGAAAAAAGGCTGAGGAACATAACCTAATTATTTCTTAAGTTTATGCTACAAATGGATCTGGTTAGTGTCATTTCACATAATGCAGCAGTTTACAAGAATGTATCCATGATAACAAGGATTGCTACATATTTCAAGGCCAAAATGCAGACTTCTCGTAAAACATATCATAATTCCTGAAACAGTGATTACAAATATAATAATTATAATTTGAAACAAAAATGCCACCACAAACTCTAAGGTCCCTGATTTGAAACACTGTCAATTTCAAATTAAATTTTTAAAAAGAACATCAATTCAGCTTGATGTCATAAACCTGTTTTTCATTGATATATTGGGTTTTTGGACTTTATCCATCGTCCTGCTTTTTAAGATAACAAATAAAAACACGACGTATCGGAAACTGGATCTGTTTCCGTCCTCAGGTGAAGGAAAACACCTATTCAGTTGGGTCCGTTAGAAAGAGCTAGCCTCAATCGCTGGACGTCGTGTTTTTATTTATCTTAAAAACCAGGACGATGGATAAAGTCCAAAAACCCAATATATCAGTGTGTTATACACCATCGTCAGAATCCTATAGTAACTACCTGTTTTTCATTAATTACAAATAAAGTTTTCATATACAGATGAGAATATAAAAACTGAAATTAGAGAGCGCATAAATATCCTTCCTAACAACATATCTGGAACAGAATACATGCCACACCAACATTACAGAAGTGATGTGTGCTTGGAAATGTCTTGTGAAGTTAAAATGTAATAATGTGCACAATCTAAAATAGAATTGGAATAGTAACAACACTATCAACCATCCCTTTACCTTAGTGATGAAGGTGCATTTTAAATACATAATGTTTAGATAAAATTTCCATGAAGAATTTATGGTCAATAACATGAATTTTATGCAAAAATTTCTGTAACCCAAATGTTTGTAACTCAGAAACACCCTGTGCCCCTAAAACTATATGTAACAGCAAACTGAAATTCACAGTAGCTGAATTTATATATGTAATTAACTGTGGTTACTTTTGTACCTCAATGCATACACTAAACTTCATATGAAAAAAAAAGAAATGCAAAGTTAAAGCATGGTTACTTTATTTTTCATAATTTAAATTATGAAAATATAATATAGCACAGTAAAAACGAAGTGTTTCTATGTCATTTTAAATGGACTTCAACTGAATTGCAGGCCACATGGCAGGACACCTAATACTGGATCTCGTAAGCAGTGCAACGAGCTGGGTGAAGGTTGTAGCCTACTGCTATAAAACAATGGGGATGCTCCAAGACTTATCGAGACTGCAGAATAAGATGGGACAATGGCAAATTATTTGGTTTCTTTATCATTTTCCAGGAGGCTAGATAAAACTAGGGGTTCAAAATTTATGAAATTCTGGTACACAGACAAATATTTTTGTCACCAGAAACAAGTGGATCAGTATTTTCTGTCCCCATACTGTGGCTATTTCTGCTTAGCCGACTAGATTAACTTCTTCCTGTTCACAATGTTTACACTGAACAATGCACGTCAGGTGAACAAAACCAGGGAAAAATTAAACTTAAAAGACTAGTTCTTATGTCTTATTAATTATTCTATTAATGTCTTTGGATGTTGCTTCCCACCTCTTGAACCACAAATGACTAAGCGAGACTGCCGGAACTACAAAAGAAAAATGCCAAATGTTGAGCATGAGATTCACCATCAGGCAAATCTTTTTTTTAGTTACCACTGATGACCAGACAATCACAATCCCCCGCCCCACAGAAAACTAAGAAAACTCTCTTGAGAGACTGCATGTAGATATTCCAAATATTAAGAAGGGATTCTTTTGGTACCCTCACAGTACAGATTCACTTGCCTTGTTAACCTTCTCCATGAACTTCTCGATAAGATCTGGACAATTGAGGTTCTTCTCTGGTTCCCAAGTGTCATCCTTGTGAGAGAACCCTTTCCAGTGAATCAGAAATTCTCGTGATCCATTCTTCTTGAAATGAACCTCCATCACTTTGTCCACCTGCACAAACAATAAATCACATTGCACTTCTTCTAACAACAGATGCATTTAAATAAATAACAAGAACAAGCTGCGAGACTAGAGCCTCTCATGGCAATGACTATGAAGAATACTGACTTCTGCGATGTGTTTCCACCTAATCTGGCGGATCTATACCAATGTTTTTGGTGACCTTACTGCCTCCATATTCAGGATAAAAGACTAAGCCAAGCATGGAAAAAGAGGTAGACACAGGGAGGTGGAACGTCAAGACAGGGGCCCTAAACAAACCAAGATGAGTAACGAGAATAAAAATTTCCAAACAGCACAGTAACTGGGGAAAAAGCGGCTGGGACATCACCTGCTTTCTCCATATCTACTTTTTTCTCTTGTTTACATTTGCCTTATTCTTTGAAAGCTCTGAAATTATGCTACTTCAGGTTACCACAGCAATGCATTGTTGATAATTAACATGCTCCAGGAGCGTAAGCCACACAGGCGGCCATGAACAAGAAAGCAGTCATTTGTCTCAATGTATTGTGTCTATTTTGTGAGTACTGGATATGCGAAGTGTTCCATACTGCATGATGATGATTTACGACTGACCTCTCCATGTTATTTGTGGAGAGGGAGTCAAATGTCATCCTTCACATATCATTCAGTAACATGTAGTACTGGCAAGGAATATGGGAGAAGGCACAGGAAGTTAACAATACACAAGCTTATACAATAAATTAGATTTCCTAATAAATTATCAGTGAATGTTTCCAACTGTCTTCTCTCTCTCTCTCTCTCTCTACTAGCCACACGATGGATGGCCACTTTTGTCTGATTTTTATTTTGCATTTGTCCCCCCACTCACTCCTTGTCCAAAGCTGAGTGCCACGTGATCTTAAAACCATGTCAAAGTTATTGGGAGTGATGTGTGGATGGGAAAAGGATAATGGTTAAGGTGTGAGCATAAGGATTCCACTCGGCTTAATGGGCCTTTTTCTGACACGAGAGGGTTCACTGAAGAAGTCACTCGACCACACTCTGCTAGTGAAACGAACTTAATTTAATTTTAACAGCACTACAAGATATTACACAAGCCAGTCCCTTTAGGCTGAATTTTGTTGTAATGCTGATATATACTTCTGGATATAGGAGACTGCTTACACTACTGTACTCTTCACCACTAGCTAGTAATACACAACACTCAGCAATGAATACAATAATCAGCTCCATCCAAGATCAACCTTTAAATGCTCTCGAATGACGGAATACTGCCAGAACCTTCCACATCAAGATCTTTCTTGAAACTTCCACTCTGTCCTACAGATTAAGAACGTTCCGGAAGTTTCTTTAGTTTGGCTGGTGGGGGGAGTAACTAATACGCATACCAGGCTGGTTATCATAGGATTGTCTCAAGTTACAGCAGTCCTTATCTAAACATTCCTTGCTACAAATTCTCAGAATAGTTACAACAAAACTTGAGTTTAAGTCACCTTTAGTACAGTCCTAAGTATTACAGAAATTAAAAATTTATATTGTGGCTGGCAATATTAAAGAATGATGCCGGTAGGTAATGATTGGTTACATGTTATACACTGGTCGTGAAAGAAAAACTTCTGTATAGCAAGTAATGCAAAAGGGATAAACTGACGACAAGAAGTATCATACAAACATATATTCATGGACTCTACAAGGAGGGATAAAAGAGAGACGTGTATGAATGCTTGGCAGTGTACAAGATGAAACCAGAATTGAGCATGAAATATGGAGCCAAAGAAGACAGTACAGTCAGTTATAAGTACTACAAAAACACATCTAGTTAGATACATGTAAAGTGAATGAAGAACAAATACCTGTGGATTAAACATGAAAAATCTGGCCCTGTACCATTTTTGTGAATTAAGAGTACTTTTATGATAAACAAAATATTTTCCACGGAAGACAGTCGCTACACGTTGCAGAAACAAGGAGCTAGTAGCATGAAAGTATCACAGTGTTGCTTTTGTTGGAATCTGGGACCCACAATAGTGTTCCGAATGCTTGCGCCTACAAATTTAAGATCAAATACTCACCTCATATTCCCTATCATTAGTCTCCCTTTCATTACCCTTCGCCTCTTCAGTCTTAGTCTTCTTGGGGGTCCTACTGTTAGCTCCCCTCCCCACCTGTTTCTCGACTTTGCTCTCATTTGATCTTTCAGATCTGTTTTTCTCTAGGAAGCTCTTAATAAGATTTGGACAGCTGAGATCTTCCTCGTTTTCCCACGTGTCATTATCAGGCTCATATCCCTTCCAGCGGATCTTGAACTGACGTTTCCCTTGGCTTTGCTTCATGTCCTCAATGCTTTCCACCTACAAACAGAACACAGCATCACGGTGTCTGCCTGGCGATGACGTGATCATCACAACCAGTACCATAATCTTAACTGCTATGCAGGCGTTTCCAAATGGCGTCCATTCTACAGTTTCATGTCCAGGACTCCATGCTGCCCAGCCAAGTAGAATATTCATGCTGGTACCTTAACCATAAGCTACACACGAGAGAATGCAACAACAGTGTACTAGCTTTTACAATCTGCCAAATTTGGTGTTTAATAAGCAGTGAGATTATATACATATATATAAAAACATTTTAGTATTTTTCAAAGAAAGCCATGTCTTGGGACCCGGGATAGCGCAGTCAGCATAGCAACTGACTATGCACTCGATGACTGAGGGGTTGGAGTTGGAGTTCGAGTTCCGGTAGGGCCAAGAATTTTCCCTTCTCCACATCCTCCAGACTGGCTCTGGGTCCCACCCTGCCTTCTAGCCAGTTGGTACAGAGGGTTCTTTCCCCAGGGGTAAAGCAGCAGGGGCATGAAGCCGACCACTCACCTCCAACTAGTGCCGAGATCAGTTATCAACCCAGCCACTTTCCCCATGGGAAAGAGCCTCCAATATCCACTGAAGAAGAGGAATGTGTCTCAGAACCAATCAGTACATGGAGGGGGGGAGTTATGCTATCCCTGTAACAGGCCGTGAAGGCCCATGTGGTTGTGAGATGTTGAGGCCACCACATTTTCTAGACAATCAGCTCACAGATGGTGGTGAGGTTGTCAGCCTTACGCACCGGCTGCCCTTTGCCCTAGGAAGATTCCTGGTACTCATTTCTGTCAGAGGCTGAGGAGAACCCAGGGCGATAGTGCAGCTGGAAGGATTAGGTACACTGAAACAAACCCGTGACCTTCTGGCTTGTAGTACTGTGCCTCAACCAACCACATTACCGTGTGCCTGCAACTGTTGCACGATCATGAAGGTAACAGTAAGCCCTGTTAAGAATCAGGATGCAAATGTCAGCCAAAACTGAAAATGGGTGGGGTTTTATTTTTCATAAAGAGTCTCATGACAGCAATGATAACTGTCGGCACAGCAACAGGCTAGAGGATGGATGGCCAGGATTCGATTCCTAGCAAGGGCAGGAGATTTTTCTCTTCTTCACAGCTTCAAGACAAGCTCTGAGGCCCCAAATCGGTATGGGGGTCTCTTTCACAGGGGAGTAAAGCAGCCAGGTCATGAAGATAAGCATGCACCTCCATCTAGTACTGATGTCAAGAATGGTGGAGTTATACTTCCATTCCCCCATGTATCTTAACAGCGCAGTGATTAATTAAGCACACAGATCACTTTACCATTTCATCTTTAATAGAAATCTCATTAGCAATGGTGCAATACATGCATGGTGCCATAAGTATACCAAAATACTGTAACGTGTTTGGAGTAGATACTTCCATGGCAACGCAATAACAGTGGGCCACTGTGTAGACAATGCCGAAACAACGAACACGTTTCCCCAGAGATGAACGACAGAAGGCCGTTGAGTACCAACAGATGAGACGAAACACGTTACCGCCGTAACCTATAGAGATTGTTCCTGAAGCAACAGATTGCCGAACAAGTGAGATCGAGCCTTGGCGAATGGTGTCTCGTATCCTGTCCGCGTAACACCTACATAAGTCGAGAGTGACAGAGCTACAGGACGACAGTCGAGATCTAGCCTTCATACAAGACAGTTGGAACCTAGCTGAGACGTCGCAGAAGCCACGTGATACCACAAGCGATAATACTTGTACGGTGTATAAGTGTGTGTATCCAATAAAGATTCGCTGAATCCGAGACCCATGTGAAGTTATTTGTCGCGTGACACACCCAACACATGGCAATATTTTATTCAACCTTACGACCCATCAAGGGTGACAAGAGACAATGGAATTTCTAAGACAACATAACAAAATAAATCTATTGGATTCAAATGTCTCCATCACATTATTGGGTTAACTTGATGGCACAAGCCGGAGCAGTGACACCCAACATAATATTGTCTGTCATTCAACAGCTTATTACTTCTCAAGATGATAGTGGTTAAATGGCATACATATCGAAAGTACAGTAAAAGTAAGTAAAGTTGACACTGTACTTAATCAAGCATCACACCATGATGATGTATGGGGAGCAGTGGTACAGCGCCATTCTCCCCCTTGGTACTACATTTAGGTGAGTGGTCTGCTTTACTCCTGGAAAAGGAGACCCTGACACATACTGGATAGGAGGCTGGGTGGGGCCCAGTTTGGACGCTGTTGAGAAAAAATTTCTTGTCCTTACCGGTGATCGAACCCCAGCCATCCAGACTATAGCCAGTCACTCTACCGACTAAGCTAGGTACATCCGATTGAAATTCATTGGCAGTAAGGGCTCGAATCATACTATACTACGCAACATCATTAAGATTTGGGCCTTTCAATGCCTTCCGCTTCGATCCTTCCAGCGTTAACTTCGGGGGGTCCAACAGTCACGAGACGTTATCACACACGCGCAATTATATATCAATAATGCACCTACTTCAACCCTATAAAACTAAATTTCATGATCGATGAATAACACAGTCTTTTGCTTAGCTCTTTTGGGTACAAGATATGAACGCCCTTAATGGAATTTTCTGTACAAAAAAGACGATTATATTCACCCACCTCATACTCTACTGCCTCAGCTTTTTCATTACCAGCAACACTTCGCTTCCTCTTCTTTGATTCTGTACCACCATCCTCTGATCCCGCATTATTTCCTTTCTTTTTAGCATGCCTGCTTTTCCGTTTGGATTTGAATTTTGCACCCTCGTCAGCGGCAGATTCGTGTTCGCTCGGGGCATCATCTCTACTTTCTACTTCATCTTCGTGTGTACCCTCACTGTCACTGCTTTCAGCTTTTCCCTTCTTAGATTTCATGGACAAGCGCCTCATTTTTATTTATACTCCTAATTCCTTCAATGACGCTAACACCAAACAAGCACGAAAAAGTCGCACAAAATGACGCTATCTAACAGACGCAACAGACAGGATAACCAACACCATAGATAACACACATTTCGTGGTACTAACCAAGAGCAACCAAGAGATTCTGTGGCGTATAAACGCGGCTAACCTGTTCAAGCGGGAAGCACAATTGTTGGTTTTCGAACTAATCCCCGTTCTTGAAATTCACGAGTTCCCTTCGGATTTGCTGTTCTGAATTTATAATTACAAATTTCACCAAAGGGAAATATACACAGGTCATTTTTTTTACAAAACTCAGAAATAACGCTTACGCCAACTCACTGTTTTCCAAGTGTTTTTTTTTTGTTTTGGAGCCTTTTGGTTTTGAAAAATCCTTACGGATCCCTATATAAACAAACTGCATGAATGATATTAATCTATTTTTTGTTAATTCGCTTAGTGGGGGGTGGAGTCCAACTAGGTCCACTCGGCACGGCGGCCACTGATTGACCTATTGTAGCCTGCCCCGGGTGAATATGATGATGGAGAATTTGGTGGAATGAAGATCGGCAGGGGAAACTGAAGTACTCGGAGAAAACCCGCCCCAGCGCCACTTTGTCCACCACAAATCCCATTTAACCAGACCCGGGTTCCGGTGGGAAGCCAGCGACTAACCACTTGAGCTATGGCGTGGCCTTAATTTAACTATATGCCGAAATTAATCATTATTCTAAAATCAAAAGAATGTCTCATCGAATGCACTGAAGCGTAGTGTAATGAAAATTAATTCCTTAGTTTCAAGCGACGTTAATTGAACCTGATTTGGAAATCATATCTCAAGAATTATTTTGCGTTGTGCTTGAAGCAGTACTCCGCTGACTTCTGTAGTTCTGTAGATTGTAAAATTTGACAAATTTGACGTTCTGTTGCATTTTAGGTTCTCACACTGGTGGCTGGCATCAAAGATGATGTAGTCTTGCACTGACCTATCGTAGATACCACTGTATTACTGCAGTGATTGTCTATCTATCCTGTGAATTTAAGTCACAGACACATTTGAAACTCCTGTAGTTCTGTTGAATGTAATATTTTTTTATGGCGGTGACTATGAATAGTACTAAGAGTATTACCATCTTCATGTTTCAGTATTAAATGGCACGTATTTTAGTTCTGCACTGAAGTTTCTGTAATATTTTGCATTAAAAATCGTTATTTCTGGCATATATTACTTTCAAAGTGTTATCACTCAAACTTTCTGAACTAGACCTACGTGAATAGGAATTCTTATTTATTTCGGTTTTTGGTAACCATGAAGTTCAAGTTTCTTCCAAAATCAGTCTGCATGTGATGTCAAATTATAATACCCAGAACGATCCAGAAAGTTCGATCTTCATGATACTCTGGTTTGAATCCATACAATGCCTTGCAGTTATCTAGTATCTCACGAGTTTATGCTGAGCAGTGCTTTTAATATTTATATTTATAAACCATAATCTTATAGTAACTCATTTTACTCTATTGACGAACTTGTCAAGCATGCAAGAGGCTCAAATATTAAGAGTTAATAAATGGTCTGTGTGCTTGTATTATACATTGTTGAGACTTGCTTGCTGTAAGTGTGGCAGTATGTATGTTGTCTGTGTTTGTTATGAATTTTAATATGTTATAATGAAACTGTATTGATGATATGGCTTGCCAGTGTGTGTTGTCTTGACAACTTGTGCTGTCTGCATGAGGCCTGATTATATATTTTATTGGACCAAGGACGTATGATGTGCAGTCATCATGAATTTGTAATGTGTAAAATGTTTTATATCCAGCCCTACAAGGAGATGATTGGATCCATGAAGTGAAAATAAATGTAAACGTATAGTGAAACCTAATTTGAAATTCGCAATAATCTGGACAACAGTAGCGACAGAAAATACTAAAGAGGCTGAAAGAATACAACATAAGTCTAATTTACAATTGGACCAGAAACTAACCGTGAAATTAAAAACACCCAAACATGCATGGAATACACTCATTAGCAATAAAGAACAAGAGTTTGATCTTGAAGACATAGAAGATTTTCATGGAGTAATTGGAGCTGACCTGAGTGATGTTCATGATTGGCTTAATAAGGTCGAGGAAGGCTTCAGATCCGAAAATGACACTGAAACCAATCCAAGTTCTCTCCATTTCATTCCTAAAATCATCTATGCCTCAAATTGGAACTACTCATAAACTGTGAGATTTGAGGTTCTCACAGTAATGACTGTGAAGAGTATGTTTTCTAGAATGTGACATCATACAGTCCAGTAAATGTTTATTGATGTTTCGGAGGAATATAGTGTCTCTGTCTGCTTGGTTGAGGAGTACGGCTTACTATTCATCTTTGATGATGGAGGCAGTACATTCCTCTGCAACATAGGTGATCTACCAGACTACAGGGCATCATACTCCAGAAGACAGTAGTCTTCCCACTGGACAGAGTTCATATCTTTTATAGAAAAATTAAAAGGACAAGTTCTTCTTTAGTGTCACTACAACCCTGTGTGGGTCTTGGCCTTATCCAGGATTTCATAACAGTAAATGTTTCTGGGGTGGGGTCATTAGCCCCATGTCCAACCCACAACCTGGAGGACCAAGGACTATGCTTTGTTTGGCATGGGTGGCCTTATCACGATTATACACTCCCATCAGCATACCTCTCCATGACATTGGGGCACACAAACCTCATCTCCACAATCAGGTGACAGTCCTCGAGGAAGAGAAGAACAAGTTAATAGTATCAATTTATTAAATAGGAATGATAAATGAAAAAGGATCCTCAGGGATATCAAATTATTATTAAGAGAATCTAAAAATTAGTAGATTATTATAGTTGTGGCATATCTTACTGAAGCATTACCCTGAAGCAGCCGCATTAAAAGTTTCTAATTAGCTTAGTGGGTACGTGGAGAACAACTGTGTCTCTGTCTTTAAAAGTAGTGGTAGGAAATAAAGCACTGAGAGGTCATCGCCAGCAACAGAGTGTTTTAAAGTTTACACAACTCAAAATTGAATCACTACTATGAGGAGAGTCAGACTCAATAAATTGAATGTAATTTTCATTTCTGTATTTTCCTGTTTACTGGAATCTGCCAAAATAAGATTATTCAAGGTGACAGGAGCATATTCAAACTTTAATTGAATTAAAGTAATATGTAAAACCATTGGGCTATCAAAAGAAGAAAAACTGTATGTAATCATATATTAGTAATAAGTGGGAGCATAGAAGTATTTCTCAGACCAATCACAGGTGTCAATAGGTTTCAATTTCTCATTTTCTCCATGTGTGATATGTGTCTTGCCCAGTTCATCATTCTCAATCTGATATCACCTACTAATATGCGAACAGTACACATTATGATGTTCTTTAGCATGAAATTTTCTCCATTTAATCCTTATGCAACCACACAACATTCACCTGATTTGTGCCACATGGACAGGAGAAATAACAGTCATTTCATCAGGAAGGCAGTGGTCAGAAAGACCAAAAGATCAGAACTAAAGGAATTAGAAAAATATTCTAAAGCATACATTTTGAAATAAGCGACAATATCCTATTCATAGCTGAAGAATAAATAAGAGGAAAAAGCAGTTTCAGTGAACATTCTGTATTAATGAAACATCATGTTAGCCATTGTAGAATAAATACATTAATTATCTGCTTAAATGCTAACTGAAAGAGATGTAAAGAATGAATAACATCACAATTTTTATTGAAACTAACACATTCTGTTTATTACAGATCTGATCGCACACCAAACCCTGGTCCTGGTGGTTCTCCCTTTAGACTAGTCAGCCCACCTGATGGTTCAGATGCAAAGCGTCCACTTCTGCAACAAAAACGTGAAACATTAAGAGTAAACTCTTCAGGATATGATGCTATGCAGTATGACAGATGACTACCATTTTGCATGAATATGCCACCAGCTCTCAAGCTGCAGATAGTTTGTTCCTCTGAAACATTCAGAACCAATTAAAAGACTACATGGTGTCAAATCCCACATCAGTATTAATATTGCCTGTTTAGAACGCCTCTGAGGGCGGTCCCGGTAGGTCAAGAATTTTCTCTTCTCCACCTAGTCCAGACTGGCTTTTGGTCCACCCAGCCTTCTATCCAATGGGTACCAGGGGCTCTTTCCCCAGGGGTAAAGCCACCGGGGCGTGACGCTGACCACTCACCTCCAGCTAGTGCTGAGGTAAAGAATATGTGGATCTATACATCCACTCTCCCATACGCCTTCATGGCATAGTGCTGAATTAGTTAAGCACAGGGACAACTTTACCTTTTTTTTACCATATATTTATATGCATGTGGGGCTAGACAGGGAATAATACACAGGATGTCCTAAAAACAATCACCTGGGACACTAGTATGGTTTATAAATTTGTCATTTTATCATCATTTTATTGCAACAAATGTTTTGCTAGATATGCATCCAGCATAATCTGGAAGGATACCAAACATGTACAGGATTAGAAGAATATATGTAAGACCTGTGACTGGAAGCTAGTTTCAATCTAACATCATACCTTGGACCTGCTTTGGGTACTCTGTCATTCTTCAAGTCTTCCAGGATTTCTTCAGTATCTTTCACTGTCAAATCCTCCTAAAAAGGAAAAACCATTAGCAGAAAGGATCAGAAGTCTTCTCAAGATGTGAAGATAACTTGTGTTATACACTTTCCTTCAAATGCTTACATACGATGGGGTACCCAAAATAAAATGAACTAATTTTTTGGTGGGCAGAGATTTTGTAGTACCGCGTTTTGCCGCTCTGAGCACATAGAGCTAACATTCCTGAGTCGATAAGCCGACTACCATTGCTTCAGGAGGTAAGGACTAGTTTCGGCAGAGTTTATAGTGACAACTGTTTTGTGTGATCGTCGTTTTTGCAATGGCTGATTTTCGTGAACAGCGTGCGGCGGTGAAATTCTGCTTTTTGCTCGGGAAAGTGGAACAAAAACTCTTGAAATGTTAAAAACGGCATATAAGGACGATGCTATGGGGAAAACTCAAGTGTTTGAGTGGTTTTCCCAGTTCAAAAATGGTGAAATGTCAATTGATGACAAACCTCGTTCTGGTCGCCCTTCCACGGCCCGAACACATGAAAATGTTGAAAAAATTCGTGAAATCATCAAGGAAGATTGACGACGGACCATTGAAGAAATTGTGGAGCTGTTGGGAGTGACTTGGAGCTCAGCGGCCATATTTGTCGCAGTCGGATGACAATGCCCCTGCTCACACAGCCCTGTCTGTACGACAATTCTTGACCAAAAATGGTATGACCCCCGTTCCTCACCCTCCATACTCACCCGACCTTGCCCCATGCGACTTTTTTTTGTTTCCTCGAATGAAAAGAGACATGAAAGGAAAAAACGATGGAGGCGCTGTCAAGCATCTCAATAGATGAATTTAAACAATGTTTTGAAAAATGGAATAAAAGACTAGACAAGTGTATTAGTGTAAGTGGAGAGTACTTTGAAGGAGATTGAAGGTTTGTGCTTAAAATTTGAATAAATAAGTTAAAAAAAAATAATTTCGGTTTCTTTTGGGTACCCCCTCGTACAGACGCATTAGTAGGAATCATAAACTAATAAATAAATAGCTGGAAGTCCATTTCTTTGTGTGATTTCTTCTAGTACAATGAATCCCCTATGAAGGTTTCTTTTTGGAGCAGTGGATTTGAACACTTACTAACTTACTTACTCATGGAACTGAGCCCTTCTTGAGGAGCCACCAATTCTGCACCTACTCAAGAATTTCCCAACATTTTATGGGACCCAAAGGTTCATTACCGTGTTCACAAGAGCCCTCCACTGGTCCATATCTTGAGCCAGATCAATCCAATCCATACCATCCCATCCTATCTCTCCGAGATCCATCTTAATATTGTCCACCCACCAATGACTTGGTCTTCCCAGTGGTCTCCTTCCTTCTGGCTTTCCCACCAATATCGTATATGCATTCCTTTTCTCCCCCATTTGTGACACATGCCCTGCCCATCTCATCCTCCTTGATTTAATCATTCTAATTATACCTGGAGAACTGAAATACTGAACTTAACTGAAATAATTTAACTATGAAACTACTGACTTAGGGTCATTGAAATGGAATGCTGAATGAGGGAAAACCTTAAATTGAGGAACATTAAATTGAGTTCCACTGTATATGTATAGTCCCACTATTACAGAATGACTCTCCCAACTGAGTAGGCATCTTCCCCCCACACCTGAGGGTGGAAAGAGATCTAGTTTCTGAAACGTCATGTTTTCTATTTTCTAGAATACCGGACAATGGAAGAACTTCAAAAAACAGACACACACACCATCAGAATCCATTAGAATCAAAATTAGCCAGCCCAACAGATGAAACAGGTGAGTGACAGTGCTTAAAAACTTAAAGAGGCATGATGATAAACTTACAAAATAGTCATCATTGACTTGAATCATTGGGGCATTGACACAAGCTCCAAGACATTCCACTTCGGACAGAGAGAACAGTCCGTCAGCACTTATCTCTCCTGGCTTAATATTCAGCTTTTTCTTGATGCAGTTCATGATGTCATCTGAACCTCTGAGCCAGCATGGAGTTGTGGTACATACCTGCACGTGGTATTTGCCTGTTGGGTTTCTGTAACAACACAAAAGTGCTAACTTATACACGACTTCTAACTTTTATGGAGAGAGTATATGATGAATCCTTCCTGGGTGATTAGACATGTCAGTGTGCAGTTGGTGTCAAGTGTTCAGAAACTGTCTCCATCATTAGGAATGTATGTGATGAGTGTTGTGTTCAAAAACAAACAAACACTGTGGCCTGTAGTCCACAAGCGAACTCTACCGGCCAAGTGGCTGCTCACTGTTGGTGAAGTTAGTGCCAACTTTAGCAGATAGAGGGTGTAGTGTGGTCAGCGCAACAAATTCCCACGGCTGCTAATCTCAGTTTTCTAGACTGGAGTAGCTATTTTCTTGAAATAGCTCCCCGGTTATCTTCACAAGGCTGAGTGGATCCTGTTTCAGACCCACTACTTCTCAGAAAATCTGGTAATCTCCATGTAAGAAGTAAAAAGTAAAGTTAAAGTAAAGCTATCCCTGTAACAGGCCGTGAAGGCCCATAGGGTTGTGAGACGTCAAGGCTCCCACATTATCTCTAGACAATCGGCTCAAAGATAGCGGTAAGGTTGTCAGACTTAAGTGCTGGAAGGATTAGGTCAATTGAAAAAAATTCAATGACCTAATCAGGATTTGAACCCGCGACCTTCCGGCTTGTAGCACAGTGCCTCAACCAACTATGCTACTGCGTGCCACCCCATGTAAGAAATAACATGAAAATGTGTTGTTCTGATTCCATATTGGGTTTCTGTATGAGTTTTATTGTAGAACCAGAAAATTAATGTAACTAGCACACCCCATCCCCACTACATACTGGACACTGTACTTTGTTTCTTCTGTATTAACTTTTTCATCAAGTATTTTACTGCATTTTAATTAACACAAAGATCCACCTTCATTAGACTGAAACCTTACATGCGCAGCCCATACCTGTTGAACATGGTGTAGAAAGTTGCGACTTCATACACTCGCATCCTGGGCATATCGAGGATTTCGGCCACTTTGTGCATTGCGGTAATTGGAAGCCATCCATGTTGTCTCTGAGCCAAGTCAAGGAGAGGAATAACTGCTGCCCTTTTGTGTCCCTCTGGATATATAGCCATGATGGCTTCTGCACGCTGTAACATGGGATAATATGATACTATTTCTGATATGAAGTTACAGTACCACTGACAATGGACACAATATTAGCAAAAACAATGAACTAACACTGAAATAATAAATAAAAGTTTCATATAATTTAATGACAAGTATAATGATTTTATGGCAAAAGGCACATGGGTCTTCTGATAATAAAAATCAAGGAAGTTTATCTAGCTACTACCATTAAAAACAATCTGTTTAATCGTTAAATAATTATTCCCCTACCTTCAAATTCTCTGGTGTAAATTCAAAGTGTACATCGGGATTGTTGTCTTTTGTGTCTCTGTGCTGTAAAAAAATTCAAACACATTTTTAACTAGGTCAATATAAAAATTTTCTTTATTAGTTTTCACGTGGAAACTTGTGGGTTAAATATATGCACTTACCACAAATAAACTGTCACTCAGGGCACAATATGTAGTTTGCAGATTTCTTGCATTTGCCTTTCGTAGCTATGCAAAGGAAAAGTTACATTAGTTTCAGTACAGTGCTTGACTGGTAAAAATTATGTTTCAGTGTCCCTGATTACAAGAAGTGTCATTTCATCCCTTCATTCTTACGTCTATGCAGACAATTTATTAAAAAAAAAAGTGTCACAAAGGCATGCTTTATTTCTTTTTAACAACACGGGCCTTCTAAGACAACTATACACTGTAACTATGCATAGCTGAAAACCTGGGAAAACAGTACAACACCCTTGAGGTGTTATTGAAATAGACTTATATTCCAAGAATACAAAAATTTAACATTCGTAAAACCTTCTTACCGCACTTACTAATATATAACTCACGTTTCTAATACTTGAAAGCATTTTAATTTGTATTAATACTACTTCGTAGCATTAAAAGGCAAACTCTATGCTACCAGCAGCCAAGGCTGGCTACATAGTCACCAATAGCTACTCTTGGCTACTCTGTCGTCACGAGCGCAACATACAACTTTGCTCCCCAGCTTCGGCCTACTGCTTGCCCTCCCACAGCCTTCTAATTCGAACCGCATAATGGTTTCCAGAGAGAAACCGTACGCTTGTTTCGTATAAGACGAAATTTCTCTCAATGTTTGTGCAACAATATATAAAATTAATTTGCATCATACTTAGGAGCGCATATATTGACTTAATGTTATTAAGGATACAATTAGAATACTGCAGACCAGTATTTTCCGTTAGGTACAGTAAAAGCAACTCGACAAAAATCACACTTATGGTAACTATTTTTACACACAAGATGCATACACTGAAACAACTGAACAGCTCGAGTCGCAACATTCGGTTAGTAGCGTGGTTTTTGTCAAAAGAAGTTGACTGTTTGGTTATAAGGTACAGTTTAATAGCGTATATTAACGGTTATTATATTTTGTCGTCTTTTTAGTGGCGAGGGTTTCTTATGTTAATTCAAATGTAATGTAAATTTTACAGGATAACAAGATGTCGACGGCAATGCCAATAAACCCCAAACCTTTTCTCAACAGTCTTGTTGGGAAACCGGTAATGGTAAAACTGAAATGGGGCCACGAATATAAAGGATTCTTGATATCGGTAGATGGCTACATGAATCTCCAATTAGCCAATACAGAAGAATATATTGATGCATCGCCAACAGGAAATTTAGGAGAAGTATTAATCAGGTGTAACAATGTCTTGTATATTCGTGGTGTAGAAGAAGAAGATGAAGAAGGAGAAATGAAAGATTGAGTTATTGTGAAAACGTGAACATTTAAAGACCAGTTTCTTGGCTGTTGCAGCATTGTATTGCCTGTGTCTTTAAAATGCTCCAGGACAAACGTGATTACTCGGTTCTTACCATAATGAATGATTGTTTTGAGTGTGGCATGTCAAACGTTTGCATTCCTCTTTTGAGTTTACACATGATTATTGCACATTTAATTGTGAGCAATCTCTATTTGACAGTGTAGAAACTAATTTTAAGTGTGGAGTTGTGCTGTCCAAAGATTATAAAGATTTTCAGAGTAAATGATGTTTCTTCAAGTGCTGTATGTGTTTATATACTGACAGCTGTTGATTAGGTAATACATGACCATCATCAGGCATGCCTTATTGGTATTTTCAATAACTATACGTATTCCTGCCTGATGATGGTCATATATGACCGAAACATGTAGTAAATAAAGATCTAAATGGAATACTGAAATATTTGTGTTGATGGTAGCGTAGTTCCTACATATTATATATTGTCTGAGACACAACAGGATGCAACCAATGAAAGTAATCTTGAGACAGGATCTTGTGGAATATATCGGGAAAATTTGTGCCACATTTGTGAAGGAAATCATTTGGTACTGCCGCACTGACATCGGTAACATAGCAATGTAAATGCTCCATGTGTCCCATGACATTCCTGGTGTTGACCATCTGAAAAATGTTATGGTAGCATGCTCCTGATTTCAAAGGTTTTGGAGTTATGGATATTTGAAATGTAGTGGGATGTGCAGATCTTTATGGAAGAAAGAGTAAAATTATTCCATTGTATGGAATGAATGGCTCAGAGTACTTGCACAAAATATCTGGCATTGGCTTGGATTATTTCACTAGGATATGTTAACCATATGCAGAACTGAGCGTTTTCAACATCACAAAAAATGCTGACATATTCATCTTGAGTTTGGTGAACATGGTGGCCAACTTGACTACACTGTTTGCTAGCTCATGTGCTAATGGTGGACTGGCTTGTATTAACACATCCATGCCTGCAGTACAAGTACCCACAGCCGCATATCTTTGAGAATAGGTCCAATACTGGTGTAACACTTTTCACTTAGAATTATCTTGGGAATCACGTCCAAAAATTATGGCAGAGTCATGAGACATTCTGTACAAGAAGCTTCGGTAATTGCACATGTAAAAATTATGATGAAACAAAATAAATCTGATTAACTTTGAGAGGTGTTGTTCATAGGTTGCAATTCCTAAACATTATGCATCTACCATTTTATCCCACTTTATTATATAAGAGGGCTTGTCATGTGTTGATACGTATGGCTCCTGATAAGTTTAGAGCCACGTGACAAAATTTTCACGAAACTTAGTTAGTTAGTTATTTAGAGAGGGTGGGTTTCCCCATGCACCATGACCAGTTTGATCTATTGTGCTTCCCTCTATGATATTCTACCAGTCTCTTTACCCTACCGATAAATCGTGCGTACCATCAGTCCCGCCGAGCAAGCGAGTTCGGCCACTTGCTTAGCGGTGTCTATAATGCTTCCCCCATCTATCAGAGGCCTTAGAGGCTATTGTTGGGTGGGAAACGTCCTGGAATTTGGCTCAATGATCCCCTTTGGGGATATGAAGTCCTTTTACGTGCCGTAAAGGTAAGACATGGGACACACAGCTTAAAGTCCCTCCCGGAGGACTTGTTCCCTGAATTTTTCCGCCCTTAAAAATTTGACGACCTCCGCCGGGTATTTGAACCCGCGTACTACGAGTCATGAGGTGGGAACGTTACCTCTAGACTACAGAGGCCGCTTTCACGGAACTTAGTATAAACATTATTCTACTAAAAGTCACCCCATGTTTTCATTTTTTTAATTTCCTACTTTCAACCAACCTTTATGGAGACGGGATAGTGATTGGCACTGGATGACCAAGGGGCCAGAATTTGAGTCCTGATAGGGTCAAGAATTTGTTCTTCTCCATGCTGTCCAGACCGGCTCTGGGGTCCAAATATTTTCAACACCCTCAGTCTATGTTCCTTAATGTTCCTAGTTTCACACCCATACAGAATCACAGGCAAAATTATAGTTTTGTATATTCTAATTTTGATGTTTCTGGACAGCAGACAATAAGACAAAAGGTTCTGGACTGAATGGTAGCAAGCATTACCAGAGTTCAGTCTCCTCTTAATCAGATTTTGATTTGTTGTCTTCCTTCCCTCTGCTCTCCTACATGACTTTATGGCATGGTGCTTAATCACAGGATCAACTTTCTAAAACCTTGAATCAAACACCAGGGTCATAATGGGAAGTAGTTACCGAGAAGATGAACCTCACCCGAATGGAAGGTACATAAACTGGAGACAGAACGGTTTTAATACATGATTTTTTATTAAAATTACATATATATTTGACTATAAAAGAAATAAATGATACATAAAAAAGCAGTAAATGACAATGATGAATACACGCCAATTAAGTCACATTTATGCAAACAGTGTGGCATTGCATAACCTGTGAAATACGTGAAGCTAATATCGTTATCAATAAATAATAAAATGTATGCAAGATGTAGGATTTTGTTCCAAGATATGCCATCAGATTAATTCTAACACATGAAATGAGTTTTACCCAGTTCTTCATCCTATACTTACTCATGAATTAATTCTCCATAATATGCTGTTACTGCAACCAACCTCTTGTCTAAGAAATTCTGTTCTATTTCCACTTGTCCTCCTGGTCCAGCAAGTACCACCAACTGCAAATAATATACCACTCTTGTTCACTGAACTGGAAACTGTTTGCTCAAAACTCGGTGAATTGTATAAGATAAGCATTATGTTATATTTTGCTAAAACATCACTTAAGGTATATAATATCTTGAGTAGGGAACCCAAGAGAAGTCGTATTTGCTTTACACAATCACTAATATGGCAATTTTTGTTCCTATCATTATGCTGAAAACAGAATCCAGTAACCAACTGCATGTATCTACTGATGATGCACCCTGAAAGATATTTTAGACACAGTGTACATGGTGCAATGGAGCTGGATCAGCGACTGACTACAGGCTGGATGACTGAAGGGTCAGAGTTTGACTCCTGGTAGAATTTTCTCTTCTCCACATCATCCAGGCTGGCTCTGGGGCCCACCCAGTTTTCTGTTCAATGGGTACTGGGGACACTTTCCCCAGAAGTGAATTGGCCAGGTTGTGAAGCTGACCATTCAACTAGTGTTGAGGTCAAGAAAATGTGGATCTATACATCCACTCCTCTGTATGTCTTCATGGCATCATGCTTAATTTATTAAGCACAGGGATATTTTACAGTACACATTTTTACAAATAAAAAATTCACACACAGGAAGGATGGCGTCTGCCTAAGCAAGTCATAGAAATCTCTTATGTACTTGCGGAAAGAATACAGGAAGCCTCCTTTATAGGACTTCCCATGATGGGATTCTTGAACCAGGCTGTCAGGCCTAGTGTTCCATATACTGTTTAGGACATGGGGACTACTGCCCTTGCCTGGGTCTCCTTCCTATTCCCTTCCTCTACACCCCTCTTTTTTAGTCTATCCTCCAAGGCTTTGGGCTAGAGCACCATGCATAAGCTCACATTCCACCTGCTTAATGATTTACTGAAGTATGTATATATAATGTCTTGGTCTGCCAGTCCAAACTGAATCTGTGTGCCCATCTACCCTGGCTGATGAATGTAGTATGTTCTCTGTGAATGACGGCGACTGCCCACCACACAGTGTCAAGACCCAGAACACTAAGACTTGAATTCCCACTGTCATGAACATCTCAAAATTGCATTTTCCTTATAAATTTTACTGTATACTCTAAAAACCACTGCATCAAAACTGGCTGATGGAATATTCATCTATCTGCCCACATTTAATCTTAGAAACATGGAAACGGATACACATGACATTGCCCCACTTGCCTGGTCTGTGTTGATATTCCGAGGAACATAATATGCAATGTTCTCTGTGATGCCCAGTGAAATCTTGAACAGCTGTGCGCCTCCGACAGGTTGCATAATACTTTCAATACTGTAGGCATCAACATTCAGATACTGGGGTCCTCCCCATGGTGGGGCAAGGAACACGACATCGGCCTGTAGAGAAGGAGCCAGACTCAAGAAGTCTCCCACCACAAATTCTATGCGGTCAGCGACTCCATACACATCGGCATTGTGACGGGCAAGAGCTATTTTCTTTGGGTCGATGTCTATTGCTATTACTGAAATGAAATGAATATGTAGTTATATGAATATGTCATTTGGTACAATATACATTTATTAATATAACAGACACTGATAATTACTGCCTTTTGAGGTGTGAAGTTTTCTGTACTGCAGATGGAAGCACCAGGTTACTTTGAAACACTGGTCAGTATCTACCAGATCCCACAGTGTCACATATCAGAAGACGGTAATCTTCAATATGTACAGTATAGTCTTCTGAGTTGTAATGTTGTGTAGTTCACAGAGAAAACAATGTTTTGCAGGAACATAACTCCATGGCCTGTAGTCTGAAAGCAAACTATACTGACCGAGCAACTGCTGTTTGTTGGCGAAGTTAGTGCCAACTTCTGCAGATAGAGGATGTCATGTGGTCAGCACAATGGATACCCACATCTGTTAATCTCGGTTTTCCAGACCTGATCCACTATTTCCTTCAAATAGCTCATTAATTATCATCACGAGGCTGAGTGGACCCCATTTCAGACCCACTACGTCTCAGAAAATGTGGTAGTACCGGAAATCGAACCCGAGACCTCTGGATCTGTAGGCAGGAACTCTGCCCACTAGACTACAGGGGCAGTCTTTTCAGGAACATAACACCTCCAAAATGTTGGGCTCTCTCTGGACTACATGGTGTTAGAAACCAGAGGAACACACTCATCACTGTCACAGCCGTGAGAACCTCAAATTCAAGTCTTCATACTGTCCACCTAAAACACCTCTGGGGGTACATCATACCTTCAGCTGGCAACACTGCAGAAGAAAAACCTCTGAGCATTCAACAAGCCCTCTGATATAGCGATTCTGCTTCATATCGTGTGTTGAAAATAGAATGTACTAACTTTCTGATGACGACATCTCGAAGATGTTTTAGATATAGTTCCTTGCTGTCACTGCTATAGGGACCTCAAATCTCATAAAAGGACAGTAGAGATGTTTTTATCACAATCAACTATCTTTCTGATATCTGGGTTCAATTCTTTACCAAAGTAACAGAATATTTCACTCATACCATAATTATGAACCACTGTAAGAATGAAGAATGCTGAAGCACTGGAAAATGGTTCTGAAGGTTCGAAGCATTACAAATATTAACGTTCATGGAAGGATGGATAACACATTATTTAACAATACTATATTAACTGCAGTGGTTATTTAGCATCAGATGTTATGAAAGGATGATCATATCCTGTGAACATGAAAGGACTGACAAAGTGGTCATGGTATATTTCAAGTTACTATTATGATGATCACTCTAGGGACCCTGAAAACCACAAAAACTGTTTGTAAGGATGGTTTCCCATCATATTTAAACCAGGAATTTCCCTAGTGAGAAGCGCTACTGCTTAAGCTAAACTTAATTTCCATAAACTGACATCAAAAACATTCTATTCAGTTTGAACAAAGCTTGACCATTGTTAACTACATAAACTTCCTGGCTGGCTGACCATTCAGTGATGTGGGAAAAAGTTTGGTTTTCATATTTTCTTACAAAAAAAAATATCTCTCTCCATTCTTTCTGCATTCCTTAGTTTGTAGCTCATAAGCTTAGTGGGCTAACACAATGAACTAGTGACACTACACAGCCAGGAAGTTATATGGGCATTTCTTTACCTTCAACACAATGATTTTTTTTTTCATTGGCACTACAGCCCTCATTTGGGCCTAGGCCTACCTCAATGAAACTCTCCGTTTCACTTCGGTTTATTAGATCTTAGACATACAGTAGGACTCCTTGGGTGGGTGATCAGCTCGTCGCAAGGCCTCTACCTGTACACAAACACAGAAAAATGCACACAAACATCCATGCCCTGAGTGGGATTCGAACCCAAGATCCCGGCTTCCGAGCGAGCGAAGACAGTGCATGCCTTAGACTGCTCGGTTACTGTGACCGGCTCAATACAATGATTAGCCAGACAAATTTAGGAAACATGAAGAAAAACCTGCTCCAGTGTTGCTTCATCCACTGAAAATCTTATGTCACCTACGAATTAGCCCAGTTCTTCGCAGTAAGAAGCAAGAGAGACTAATGACCTGAGCTAAAACACATTTTAAGAGGGTCAACGTATACCACTCTACTTACCATGAGCACATGTGAAAGCAAACTGAATAGAGTTCCCACCAGCACCACAAAAAGCGTCCACAACAATGTCACAGCGACAACGCTCTGCAATGTGTTCTGCTACGCGCTCTGGCGTTACTGAAAACCAGCTTTCTGCAATACAGGAAAACTATTACTGAAAGTAAATGCTTAGACTAAGACAACACAATATGAGTTGAAATAATATTTTGAGAATAATGCACTAATAATGTAGCAGCTAACACTAGGAACTACTACTTAATGTGCATTACACAACATACCAACACTGAATTCCATTTAGCACTTAAATTATTATAATTATGGACACCACTTTCTTACATTTTTATTTTCTTTGCATCCTGTTGTTATAAAATCGCGGTCTGGGACCACAAACAATACTGGGAAAGATGATAATGAATTAATCCTTACCTTCATCGAGTTTGATGCCCTCATCAAATTTTGAGAACAGCTGATACCGACGGATCCAATATTTTTTAAGTATTTTGTTAGAGGCAACTTCCTCTGGTAGAGATGTTAATGATGTTCTCTTATTCTGCTTCTTCTTCTTCTTTTTCTGCTGCTGCGATTTCTTGACAACTTTCTCCTCCTCTTCCAAAGAGAAGCTGTCTGTCAAAATTATGTCCTCTGTACTGGATTCCTTTACAGTCAGTTGGTCTTTGTCTTCTTCAGTAGGTGAAGTTTCTACCTTGACGTCCAGTTTGGGTTCATTTCCCATAACCTCACTACTATCCTCATATTCACTCTCAGCTAGATCCATGTCTCCCTCCACACTAGGGCATATGGCAGCTGCCAGAGGTAACTTCCGTCTTTCCCTGTGATCGTAATATTTCATTGAAACACAGGATCTGCGGTTTCTGCAGCAGTCATTATGAACGATACTATCTTCTGGGATATAACACAGTGTAATCCCTTGAAAGTCAATTGACGTTTCAGAGGAACATATTGCCTCCACCTGCTTTCACGCTGGTTTCTCACTCAGCTTATTCTTTGACCCTGAAGATGGAGGCAATATGTTCCTCAAAACTTTGGCTGACTTTCTACAGGCTATACAATGTTACATCTCAGAGGACAGTACTCCTCAAACACAGTGATACTTCAAGATGGTCAACTTCAAAACAAGCCAAAAGAAAAAAATTAACACAGCGTACTTGGACAAGATAATGGCCACGCCATAGCTCAAGCGGTTACTCGACGACTTCCCACTGCAGCGGCCCAGGTTCGACCCTGGGTCTGGTGAAGTGGGATCTGTGGTGGACAAAGTGGCACTGGGGCAGGTTTTCTCAGAGTATTTTGGTTTCCCCTGCCAACCTTCATTCCACCAATTGCTCCATAATCACCCTCACCTAGCATTTGGGGCTGGTACAATAAGCCAGAAGTGGCTCCAGTACAAGGGACTTAGTCCCACACCACTAGCAAAAAAAAAGGGGGGGGACAAGATAAACCTAATCCTATGCTTATTTAAGCATCACACCATTAAGATATATAAGCTGATGGCTGTACAGATTCATGGATTCTCAGCTCAGCTCTGCATGGAGATGAGAGGTCTGTTTCATGACTGATTCACCCCTAGGGAAAGAGCCTCTGGTACCCACTAGATAGGAAGCTGGCTGGGCCCTACTGTGAAGATGCGAAAACCTCTTAACAGCGTGCCGGGAATTGAACCCTGATTCATTGGCTGTCAGCCTGCAGCTCAGTTGCTATACCAACTATGCTTTCCTGGCTCCTGGCTCCTAGAGACATACAGAAGCACAAGTGTCTTTTATAAATGTTTCCATTTAGCCCTTCATGGAAGAGCCTGAGAGAGACTAAAAGTCAATAAAGTTCCTGTGAAGTGTGACATAAAATTCCTATGTCTGAGCCCTGCTCTCCACGCTTGGCATACAGAGCAGTTAATAAACTAGCAGCAGCTGAGATGAGATGTTTGAGCCATACTGAAATAAAAACCATTGGGTACCTGGGACAACTTTCCCAGGGGTAAAGTGGCTAGGTCCTGAAGCTGACCACTCACCTCTGTCTAGTGCCAAGGTCAAGAATGGTGGAGCTATACCTCCACTCCTCCACATCTTGATGACATAGTGCTTAATTAATTAAGCACAGGGACAACTTTACCTAATTAGCTTAGAAAGAAAAGCCATGAATGAGAGAATAAGAAACAAGAACATGAGAAAGAATTCCAATATAAATTAACGAACAACATAAGAAGATGGTATGGGTATGTTTTAAGAATTAACAAGTGAATGAAGAAAGAATCTCTATGAAGATTTTAACATGAAAGAAAAAGAAAATGCCCAAAAGGATGACCAAGATGTACAGAGGAACAAGAAGTTTGGGAAGCTGCAAAAAAAAAAAAAAAAAAAAAAAAA
>NW_019718634.1:1048345-1074452 GCF_002891405.2 Cryptotermes secundus
CAAGCAAACTATACCGATCGAGCGACCGCCGCTTGTCGGTGCCATCTTTAGTGGATAGAGGGTGTTGCGTGGTCAGCGCAACAAATCCCCAAGGCCATAAATTTCGGTTTTCTAGACTGGAGCTTCTATTTTCTTGTAACAGCTTCTCAGTTATTTTCATGAGACTGAGTGGACCCCATTCCAGCCCCAATACTTCTCAGAAAATCTGGTAGCGCCGGGAATCGAACCCAGGACCTCTGACCACTAGACCACAGAGGCGGTCGTCATACAAACAGAACATTTCAAGAAACTGAGGTGGAGCCTTTGAGATTCCAGTACAAGCAAGTTCTACTTATTATAATATGAAATACCTGTTCAAAGAGCTGATGGATCGGGGGGGTTCAGGAAGCTGCTCTTCGTCGGAGCTGGAATGAATATCGTAGCATAGCGCTGCCTTTACAGCTGCATCCTGAGCAGTGTGCTGCACTTCCTGTTCCAGGAACTGTTTTGCCTGTATAACAGAACATACAGTTTCATCTCTCACTGGGAAGTTCTGCTTCTCATGATTGTAAGAAGTGCCCTAAAATTATGGTCGCCAGCAGTGACCAATTTACCTCTTGGCATTTAGAAGTTGCGGCAACCTAACTCAGTCTCTCGTGGCATATAGAAAATAACAAAACACACACAAAGAAATTATTCTTCTTGTGGGTTTACTACGACCCTTTCGGTATCAACCCCATGTAGCCTCAAATGACAGAATGATTCATGAATGATGGAAGTGAAATGAAGCAACTGTGGTCTCATTAAGAGACTTTCCTGGATGGACTAAGAAAACTGCAGAAACCCTCCTGTCAGGAGAGCTGGTATCCCATCTGAGATTCGAACAAAGTGTAGCAATCGACACAAGTTGGGGGTGAAGGTGGCCGCAGCCGCTCTCTGGAGAAAGTCAAGTCGGCCGCAGCTGCCTTTGATGACGATGTAACCTCATCTTTATGACTGTTGGGTGCCACCCCAGTCCTGGGAACATGAGACTTTTACAAGGGCTGTTAACTGAGCCTTGGCTCTAACAAAGGTGGTCAGACAAACTCGTGACAAACTTTCACAACACAACACTTTATTTAATTGGTTATTTACATTGTTCTTTAACTTGGGACTATATAAAGTCTTTTGTTCCCACTTTGGGGAATGACGCGATCACGCATCTGGACCCTTCAGATACTAGGCTTCGTCTGTCTTGGGACAAAGAATTGCGCTATCACGCTGCTGCCACTAAACATGACATCATAGAGTAGCAGGCGTTTTTCATTGGTCATATATTGGGAAGTACCTCTGTGAAGTCCCTGGCTATATGTTCTTGGGACTTGCATCATGCATTATAAAGACAAAGAAAGACTGAATCACGAGTTCATAAGGAGTCATAAGACGTTGAGTCATCCCCATTCAATGTATGGCACATGGCAAATACGTGATAATATATGCAATTCCCTTAAATTCATATTTTGGGTTTTGTTGAGATACAATAATTACATAAAAATGAAAGTATGCATAAATTAGGTGAAGTATATTACTAAAAAGGAGTAATCGGTTACACAAGCACCTCCCAAACACAAGTAAAAGTGATAATTCTAGACCGACCTGTTTGGTCCAAAGATGTTCAGATTAGCGGAATTAGCATGTCATAACACCTCTTTTAAATTCAAACTTTTCCCACTATCATATGCTTGGCTTGCAAGTGTTTAGCAATAGACAGTAGAACAACAAAAGACATGAATCTTGCATGCTGATTGGAAGTGAGAGCCAGAACACAGTACCAGAAAATATGATCACCTTTTTCTTGTGACTAAAATATTTGTTTGATTACCACATCTTAAAAAAAACTGCCATTCCCTACTTGCAAGTACATGATTCTGTTAAGGCTAAAGATTTCTGAGGATGATGTACAACAGTCTTCTGACTGACAATCTTCATACTGTCAATTAATCAATTTTTCCGAACCATAATATTTTTGGAAACCGGTTCTTTTCTTCTTCAGATCAGGACTCTGACCCATAGGCAGAGTTCGTCTCAAAACCCTTACTCTCTATTATATTAAATCTTTATACATATAAATAATGTAACTGTGGTAACAGCTCTAAAATTACATAATACTGGGTTCCCACAGCAATGAATTGTCAAGCATTAACACATTTCATGAAAGTCGGGTTATGCAGTATGTCAATAACAAGCAAGAATTCTTTTGTTTCAATATATTATGTCTATCCTCTAATTATTCATGCGACTAACTGAAGTATACTGAAATTAGAGCTAATCACAGTGAACACATGGCCTGAGGCAAGAAATGTCTTCGCTCATTTGAACACTGGGATCATGTATTTGAATCCCAGTCAAGGCATGGATGTCTGTCCATGTTTATTCTGTGTTTGTGTTAGGTAGTGGCCTTGCACTGGGCTGATCCCCCCTCCAAAGAGATCTACCAACTGTCTAAGATTAAGAAACTGAAGTGAAATGAAGCATTTCACGGATGACCTATGATCCAAGTGGGAGCAAAAGGAATTCAGTAGAAGAAGAAGAAGTGAAATTACAAACAACTAAGACATTAAGAACAATTTTTAAACAACAGTGAATCTACTGATAAAGCCAGAAGCATTACCCTGTCAAGTGCAGATGTAACTGTACTTGAAGCCAGTAATTGACGTTGCTTCTGTGCTCGACGCTGATGGATATTCATCTTCAGTTGACGATTTTGGTCGCGAATGTTACGCTTCCTGTAAAGAACTGATCCACGGTGAATGCTTGGTGGCAAGGACATGTTACTACTTGATGAGTCTGAAGAAGTGCTCTGCTTGTTAGGGGCGAAGGCCAGGCCCATGAGCGTAAATGCACTCTTCACCCGATCCAGTCCAGATTCCTCTGAGTCACTTTCATGGCTGCAATAACATTCACTGCACTTAGTTACATGTTACGATTTATATAGGTCATGCCATAGGTCAGGCTGTTAGTCGCCAGATTCCCACTGTGGCAGCCCGGGTTCAAGCCCAGGTCACGTCATGCGGGATTTGTGGTTGTCAAAGTGGCACTGAGGCAGATTTACTCTGAGTACTTCGGTTTCCCCTGCCAATTCTTGTTCCATCGACTGCTCCACACTCATCATCTATCATCCGGGGCTGGCCGATGTACCAAGTGGACTCAGTCTCACCCCACCTCAAGAAACTAAACTATGATTTATATAGCTAGAGGGTGCGGGGAGTACAGTGCACCTCTTAGAAGCTTGTCTTATTTGAATACTGAAACTGAAACATCTCAAACCAAAACTGTAAGTGGTAACCTTTATATTAGAGTACTTGGTGGAGGTCATAAAGGCATAGAAATAGAGAAATAAAGCAAGCATATAACATTCTTCGGCAGTAGTCAATTACCTTCGTTTCAGAGTTACTGGTCTCTCTTCTGGAGGTTCATCTCCAGAACCCGTTTCACCAGAGACCTGTGAGAACGCGCTTCTGCCCATGTGCCTGCATGAATTTGTATTTGTTTCAGAATTCTCATGCCCTTTTGTATCAGCTACAGTGCTGTCACCATGACTACCACTACAATCATCACAAGGTTCTATCGGGTCGGACGGCTGAGAATCCAACATGCTGAGACTCTGTATCAACTGGCCGACAGAGTCCATGAAAAGCCTGAATAAAAAACCACAACTATTAACGTTTAATTTTAAATTTATATGCCCCCTGTACATAAAATATTTAAACTTACGAAGAGCACAGTTCTCAAATACATTTTCTGACTTTGCGTGTCAGCTGCCTTGAAGTTAACTGGCTGTAAGTAGAAATTTATTGAGATATGAGATTTTCACAGCAATTAATATCAAGGTTACAGTCTTCTGCAATGTGATGCTCTGTAGTCTGGTAAAAAGGTATAAACATTTTGGAGCAACCTACTTACTGCCTCTATCTTCAGTCAGGGCAAAAGACCGCTGAAATGTCAGTACCCATCTATCGAACTACACAGTATCATATCCTGAAAGACTTAACTTTCTGGAGCTATTGTTCGAAGGGCTAAGCAAAAGCAGAACAGTATGACACAAATAAATACAATTATCACCAAAGTTAATCAGAACTAAAGACAATGAAATGTATTTGGTTGAAGCACTATGCTATAAGCCGGAAGGTCGCGGGTTTAAGTCCTGATGAGGTGGAGTTTTTCCAATTGACCTAATCCTTCCAGCTGCACTATGGCCCTGGGGTTGACTAAGCCTCTAACAGAAATGAGTACCAGGGATGTTCCTGGGGGGTAAAGGGTGGCTGGTGCATAAAGCTGACAGCCTTACTGCCATCTGTGAGCTGATGGTCTAGATAATGGGGGACCCTCAAAGTCTCACAATCCTGTGAGTCTCCATGGCCTGTTACAGGGATACATTTACCTTTTTTTTTTACCATATTTCTTGTGGGTACATTTTGAGGTGCTCTGTAACTGTACCAAATTAAAGAGACTTCCATTCTTTGTATGCAATGTAAGTGCTTTAACCCTACAAGTGCCTAGCAATCTAGGGTTCAATTTTTACACAAATCCCTAAATATGACAGCATGTGACATGAGTAGGCATTTTATTTCAACTACACAGCCAAGAGACATTTAGAGGGAATGTCTCCATTGTTTCTTAGGGATTATACATAAATCATGTAGCAGCGGCCTCCATAGTCTAGGGGTAACGTTCCCACCTCGTGACTCAAGGTACGCGGGTTCAAACCCGGCGGAGGTCGTGGAATTTTTAAGGGCAGAAAAATTCAGGGAACAAGTCCTCCAGGAGGGACTTTAAGCTGTGGGTCCCGTGTCGTAGCTTTACGGCACGTAAAAGAACCTCATGTCTCAAGGGGACCTCTGAGCCAAATTCAGGACATTTCCCGCCCAACAGTAGTCTCTAACGCCTCTGGCAGAGGGGGGAAGCATCGAGATACCGCTGAGCCAGTAGAGGCCGAACTCGCTGGCTGAGTCAGGACTGATGGCACGCACCAGTACTGGTAGGGTATAGAGACTGGTAGAATATCACAGGGGGACGCACAATGGACCAATATCTGGTCTAAGTGCATGGGGAAACCCACCCTCTCCAATAACAACAACAACAACAACAACAACAACAACAACATCATGTAGCCATGAAACAAGAGTAATGCTGACAACCTAAATCGGTGTCCTGGCACTGCAGGAATTAAAACTGGCTCTTCCATGAAAATATTATGGAAACATGGATAGACATTTGATTTATTAGCCAATGCAATCCCTATTTAACGTTCCTGAGTTTAAAAGAATCCCACATTCAACATTTTCCCCACTTTAATGTTCAGATCCATTACTTTCCAAAGGATCCATAAATGGATAAAGTTTAAACAGCTATGGAAATACAAAATAACTTACCTCGATTTACTTCTTCTTCCTGAGGCTGTCTTTGGTACTGGAGGTAGATGTGGTTCTGTGCCGATATTCCTTGATGACTCTTGTACAACATTTGGTATAGTGCACACCTGTTCACTATCTTCTTTATCTTCCACCACCATATCTGAGCTGCCAACGGAGACAAGCCGTTGCTTCTCGTGATCTGAGTCATCATGACCATGGTCTGTTCCGGGACTGAGTTCCATCTTTCCGAAAGCTGAAGAATCATCAACTGAGAGTGTGCGTTGATTTACATTTCCAAATACTGCAGAAATTTCTTCTTTCATGTCATTAAGTCCTTTAAAACTCTTATCATTTCCAACATTTAATTCCATCTTTCCAGCAACTAAAATATCTTCCTCGAATGAAAGAGTTTGTGCGTCTTCGAAGTTTTCCTTAGTCACTGTTAGAGAACATGAACAAGATACATTTGTTTCAGATCCTTTGCTGGTATCCTCAACTTTACAGAAGCAAGACTTACATTTAAGTGCTAATTCTATTTCTCCAGAATATGAGTAATCATTATTAACAGCAGCATTGACAGCTGATGGAATATCATTAATAGAACGAAAATTTTCAATAAAATTTAAATTAAGATTATCCTCGATACAACTAGAAGAAACATTACCTACATCAGACTCCACTTCATTAAAAAAATTTTGTTTGGCACTTGAAGATTCATCTCCAACTTGAAATAAGGGTAGATTGGTGTGTGAAGTTTTGGTTGTGCTGGCTTCAGTTTCCTCATTACCTCCCTCCTGCTCCCAAGCTAGGTAAGCGTTGTAGTGGGCATAGTACTGCTCGCTGAAGTGTCGCTTCCAGAGCTCCTGCCAGTACTGGTCCGCGTCATCTGTCACACATGGTACGCTTCCAGAACCGGCTGATGAAGATGACAGAGAACTGCTGTGAACTGAATCTTCTGTATCTCCGTAGCTGAAATCCAATGACGAAACTGTGATTTTGGTCACATTTGTCATCGAGTCAGACATTAATGCTGTGTTGGCGACACTACTGGCCACATTGTTATCATCAGCACTTCCATCACCTGAAGAACTATCTGTAGTTGAAGGTGACAACGGACTCCATCTGCCAGCTGGATTTATTTCACTGATGCACATCAGCATATCCTTTTTGGTATCTGGATCTTCACCAGCTGGTGATATGAGCAACTTTTCATCTCTACTTTCAGCATCAGTCTTTGTGACAGCTGGAAGCATGAGTTCGAAGGAACCTTGCAGTTCAGTCTTGTTTGTCTCTGGACCTAACTGTTCATCGATACCATCATCCAACACATTCTTGGAAGGAAGCTCTACATCTGTCTCCAAACTATCAGATGAAATTATATTTTTAGACAAATCTTGTTTGTCTTTTGGGAAACTATTCTGGAACGAACACTGGAATGTACTTGAGTAAGTACAGCTGGCAGACTCATGTCCATGGAATGCTGTATGCTCTTTATCAAAAAAATCACACTTGCTTGTTTTGATTTCTGAAGAATCGTCAAGTGGAGGACCTTCAATTTGACTGAGTGCGCCACCTTCTGGCACAGCAACGTTGCTTTCCGATAACGCGGCATTGTCACAGTTGTTAAGGTAACCTGGATTGATATATTCGCCATATTTAGCAATCCAGCTTTGCCATATTATTCTTTCCCCATTAACTGACCAATATCGTTCCCAATCCTCATGGCGTGGTGGTGATGATGATGTATACTGAATGTCTCCTCCACATTCTGACAGATCAGCCCCACTGTCGCTTAGCTGCAAGCCACTACGAGCAATGCCCACTCCACCCACACCTTCTTTTATACTGTCATGTTCATGTTCATGTTCATGTTCATGTTCATGTGTGTGCTCATCAGTGGAATAGTTGTTGTCAGTATGAGATGCACTACAGTAGCAACTCACTGCTTCCTCCTGAAAGTAAAATGAAATAAAGCATCAAGTTCACAGTAAAAAAAAAAAAGAAAGGTAAAGGTAAAGCTAGCCCTGTAACAGGTTGTGAAGGCCCATAGAGTTGTAAGATGGCAAGACTCCCACATTTTCTAGACAATCAGCCCATAGATGAAGGTGAGGTTGTCAACCTTATGCGCCGGCTGTCCTTCACCTCCCTGCAAGATTCCTGGTACTCATTTCTGTTTGAGGCTGAGTCAAACCCCAGGGCTATAGTGCAGTTGGAAGGATTAGATCAATTGAAAAAATCCAACGATCTCATCGGGATTTGATCCTGCGACCTTCTGACCTGTAGCATAGTGCCTCAAGGAACTATGCTACCACATGACTTACATCAAGTTCATGAGAACAGTAAATTCCAGAAGACTTCCTTAGTGATGAAATCAAGTTTTGTCCGCTCCCATTCAGCTGCCACCGGTTCTCTGTTGGTTTACGTGCTGTCAGTTGGTCATGCTGTTCTTTGACATGACACCAATTATTTAATTATGAACACTGCAAACAGTATATTAAATACTATGCTTGAGCATTATGTTATTTAAATACATACTCTGTCAATACAATTTAATCAACCATCATCATCAGCAGCAGCAGCACTTCTGTCCATCTCACCCTTCAGCAGCCAATGCAGTTAATCCATAGCAATATTAGAACCACTCACCAACATCCAAAATAATGAAATTAAAACCAACCAACAAGGTCAAAACATGTAGCTTGTGTACAGTTAATAACAGCCGTACAGGTTGTGTTGATGGATTATATGTATGTAAAGAATGATTCACTTGGATGAGGTCCAAAATTAATAATCACAAATAACACGGTAATTTGCAGCTAAAAACCAAAGTTTGTCATTACATAGCTTCATACATGTGGAAATCACAGAGTTGCAGAATATGCAAAAACTGGATCTGCAGCAGCTCACATGCATGCATTTTGTGAACTGACATATCCCAACAGGTATAACCAAACTCATCACTAAACCATGTCACCTTTAAAATGGTCAGCTAGACACCACGGCAATGTTTCAGAGTACACAGTATTGCCAAGTTTCATTTCCATCAATAATTTATTGTGTGATTTATAACTTGGTCTCTGACATTAAGGGAGGAACAGAGACTGAGGGTGTTTGGGAACAAGGTGTTGAGGAGAATATTTGGACCAAAGAGAGATGAAGTGACAGGAGGTTGGATAAAATTGCATAATGAGGAGCTTCACAACTTGTACTCTTCTCCAAGTATAATTAGAATGATAAATCTATATGTAATAATACAAATGCCATCGTGAATGCAACAATTTATTTGGTTGTAGTTCTTTGTCTTTTCTTCCTCTACACTATGTTTCGGCCGTAACTGGCCATCAGGTGTACTTTTCATTACGTAGCTGTCACACTGCACACAACCCGAAATCTAAAACACCAGCCTATCTGTTTTGTTTAAAATCTCACCAACATACACTTGTCAATTTGATTTTAGAATTCCAGTTTAAGCCGTGGGTCCTGTGTCGTAGATTTACGGCACGTAAAAGATCCTATGTCTCTAGGAGACCTCTGAGCAAAATTAGGCAAAAAAAAACAAGTTTCCCGCCCAAGTAGTTTCCAATTCCTCCGGTAGATGGGGAAGTTATCGGGTACCACTGCCAGAAGAGGGCCGACCTCGCTGGCAGAAAGGGGCTGATAGTGAGCACCAGTACCAGTAGGGTGTGGTGACAGTAGAAATTAAAGGGGGATGTACAACGGACTACTAGTCGTGGTGCATGGGGAAACTCACCCCCTCTAATACTGAATAGAGAGATAGAATGGGGTGGTATGAATTGGATTGATCTGGCTCAGGATAGGGACCAGTGGAGGGCTCTTGTTAACACAGTAACAAACCTTCGGGTTCCATAAAATGTTGGGAAATTCTTGAGTTGCTGCAGAATTGGTGGCTCCTCAAGGGCTCAGCTCTGTGAGTAAGTAAGTGATTTATAATTATTAACTTTGAGCCTCCTCAGAGTGAATCACCCTGTATAATGTACCAGCAGCAATATTTCTGTGCCTTCTATTGTCCATATGGCAAACTGACAATACTGAAGTGTGACTGGGGCTATGGTGTTATGAATGGAGGAAACATAACTCTACCAGTAATGCATACATTTCAATGATATGCTCGGGTCAGTGACTGAGCTTGAAATGATAATAATATGATATTGCAGCATCCTGCTGTACATTATTTAGTATCAAATGTTGCTGGTCCCACCATCTCATGTGCAGCACATTTTTCTGTAAAACTTATTAAAAGTTTCAACCAATATGGTCATCAGGGCTTGTTTAAAATTACAGTTGAGAAAACTGCTGTGCTTCTGTTATTGTGGCTTTGGTCATTAATATATGGTCCCCTGTATGCTTACGTGTATTCAAAGTGAGGGGTTGTTCTTCCTGATGCGTTATGCTGCATGTACCAAAGAAGAAACCAATTCAAATAAAACAAGTGAGACTCGTAGACAAAGGAGAGGAGGTAAGAAAGGAAAATTTATGGGTAAGAGGAGAAGAGAAAGGCAACAGGATGATTAAGAAGTGAGGTACCAGATGGCTTGAAAAAATAAACTGCTGAGCCAGCACCCAAGGCTCAATGGTAAGGCTGATGATGATAATATATAACATCTCCAAGCACATGATTATATCCTTAAAAATATCACAATAAGACTAAAATGAGATACTTACTGTATCATTCTTTGCAGCTGTCCTGATGGAACGATTTTCATTTAAGGCAGTGTTAACATGAAAAGGTAAAATACTGGTCTTGTCATATTCATCACATTGTGTGCTATCATCTTCACTTCCATCCACATTCTCACACATTCCTTTGGGCAAGTTATCACCATCACTGGAATGAGTTCATAACAAAGTCTCATAAATCACTGACTCTACTAGCTTCCTTATTCCTCAGTTATCCAAGTGTCAGGTCGGAGATGAAGCCACTAACTTCAAGGCTAAGAATGTGATGTCCTCACTTGTTAGTACTGCATTCAAAAAAGAAAGAAAGAAAAAAAAAAAAGCGCCACTCAAACCACTAAATGCCGATATCCCCCGCCCCCCAAATTGTCAGCAATTACACACTAACCGTTCTGCTTAAAGCCAAGTTTGCAGACCACATGTTAATACCAACCAAAATATATCAATCAATATTATTTAAAAGTCCATTACGAACATTGTAAAGCAGGTGTTCCTGTGTCAAAAACTCAGGACATAACAAGTACAAAATTATGGAAACAAAATTCTAAAAATCTACCAAATACACAATTTATTTGAACCATACAGATCACTGTTTTAACGTTATACCATATGACAGTTGACTTCAAACATAACCTAAACGCAGAAAGGGCGTACCTAAATAAATCATTAGCAATGCCAATGGTGTTATACACATACTATATTGACAAAGACTTACAGCATAACTCAAAACAATAACCCAAGTTATGTTACCGAATAAATACTCTGCTACAGAGACAATAGATGTTTTCTTCACTTGGACGTCCAGCTAGGCTTAGTTGAACTTCTGCGAGAGGTTCCCAGAAATATTCACACATGTTAAATTGTAAGCGTATATCAAATGCAGTTGCATATAATGAATAGTGATGTGTTTACTCTCAAAACCGACATGTTTTCGCTTTCATACTTTACAAAATATGATACAAATCATCATGTACATCAGGACCGCATACACACGGTTTTGCGATATAGGAGTACCTACGCAAGAAGGAAAACAGTATCTCCTGCGCATGACGTCACGTCTGATCCAACATTGCCGCGTATTTGAAACTGCAATCTTCTCCACGAAATTTTACAGTTCATATTACCCACGGAAAACAAACACATCGGATTTAAGAAATCCACTCTTATTCTTGAAGATAACTTCGATGTAACAGTTTCTCGTGTCCTCTCTAATGAACTTACTATATCAGACGAACACTATTCTAACAGCAAATGTTTCAAAAGAGCGTACTAACATATTTGACTGAACAGGTTGGTCTAAATGTAACGCTCTACACTTGTACTCGGTTCAAAGCTGGGCTTGGACACTGGGTATCCTGACTGAGAGCTTTCGTGGTTTTCCCTAGTTCCTCCTGCAAAATTCCGAGAATGTACATCGATTACGCCATGACTGCTTCCTTGCAAATCCTTTCTAATGCATCAGTTATGTAAATCCATACCATCCAACGCTATATGGTATTGTTACTGAAAAAAGGTAACACATTTATCCAGATACAGAACAGTATGCGCTAACCTAACTGTATCTGACCGCACCACACTCTGCGCAAACCTAACGTAACACAACTTAATCCAATTTAACAATGCTCTCTCCGAATATGCACATGGGTGTGCAATGGTTTGATGGAACAATGTAGCCTAATACAAATATTATGTTTCTGGGCATTATCCATCGTCCTGTCTTCATCACCGTCCTGTTTATTTTCCTTTGTGTTTCGAAAAATAAATAGGATGGTGTTTTTAGATAAAGATAGGACTTGTCCAGAAACATAATATTTGCATTAGTGCACTATCATCACAAACTTTAAGAGCTTAATGTATCCTAACTTTATGTAACCCAAACTAAACTAACCTAACTGATGAAATTATCAGATGGAAACATTCTGAAAATTCTAAAATTAAAAATATTTAAAACTTATTGAAAAAATTTGAAAATTTGTACAAGTTTGGCTCATTTAAACATTTCTCAATTTTCGATTTTTAAGAATATAAAAAAATTGAAAAGTTCCAAAAATTTAGAAATCTTCTGCATAGTCTGGGTATTTGAAAATTTTACAAATTCTAAACTCTTTGAAAAATGCGAACATCTTAGAAAATGTTACAGATTTTACTTACTTTTTAACTTCAAAGTTTATTTTTTCGAACATTTTCGATAATTCTAAAGCCTTTGACACAAAAATTTGAAAGATTTTGAAAATGTAAACAACTTTTTAAAAATTTTGTAATTTAAAAATGGGAAGTTTGAAGAAATTAAAAAAAATGAGATATTTTCTATCATTTAAACAATTGCGAAAAATATGGACCATATAATGTCTTTTTTTTTACTAGTCTATGTGTTGTTATCTCTCAGAAGACAGAACTATTCTATATCAACTTGGCAAAACTTAACCCCATCTGGTGTATTTGTGGTTCTCCTAGCAGTGACTATGATGAATTAAATCTTTTGAGATATAACACTGTGTAGTCTGGTGATAGTCAAAAGACACTTTAGAGGAACATATCACCTCCATTTTCAGTGTCAAAGAGCAAGCCACGCAAGAAAGCAGCAGGCAGGACTGCACCATAGCTCAAGCTGGCTTCCCACGCGGCGGCCTGGGTTTGATCCTGAGTGTGGTCAAGTGGGATTTGCGGTGGACAAAGTGGCGCTGGAGCAGGTTTTCTCCGAGTACTTCGGCTTCCCTTGCCAATCTTCATTCCACCAATTGCTCCAAAATCACCCTCACCTTCCATATGCGGCTGGTACAATAGGCCAGAAGTGGCAGCAGTACAAGGGACTTAGTCCCACCCCACAAGCAAAAAAAAAAAAAGCATGCAAAGCCCAACCTCTCTCATTTTGAACACACATATTGGTGTGCAGTAGGTAGATGTATCATTGTAACCTAATCGACTCTATTGCAATCTCAACAAGTCCTGCCTGACTGTGCTGGTGGATGTATGGTTGTCTGACATGCCAAAACTTTGACCATCTGATATGGTCTGGCGTGATCATGTTGCACTCAAGGGACTGAAAGTGGACAACCTAACCATACTGCCAGCAGACAAGGCAATGCCATGGTGGTAACCACCAACTAGCATTTCCATTTGAGAAGGAAGGGTGGATGTCAGGTCTGGCCTAGAAGCCTTTCCAGGCAGATCCCGCACTGAATTTGGAATGATACACTACACGGCTGAACCACAGATGGTGGATGAAGACCTAAAGACAGTATTCGAGCCTTGTTCATCCACTTCCACCATACTGTAGAGCCTTCATAAAATTCAGAAGGAAAGAATGCACCTTAGATCTTTAGTTTATATCATCCTCACACCCACTTATCAATCGAAGCAGCTTGCTAAATACCTGACACCATAATTCTTGAATATACCACACCATTTCAGAATTCCAGTGATTTCAGTCAGACCATATCATCTCACTGGTGATGGGCCTGGATGATATCATGGTCAGCTTTGATATGAAATTACTATCCATCCATGTTCTCCTCAAGGACACAAGGTAGCATGATAGATTTTTGGCACAGTTGCAATGAAAAGTTGCAAGAATGCTCCCACTAGATTTGCTATATCTCTCTGCTGATCTGTTCTTGAGAATTTCTGAACTAATTTTCATGAAATTTGTTGTTGTAAAGTTTTATTAAAATTTGCTGACATATATTTAAATTTTGATTAACTTCAACAAAAATAACAGGACACTTTATATGCATTTCTGCACACATCTTCAGCATAACTCGATTAACGTTTACCAGAGGTAAAAGTGCTTCAAACAAACATTAAAGAGGAAAATAAAACACTCAGTTTATGCCCAGCACACTTTTCTGTAATTCTGAGAATAATGTGCTAGAATCACTATGAGTATATTTCATAACTATACTGAAGTGCCAAAAGTCATGGGATAGGTACCTATAGGACCCCTCTAGCCCGGCGAAGTGCAGCAACTCGACGTGGCATTGATTCCACAAGTGGATGGAAGACCTCTGGAAAGATGTTGAGCAATGCTGTCTGTATAGCCGCCCACAGCTCCCTGGTCTTTGTAGGCGCAGGATTTTGGGTGCGAATGGACCTCTCCACTACGTCCCATAAATGCTCGATTGGGTTCATGTTAGGCGAATGTGGTGGCCACACCATTTGTATATTGTCTCAGTGCCAAACTTGGGTAGCCATGGCTCTGCATGGTTAGGATCAATGGAAATTAGACAGGTCTCACTCCAGAGTGTTTTGTGTCTATGTAAGGTCAAGGCTCCTTAAGAGCTGGAACTATAATGGAGGCACACAATGGACCCAATAGAAGCCTGAGAGCTTATAGGGCAACTAGGGGTTGGTCCCCATGTCAATAGAATACAGTATTCCATAACTTTTTTCATCAGAATGCCTGCATTCTCAGAAATACTGTTTGGTGTTTCCCAGTGAGTCTCTATTTCTTCAGAGATTCAAATGGGGCATAATGTTTAATTTTCGTTTATTTATTCTTCACTGTCAAAAATTTTTATTTTCCTGATCAGGTTCATTTCTATCATCAGTAAAATGGAGAAATCTCAACATATGAATCCTTATTTGTGTACTGTGTTTCTGTAAAAGAAAATATAAAGCTTTCTAGTTTATGTACACTGGTGATTCTGCTATAAATTTTGGAGAAAGAAGAAAGAACAAGTGATATTTATCATATTTCTTGTTCTGTCAACAAAGAATATGATAAATATTATCTATAGTGATTTATAGAACAGGATGCATCATAATATGAGGACGTAGTGAGTCATTCCTTCTGGGCTGCAACCTTAATACAGTAGGCAGTGGAGCAGCTTGCATGTCCTGATCACCCTGAGCTATGCTAGTGAGGGTATAAGCTCATGGTGGTTACCACTACTAGGCAGATCAAAGGTAAGCACCAGACTAATGGTAGCCCCTGGTCCACACAGACAGTACTAAGGTTCTTAGAGGGGCATACAGCCAAGTAATAAGTACGCAGGAATTCAGTATGACAGCAAATCTGAATTTCTTAAAATAATAATTCAAATATTTGAACAATATTTAGAGACTATTACTGATTAACATTCATATATCATTAATTAAAACAGCAATCACAGGAAATGACAGGTACTAAGATTATAATCTTGAATGAAATAACTAGTGATCAACAAGCGAAAATCTAAATCTGTAGCAGAATTGCTACTCCAGCCATTGTCCACTTAGCCGCTTTCTCCTTTGTCCTTAGATTAAAAGTCCAGACAAATGTTGGGCCTCGGATACGTGTCTTGTACACAGGACACTCGTACATATTTCGCAGCTCCTGTTTATCCTGCGTGACTGCCTTGATGTAAATCACGGGCATCATTGGGAACAGGTCTTTGAGTCGAGACTCCATGATAGAACCAGTCTGAATGTCCCAGCGTGCACCTTCCATGAACAGACCATGCACATATGCTCCTTCACGAGGGGCTGACCTATAACATAACAATATAGCAATGTAGAACCTAAGAGATATTTTGCATACTAGTTTCTTTTTAGTTTCTTGGGGTGGGGTGAGACTGAGTCCAATTGGTACATTGGCTACTAATTGGCCTATCCTACCAGCTGCAGATGATAGATGATGATGAATGTGGGGCAGTTGGTGGAATGAGAATTGGCAGGGGAAACCGAAGCACTCGGAGAAAACCTGCCCCAGTGCCACTTTGTCCACCACAAATCACATATGATCTGACTTGGACTTGAATCTGGCCTGCTGCAGTGGGAAGATGGTGACTAACTGCCTGAGCTAGGGTACAGCCATTCTGCATACTAACTTCTCTAGTGTAAAAGCTGAAGATCCAGCACCACTATCCTGAGCCAGTTCCACCCACCTCACATCAAAACCTGTTTCTCTACATTTCATCAAGTTGGGATCCTCAGTGGAGGTCCAGGTTCAATCCCAGTGTAATTCATGTGGGATTTGCGGCAGATAAAGTGGCAATGGAGCAGGTTTATCTGAGCACTCCAGTTCTCCCTTGCCAATTAATTATCATTCCACCAGTGTTCCATCAATGGAGGGTTTGGTGTTCAAGTCCCAGTAGGGTCAAGAATTTTCTCTCCTCCAAGTTGTCCAGATTGGCTCTGGGGCACACCCAGCCTCCTAACAAATGGGGTATAGGGCAGGGGGGCTGTTTCCCAAGGAGTAAAGCGGCCGGGGCGTGAAGCTGACCACTCACCTCCAGCTACTGCCAAGGTCAACAAAACATGTATCTATACACCTACATGGCACAGTGCTAAATTAGTTAAGCACAGGGACAACTTTACCTTTTACCAGTGTTCTACAGTCATCTGTCATTAAGGGCTGGTAAAATACGATCATTTGGGGCTGCAGTACCAAGGGATTCTGTCTTCCCCCCGTGCTTAAAATTAACTAAAGAAATTAATTTTGACATTATGGCACCTTTTGCTTAATTTAATAAAGATTATATGAATATTAGGTTGGCTACTGTCAACTATTTAAGGTCCAGTCTTTCCAATTAACCTTCTCTAATAGGCCCAACTAGAGTATGACTTTCTCCCTGATGGTGTCTCTACTTTGACGTAGTGGAGGGGCTTGCATGGTCAAATGACCCTGAGAGCTATGTTGGCGGCAGCATAGCTACTGGTAGGGCCACCCATGCCGGACAGGTTGAAGGGGATGACCCAGACTAAAAGAGATACCCTGGTCCTCCAGAGTGGGGGTTGGGCAAGAGGCTGACAACCTCTCACCATAAAAAATATAAATGTCTCGAAACCTGGAATCAAGCCTCGGAAACCTCAACAGAATGGAAAATGACAATTGGCAAAGAATATGGACTGCTGGGAAACCAAGAACTAGATGGATTGATGCAGTGGAAGAAGATGCAAAGAATTGAATGGGTGTAAGGAACTGGGAGAGAGCAGCGCACGGCAGAGAGGAATGGAGGGGCTTGATAAGGGAGGCCAAGGCCCGACATCGGGCTGTTGCACCATAGAAGAAGAAGAAGAAGAAGAAGAAGAAGAAGAAGAGTATGACTTTTGCCTTCTCATGCCTGATGATGGGAATGAATCCAGTTTCCAAAACATTATACACATAAAATATACACGAGACAAGGGCTAATGTATAACAGAATATCTGTAGGATGTACCAATCTTATCACAAACCTTCGTAGGATTTTCAATATTTTGTAGCTCGTTTCATTTAAATACCCCTTTCTCCTGTGCGGAGGGATGAATGGGGCATGGAATTAAAATAATAATTTCATCAATACTGGTACATAAATTGTGAAATTTTTGCCCATGTATGGAAAATGTTGCACCAACATGGAGAATAAAGAACAAAGATATCTACATTCAAGAATGCAATGATGTTTATGCCACGAATATTATGAAATACAGTTGAACTGTATATTGTTCAGGTGCATGGCAAAGTATTCTTAGAACAGTATGTGATGTAGCCTTGATCTCAACACATGTTTCAATATAATAAAAGTTTGAACATTGGGGACATTCATGGAAATACTAACAGAAAGATAGCAGTAAATGCAATGCCTGACTGCATGGCAGTATTCCACATTATTATGCAGAGACCTCTATTGCTGCATCATAAAACTGTCAAAACGTACGACTTCTATGTTGAAATGTGAGGTAGATTTTACTGTACATTTTTAAAGTTATTGTGGAAAATGTACCACTGCTGGCTTCCTGGCAAGGCAGGCATCATAGTACATGCACTACAGCCAGATTTAAAGGATTATTAATCATAATTAATTAGGGGATGTGAATATATTATTATGTTCCCTCTTGTGAAGTTTATCCATTCAATGACATCTATCATCTCTCTGGCATTTTACTCACGTAAATTCATCTTTATGTTTTTTGGACACATCACAGTGGAGACACATCTTGTCCAATGGCCACTCATTTTTACGAGCTGTTGACTGCATAATGGCCGTCAAGAAGGATTGAGGATTGAAGAACCCTGCTAGCCACACAGTTGCTGGAAGCTGGAATCAAGGAATAATAATTTAGTAACTTAACAATAAAAGTAAAATGTTCTCCCTGTTCCTATGCACTAAACCATTAATGAGTGAATGTTCTACCCTAATGATAAAGGCAGCAGTTTTCCCCAACAAACTGTTAGAACATATCTACCTGACTTCACAATGTCACATCCCAGGAGGCAATAACTTTCATGTTCATCACTTTAAGAACCTGAAATCTCACCCCTCTCTAAGGTCATGTTAGGGTAAAAATTAAAGCAGATCCCTCCCCACTCATTTGTCTAGCATCTACCTTGTCTCTGAACATCTTGCATGGCCATAAATTGTCACTTGTATTTGCTCTGTTTGTTATTGGTGTTTGCAGAGGGAAAGTAGGTGATGTAGAAAGGGTGCAGGTAGCTGATTTGAATTGACAGCAACTGTGTTCATTCTTTTCCTGCCTTAAGTGCAGTTTTTTTAATGCTAGTGGGGTGCGACTAAGTCCCTTGTGCTGCGGCCACTTCTGGCCTATTGTACCAGCCCCAGATGATAGGCGAGGGTGATTGTGGAGCAATTAATGGAATGAAGATTGGCAGGGGAAACCGAAGTATTCAGAGAAAACCTGCCCCAGCGCCACTTTGTTCACCACAAATCCCACATGACCGACCCAGGATCGAACCTGGACGCTGAGGTGGAAAGCCAGTGACTAACTGCTTGAGCTGTGGCATGACCTTCATGCAGTTAGTGGGAAAATAATCAGTTCTGTACTCCAGCTGCTTCAGCCCTCAGGACTCAGCCCCTACAACCCACTGGACATGCAATTGGCAGGGAACCCATGGTCAGTCCAGATAAGGTGAAGAAAAATATGCTTCAGCTGGGAGTTGAACCTGGCCCTCTAGCCGAAACCCAGTCACTATACTAACTGAGCCTTCCTCATCTCACGCACTGAAAAAAATATATTATTTATGTGAAATTCAAGATTCTCAGAGCAGTGACTCTGAACATTACTGTCTTCAGGGATACGTCACATTCCAGATGACAGTAATCATCAATATATTATGCAATCTGCAGACAGAACATGGCAACACTGCTGTCCCTGCCACCATAACAAGAACAACAGCAAAAGCATACATTAAAGTCAGATGTCCAGGCCTCCAGTTCTTTTAGTCGCAGCATCAGATCAGCAAACCAGGGGCCCAATGTCAGCATGGATGGGTAGGCCCGTTTTGTCCAATTTGGAGGCACCTGATCCAAGAAAAGGCATGATTCTAGGGCTTCCATTTCTTCTGTGATGGTCAGTTCACCCTGTAATATTATGTCAGTCAATTTAACCCCTCAATACGGTCTGATAAATACATAACATCTGCCATTTTGTCACATTCTGATGTCCAACACAACAGTTATAAATTATTTAGCCTCTTGTACTCAACGTTTTTAAAATGTTAACTTTCCTGTTGACAGGAATTCAAAGTGGGACATATAAGCTTTCAATGCATCAGCCTTGAAACATTTTATGTACTTCCATTCATTTTATTCATTAGACAAATATTTTAAATACAAGATTAATTAAACCCTTTATAATGTTGTTTATACAGTACATTGTATAAATTAATTTATTATAATCTGATATATGTTTATATATTTCTGCTCTTATCTCAATAAAGTAGTACTGTCAAGTTGATAGTCATATATGCTTGTTATATTATTGAATTATGTATAATTATTGTTTCTCTTATGAATGTAGTTGTAAGGTGACTAGTTCTGTGTTCAGGACTAATGTGACATGTTCTATATCTCATGGCTTTGGTAGCCAATAAGGATCTATGGAATTAAAACAAAGATACAGATACTATGAGTAGTTTTTGGGCCTCAGACTTCACTGTTCACACATTCCTAACATGTTTGGTAATCTTCAATAAACAATTTTTAATTATTCCTTATGGGAACATGTTCTTATGCCATTCATATGTATGCACATTTGCAAGCTGAGCATTTGCATGATGATGAGGACAAAGTATGTTTCGTGCATATGTGAAATATGTGGTTCTCATGGTGCCTGACCACCATACAATTCTGTATATGTATCTTGATATATCTATTCTCAAAGGGACTATTTCCACATCCTAGGTTTGTTACTTGTATGGATATATGGAAAATAAAGGAAATGAATGAATGAAAGGATTTTATAACATGCTATCTATCTTTGTAAAAGTGTTAAAGAAGTTTCTATGGGCAGGAGATAGATAGGCATTATACTTAACTTCAGCCCAAGGTCTAGTTCTTTCAAGGAACGTTTCAGCTCAGCCATAAGAACGTTCATACGTTCACACTCCTGGAATGCAACTATGATGTATGGACTCCTTTCCTCAACCTTCCCCATGATCTCAGGGATGTTGAATGGCTCTGGAATCTTGTCATTTATCTCTTCCAGCACCTGTTTCACCTGAGATATTACACCACATTATACACCATGAACCCTTTAATGCTAGTGTTCCAAACCTTGCATATTTGTATCCCACATGATATGTGAAGCCTATCAGGGAGTATGTGAGATATTTTTTACATTATCAAACATGGACCAAAACGGCACAAAAGAACCGTTTTTGTACAACTTTACCTGTCCATGGAGTAAATAAAATTTGTTTTAAAATAAGAAAGTAACTGAGGTATTAGTATCTTGTCATGTTTACAATGATTACACATAACACCTACTGTGAGATAAAAATTTAGTTACCACTGAAAATGGAAACATTAAGTCTCACTCTGAGATTATGAGGCAAGTTGTTTCAAGCAGTAAAACTTCTAACCTGTATTCAGGTGTGGGGGTTGCTTGTCAACCAGAATAATGACTAGCCTGACTGAGGTGTCTCATGGTTTTTCTCAGTCCCTCAAGATAAATGCTGGGATAGTACCTTAAATTAGGGCATGACCACTACTTCTCACATCCTTTGTAATTCATTATTCACTATCATCTGAACATCTGATGATATACAGTCTCAGTTTCTGACATCATTCAATAAACTACAAATAAACAAATAAAACACTTGAGAGCAAGAGGTATATTGACCAAAAAATAGTTTCAGAATAAATTTTAAGGAGATTAAAAATGGTTGTTTTCCACATCAAGCTTCTGGTGCACAGCAAAATATTTCAATAATAGGTGATCTCTGGGCTGACATTTGAACCTAGTATTTCCTGCTGGTTTTGTACTAAACTTTCTTTAACTGCCTGCAAGGTCATTAGATGAGGATGTACATTATTCCACAGACCTTCTCCTCTCGTGTAACAGTTGTGGCTCCTGCAGCTCCAGAATCCCGTGGTTGCATCTCAAACACTGTCCGGAATAAAGTTTCTGAGGCAGTCGTAAGGAAACCAATCTCTGCATTCGGATGTAGGCCATACAGATACGGTGACTCATCAGGCAAGACATCATCAATATATTTGTGGTATCCTGTGTAATCCATGTTTGGAGGGGCAGGAAATCCTGGTGCCAGCAATAACTCAGTATCTAACAGTCCATCCTGCAGATCAACACACCCTGTAGTTTTGTGGGGGGATATAAACATTTTGGAGGAAACCGCTGCCTCCAACTTCACATTTGAAGAGTGTAGGTTCAGGAATAGGCTTTGTTATATAGTAAAGTTACAAGGAAGATGGTCATGGGACCCAAGAAGGGGGTGGTAAATAAAGGAACTTGGTCCAAGCAAGTGGGAAGAAATGGGTAACAACTGAAATGTTGGTATCCACCCACAAAACTGTACAGTATTGCAATGCAGAAACCCATAATCTTGAAATAATTATTGCTGTAAAAACCTCAAAACTTCTACCATGTGCCATAACATGTTCTGGGAAGAACTTACAGTGCCTATTTTTCCTTGAAATGCTTCAAAGATTATGGTGAATCTTGAAGATAATATGAATTAATAATAACATAAATTACACTTGTAGAGATTATACATTAAATTTGTCAGATATGACCCAAATGTTTCACTCTATCACCATGCCTGTAATTAATACAACTAAATATACTTGTTCTTAAAGAACTTGTGCATATGTAAAGCTAAAAGGGTAGAATTGTTCCTGTGCTTAGGTAACACACCGTGAAGATATAAGGGACAATGTAGGAAGAGATTACTTCATTCTTAATTTTGGCATAAGATTGATGTTAGTGTTGTTTTAAGATTGTTACTGAGGCACATATTGCCTGATTTACTGAAATATTTTAATACAATATATATAGTTGTCTCTATTGAGCTTTAAAGCAAGAGGAGTTCGGATAACTCAGTTGGTATAGTGACAGGCCATAGCCTGGATGGCCCAGGTTTGATTCCCAGTATTGGAAGATTTGGCTCTTCTCTACTGTATCCAGACTGGCTCTGGGGTCCACCCACCCTTGTATCCAATGGGTACCTGGGGCTCTTTCTCCAAGGACGAAAAACCGGGGGCTTAGAGCTGACTACTCACTCAATCTAGTGCTGAGATCAAGAATAATGTAGCTATACCTCCACACATCTTCATGGCATGGTGCTTAATTAACTAGGTAAAGGGACAACTTTACTTTTTAAGAAAGTGTTAGACCACTTCACAGTCTGAGACAGGCACATTTTTAATTAATTTTGTACTGGATTTCATAAAGGATGATCCACTGCGATTCTTATCTAGGCAGATAATGTCATCACTGACATACTCCTAAATGCATGAACAAACAAACAGACTAGCTGTTTTACCCTTAAGCAAGAATCCCAAGAAAACCTCCTGGCAGTACTCATGAACGTGGTTGTATCTTCAAAATATATTTCTGGAAGATTCCTTTTTTAATATCATAAGAGGTGTTACTCTATACTGGTATTTGGGAGATGCTCGATTTGGATCTGGGGCAGGACACTGGCTATCCATCTTAGGTATAACGTGATTCTACTCAGACCTGCCAGACAAATGTCAGGATAGTACCTTGATTAGGTCATTCCAAATCCATTCTGATTTACCATTCAGTGCTATATGGTACAGCTTCTGACAGTACTGCAAAATAATCTGCACATGACATGTAGTTCAACATAAATCCCATAGATGAAACATGCTGTACTCATAACAAGAGCAATCCAGTACACGCAGAGACTGAAACACTGAGATTGATTGATTGATTGATTGATTTATTTAACATCCATAACTGTGACATTATGTACAGATACCTCCTCAGATAATAATTCTCACCATCAGTAATCGTAAGTGAACCTTTTGACACCTCATGTTCAACTACACTGTCCCTTACAGAAAAGGTAAATAAGAATTTTTCTGTAATCTTGTATTTATACCTATGTTTTCAGGTGGTGTCCACCATTCATGCTTTATTGCCTCTAACATTTCTTTCATCCTATTGCAGTTCACTGCATTTTGAGACTCTACTCAAAATGTACATCTCTGCTTGGATTTCTGTAACAACTATTACAGGTTTTTGTCTTCTCTAGAAGAACCGGTAGAAAGAAGTATAATGAAGGTCTCAGTTTACCTGCAGCCATTCTTGTAGGAATGTGCGGCATAATCGTCTGTCCCAGTCATCCGTAATGTGGCCTCCATACATAATCTCACCAAAGAGGTACCGCATGTCTTCCCATGGTATCTTCGAGCTGTTCTCCAAGTAGTTGTACAGGACACTGACACTAATAGTAAGATCACCTAAAATCAAGACAACATTGGTAACAATAATTTAGGCTTTTATGATGCTGAAAATTTACATTGTGGCCTTATTGGTTATGATGACATGTTGTCCCAAGTGGTTACTAATTTCAGCAAATCTGTTGCCTCCACTTTTTACCCTGAAGACACAGGCTGCATGTTCTTCTAAGACAATGGTGACTGCCTACAAGACCACATGATGTGAGCTAAAGAAGTGTGTGTGGATTTAGGAAGAGGAAGAAATGTGAACTGGGTCCTGAGTGAACCAATAAGAATGAGAATACTGAGAGAGAAATAGGAAGAAAATGTGGTCCTTAAAAAGCGAAGGCATGTTCTTCCAAAGCTTTGATACTGTTCTACAAGACGAAATGCGATCACAGCCCACAGGAACAAGGGTTGTTTTATTTTTGAGCGATATGGTATGTCCCTGACACTTTTTTTGAACAGAGATAATAATGAAGAAAGCAGTCTTCTGGATTTGGCATCGTGTATATGTGGTCTTAACTGACGTTTTGGAGGAATGTATCGCCTCCATCTTCAGGATAGAAGGAAAAATATAAGAAATCTGCAAGCGAAGAGACCGTGAGAACCGGTAAAAGCAGACACCAGTCTTCCTTCTACCCTGAAGATGGAGGCGATACGTTCCTCAAAACGTCAGTTAACACCAAATATACACAGTGCCAAATCCCAGAAGACTGCTTTCTTCATAGTCACTGCCATGAAAGCCTAAAATCTTACATAGAGATAATAATGTTAAACAAAAAGCATCCTTAAAAAAAGGCACAGAGCACAACACAACAGAAAGTACAACCCATCACTTGGAACACACATGCACATAGTGGGGACCGTACATTAAAAAAAATTAATAACAGAAGCCACATCAACAGAAGCACAGCAGTTTCCTCAACTATTATTTTAAACACCTGATGATGACCACACTGGTCGAAACATGTAGTGAAAGATGTTAAAAGTTACGTGATGTGCGAAAGATACGTTGCATGTATGACGGTGGAACCAGAAACATTTGGTACAAAAAGTTCATATAGATTAATTTCCCAACACTGAAGTTGAAATATCAATTTCTTTGGGCAGTTAATATGCATTGTTCTTCAATTCTACGTTTAAAAAGGAAAAATATCATTTAGTAATGAGGGATTGTGGTTTATCTGCATTTCCTGCTACCTGGAACTGTGGAACTTTCATTTCTAAGGCTACACGCTAGAAATAATCTGAAATAAAAGTACTTCACTGCTTCGGACTTACTTTTGAAGTGGTTTACATATAACTTACTGAGTCTTACAACTCACTAGAAAAGAATTCTGGTCAAACCAGTACATCATTCAAGGTCACCAGATTCTTACCAACACTGAATGGATAGATTCTATTCCAGCCCTGGGCACCAAACTTTCTGCGCTCATTAACAACTGCATGGAAGTAGCAGAGGACGAATAATATTGCCTTGAATTCAGCTTCCTTGCTGCACATTTCCATTGTCTCTTGGTTGAAATTGTCAAGTGCCTTGTGTAGATTTGCCAGCATACCAGAAGGTGGTTCATTGGTGATTTTTATGGACGATTCAAGCAGACCCTATTGGCATTAAGAAACACAATGCAGTAGTTTCTGTGCATCTCTTATTTTCGGTTTTCATTTTAGAGCATTTTTCTATAAATAAATGAACACAGCACACTTTTCTTAATTTATAAGGAAAAACTTTGATATCATCATATTCGCACTTCTGCCAATTTGCATGTTGTGTGCCCCCTTCCAACCAAACTATTATTTATTTATTTACTCTTTTTCCCCCTGGGATGAAGTTTCTTGGTACTGCAGCTTCAAATGAGTCAATTAACCACTATTTATTAGTTATCCAGCGCACAGTCTAAATAGCACTACGCTCACTGAGTTATCCCAGCTACAGCAAACACCAAGAGGGGAACTAACGAGAAATAACAATAACAATAAAAGAACAGTGACACTAATAATAATTCAATTCAATTCAATTCAATTCAATTCTTTATTATTAATGTGCCGAGTCAACAGCCGCAAGGCCAATTACAGACACAGCACAGCGCAGAAGAATGAATGACATTATACACAATCTTATTAAAAGTCAAATAAAAATTACAGGTTAATACTTGAAGAAATAATAATGAATAAAGTAAAAGAAAACAAACAAATAGTTGATAATTATGACAGTAATAATAAGTTCATTATCATTAAACTAAGTGTTATTACGAATTCAGGAATGAAACATAAATTAAACATAAATATTTAATTAAGAAATGAATAATATAGAATTACAGAGGATAATAATAATATACGTAATTCATTTTGTTTTACTGGACATGCAAATAATAAAATATTAACAGTTATACTATATTTAAAATTTGTTTG
>NW_019718634.1:1075019-1185720 GCF_002891405.2 Cryptotermes secundus
TTGCATAATCCCCAGACGAAAATTTACGGTACGAATATTTATAATTTTGAATACAAGTGGCAAGGGACAAACAAATATTGATAATTAGTGGGGGGTGGTAATTGTCAGGCTTAATAAGTCCAGAGTCAACAGGAGTAATACTTAAGTCGCTTAAGTTAGAAAAAATTAAATCAAGTAGATTGCTGCCGCTGACATTATCAATGCACTGATTAAGATTTAGTAGACACGTGGAAGTGTAGATCGCATCTCCCTTAAGTTTCGAGTAATAATGAGAATTGGGCAGAGCTAAACCACTTTTCCAGTCGAAACCAGGGGCATTAAAATCCCCAACCATAATTACTCGAAAATTATGGGTATCCAGATTGTTTTCTAAAAAACGAAAGTAATTAGCAATGTTTTCAGGATTAGCGTCAGGAGGAAAGTAATGATTTCCAATGAGTAAGTTGAGGCCGTCTGAAGTGGGGATTTCAACCCATACACATTCATCGCAAGATTCTAAATCGTATCTGCGTTTACAAGAGCGAATTTTGGAGGATAGGGCAGTGAGAACTCCACCACCACATGTCTTATTTACAGACGCCCTGTCAGAACGGAAAACTGTATAGCAGTCAGGAAATAAATTATGATCGTAACACAGGTCGTTAAGCCATGTCTCAGTTAAAATAATAATAATATACCTGTGGAATTATGTGGAACCGTGGGCAAGGAGCAGGCTCTGCGCTCATGAAGAGCCGATATTTTTGGTGCCCACCTTCCTCGCATTGTTCCATCTTCTTCTCCAGAGTCGGAAGCCATGCTCGAACCAAGTGGATGTTCTGCAAGATGACCCAATGACCATGACGGGAGGCGACTTCCATAGCATGCTCTGCTACTGTTTCTTGACCCTGTCCTAAGGACACATTGTGGAAGTTACGCCTATCAAACGTGAAGCCAAACTTTTTGCCTAGTTTCTCTACATCCTTGAGTGGGTCTACACCTGGTGACAAGATAAAGAACACAGGTGTGGTGGGACTTGTCTCCATAAATGATTTAGCAAACTCGATGGATCGAGACTCCGTAAACTTTGTGCCTAACTTCTCTTCTACAAATGATTTGATGGCGTACGTCATGCGATCTGGACGAAGCGCGCGCATCATGCACAGTTTCTGAAGCGCTGATTTATTCTTCCATTCCTGAGGAAACTTCTCCTTCTCTGGATATTCAGAATCTACAAATTTCTTCCACCTTTTGGCTGAACCTTCAATATCACGGTCCAGGTTCTTAAACTCGAGCATCTGAGAAAGGCTTTTAATTCCACTCCAACTTGTATTGGTGAGGAAGTCCAAAGGACTAATCACATTCGAAGTGACAGGAAATCGCAACAGATAATCCAATTCAACAGGTTCTATCTCCTTGCTTGTCAGCAGTATCTGGAATGTCATTTGTGCCATGAAGATTAGCTTGTCGCATTCAAATAGTCCTCTTGAAGTATACATGAAAACCATGTATGAGATTGAATCTAGGAGATTTGCAACACGTTCCTTGATATCATCAGACTTAACTGCTCTTGCTATAGCGTTCTGAAAAACCACACTGAAAGCCTTCAGTGAGAACTGGTATATGGGGTTGATTTTGTGAAGATCATTAAGAATGAAATAGAGTAAGGAAGCTCGTACTGCAGCAGGACGATACAGCTCACGAGCTTCATCGATCTTTCTGGACGTGCATTTGGCTTCTTCTACTTTGATCTCAATTTCATCTGCTGTTTTCTTTGTGGTCTCCAAATTGATTACCAAAGCAGTATCACTCAGAATGTCTTCACCAGCAGCAGCTAATCGACTTAGTAAGTCATCTTCTAGGACCTGTGTAATAAAGTGGCTGATTAAACAAACTTTGTGCTTTTAGTCCACTAGCGAACTTACTCAGTTGGGCTCAACCAATAGAGCTAGTCCCTATCTCAAGACCAGAGATAGATTTTACCTGAAGATGGAGATATGTTTTGAAAAATAAACAGGGCAGTTTTCTTCGATAAACACAGAACATGGATAATGTCCAAAAATATAATATTTGTAAGACTATATAGTATTGGATAACAGATGAAGACAAGAGAGGAGAAGGATGAGGAGGGACATAGGGGAGACATACTCAAGATATGTTTCCTTTTCTACCTTACCTGATTTTCCCACTTTAATAATCTGTTAATCAATAAGATTGAAAAGAAAACTGCAAATAAATTGCAGCAACTAACCTTCAGTGTGATCTTGAAGTCATTTTGTTGTTTAGTCAATTCTGACCTGAGTTTCTCAAGGTCTGGTCTCTCTACCTTTACCACCTCTGCCAAAAGCTGTTCCTCAAGACCATCTCGGGTGACTGTAAAGTTGATCAGAGTTGTCTGAGCTTGCATTTCAGGCTTGTAGTGGGGGTTGCCTAGCTTTGTTTGAAGTATCAGGCGGAATTTAGGGTTGTAATCCATCTCCTTATCACCTATCTTGATGGCTCGACCCCTTTTGATGAGGTTGCGGCCAAGCAGGGGATCTAATACTGCATCCACCTGCAAAATTATGTCAACACTATACTAGTTGTCAGACTCTGTCATCCTGGAATATAAGGCTTTAACTGGTACACTGTTTCTTAAGAGATAGCACTACTAAAAATATGCTCTTCACCAATGGCTGCAACAAGGGAAATGCAGTTTTAACACAGAAAAGCATGGACATGTTGACTACTGGGTGTGGTAAACAATGGATTGACTGTGTAGTGGGAGTTGTGTGTGGGGAAGGGTTTGTGAGTTGAAGACTAGGACAAAGTGATCAATGCCCAGTAGATGAGAAGTTTTTGTTTGTCACCTATATATGTGTGTATGTGTCTATATATATATATATATATATATCAGCAGCTACGGTCGTCCACCACATCAAACCTGATGGAGCCAGAGGTCTTCAAAACACTAGTTTCTAATTCAACTCTGACACATCTGATTGCCCAGGAAGATTTCAGTGGATTCATCTGCTATGAAAGCTTCAATTTTATTTTCACATTCTCTTATGTACATGGAACATGGAATCACCAAGTACTTATCACCACCATAACATAAGCAGTCCTATGAGACATCCCTGCCCCCATGTTCTCTGAAATTCAGCTGCACATACCGTTTCACCGATGTTCTCCAGGAGAACAGTTGAACCTTCAGAAAGAGCACTTTCGATGACATCCAGATAATTTTTATGGGAAAGCCTTACAACCTGCATAAGAAAAGTAGAGAGGAGCAGCTGTAAACCATATTGGGATAAAATGCTGTGTAGTCCAGTTAAAGTCAACCAACATTTAGAAGGAATATAATGCCTCCATCTTCAGGGTCAAAGAGTAACATGAGAATGAAATCAGAATGAAGAGGGCAAGAAGTAGAGTGACCCTCAAGATGGAGCTGATTTTCGCTCGAATACAGGGCATTATATCCATTAAGATAGAACCTTCCAATTTCAAACAATCTGAAAAAATAAATTCTGATTTGAATGGTAACAAGCATTCCCAAGAATGTAACAGGCTCTTAATTTCTTTGTGAATGCAATTTTGGTTTGTTGGTGTCATTCCCAGATATCTGAACTTTGCCTCATACTAAAAGGATTCATTGGCTATCTTTGTATTATTACTTTTCCCTGAATTCTGGTGATGAGACATCAACATATACTTGGTTTTCTCAATATTTATTTCTGGACCAACCTCCTTACTTTCATATAATTTTGATATGCTTTCCTTTATGGAACTGATGTTTTCAGCCAATAAATCAACATCATCAGCATATACCAGAAGATGACGTGTCCTACTGAATTTCAAAATCTCCTGGTTTTGAGCTTCCTGAGTTTTCAGAAGCAATGGCCTTAAAGCACATCTCTGTTTCAGACCATTATGAACAGAAAGTTCAGTAGATTTTTTTACTGCTAGCGGGGTGGGACTAAGTCCCTTGTATTGCGGCCACTTCTGGCCTATTGTACCAGCCCCAGATGATATGTGAGGGTGATTGTGGAGCAATTGCTGGAATGAAGATCGGCAGGGGAAACTGAAGTACTCAGAGAAAACCTGCCACAGTACCACTTTGTTCATGACAAATCCCACTTCACCAAACCTGGGATCGAACCCGGGCCGCCACGGTGGGAAGCCAGCGACTAACCGCTTGAGCTATGGCGCACCCTTTAAAGTTCAGTAGATACATTTGTATTTACACAGATTTTACTATCAATTTCATTTAAGCATTATTTAAATTAGCCTAACTAGTTTCATGGATATACCAACCTTGAGATCACTGCCATACTTATTCTTGATCCATTTGATTCCTTGTAGTTGTGGATCAATCATCAGGGGCCATCTTTCTGAATTTGTTAGCACAGTAGCATTCTCAGAAGACATCCTATCATTAGGAAGGCCTTCATTGTTCCACTGTGCAATCTGGGCATCGTCTGTCAACAGATCCATTGGGTCCAGATCTGGAGTGGTTGGTATGGCAGGGACTAGTTTCTTGAGGAATGGTTCCCAGTATTTCTTGAGCAGACCAATCCTATACATGCGAGTGAAACATCCCATGTATGAGATGAATGCTGTTACCATCAAAATATCCCCAGGAAGTGTTATTAACTGATTCCTGAAGTTGGCTACACTGTCCCTCCAACGATAATTCTCAGAGGCCAATCCATTGACCAGACGGTTAGCCAGTTCTATGGTATTGGCAGTAGTTTCTGCATCTGACTGGCATTTCAATTTGGCATTTGTTGCTTCTTGGAATTCAGTTTTCAGCATAGAGAGCTGTTCTTCAAGGGACTCAATTTGATTGTTGAGAAATTTTAAACGATCTTGGGCAGCGGAAAGTTCTGCGTTTGCCTGCATCAAGGCTCGCCGTTTTGGTTCCACCACAACGTATACATCATAAAACTTGATGATGTTGATGACCCAGTCACACAATCCTGCTGCTGCACATGATTTGCTGAAGACTTTCTCTGGCACAAACTCAGGATCTTTTATGTATTCCTGAAAGGGAAAAAATTACATATATGTTTCCTTAGATATATTTTAACAAGTGCTTGCCTTTGGGAAGAAACGTGCTGGATCCCAGCTGTGACCACAGTAGCTGGAATTTTTCATTTGCTCCTAAAAATTAAATTAAATTTTAAAAACTCTATAGATGTGTTTACAATCAATGTCCACATAAAATTTCACTTGCCAAATTTCAGAGATTTATTTGTTTGCACCGTGTAACATAAAATGAAACACAGCATTCATATGAACCACCATATTCCTACAAAACAAAATCTCAAAGAAACTTGCATATTCTCCAAGACATATTATGGCACTGAATTTCAGAAACCTGCATTAACTATCAAATGGTTTCACAGTCTCACAAGTTATTCACTTTAAAATTCTTACATATCATACAGATTTTAATTTATTAAAACTTATTAGCTACATGTTTTGACCTATAATGTCATCATCAGGTGTTTTAAAATTATAAACTATAAATGAGGAAACTGCTCTGCTTCCCTGTCATGGCTTTTGCTTGTTAGAGTGTGGTCCCTTCTACATGCATGCATATACGAATGGGTTGTTCTGCCTGTTGTGTTGTGCTGCGCATAGAAGAGACTGCATAGTAATGAACAAAAATCATGATACAAAAGAACAGCAGTATCCTCATTTATAATTTATAATTTTAAACACCTGATGATGACCTCATAGATCAAAACATGTAGTGAATGATTTTTAATCAGTTAAATCTATATGATATGTAAAACTTTTGAAGTGAATAACTTTTAGTAAGTTTTACAGAAAGATGTACTGCTTGTGAGACTGCGAAACCATCTGATACTAAATGAAGTGCAGCAGGATGCTGCAGTGTAATATTATACATTAACTCTTTCAAATCCTGAGATTCATCTAAATAATACTGAAATTCAGTTCCTATGTCACAGAAAACAGTCTCCACTACAAACACTAGCTGGTTAATACCGTTTTTCTAAGAATCATATGCAACATATAAATAGGGTGGGCAAAATGCAGAATTCTTAACATTAAAAGTGGAGGTACATATGGTAACCACAGTGCTTTAAAGGGTTAAATATTGGTAGTATCACTTCCATTTCAAGATGGTGCAAATGATAAAAGGAAACTAGAAAGTATGAAGGTGAAGTGAATTCTAGAGGCATGATTGTTAAACCAAATTTAATCAAATTTCATCCACTGATTCAAATGTTATGAGGGGAGGAGACACCATCTGGGATGTGACACAACATGGTCTTGTAGATTGTCACCAATTTTTCAGAGTAAGATGGAGATAGTACCGAATTGTCAGTAATGACCTACAGCTTCCCATCTCAGGAGGCAGTCATCTTTGTAATCACTGCTGTCAGAACCTCAAAACTTGCACTTTGATGTTGGATGGGAGGGGAGGCATAGTATGGTAACCTGACCCCTATAAAGCATGGCCTGTCTAAAACATATTTGAGACTGTATCATACCTTGAGTAGGCAACGTTATGAAAAAGAAACACTAGTGTATTCAATCTGACCTTTGGTATTGTAATTTAAATTTCCATGGTATGTTGAAAATAGAATGTAATAAGTTGCATTTGAGATTCTCATAGCGGTGCCTATGAACAGCACAAACTTCTGGGCTGTAACATCATGCAGTTCAGAAGATGCCCAATGTTTTGGGGGAAGACATCTCCTCCACCTTCTGGCTGGAAGAGTACTGTATGGAAGAAGCAGGTGGCAAGCAGGGCTCTTATTTTTTTTTTTTTCTGAAATACATGGCATTACAATTCAACAAGACTGTATTCTTTAGAATCTAGTTAAATTTCTAATTATGAGGTAATGATCTATGCCACTCTCTGACAATAAACCATGATCAAAGTTGTTTTATATACATTAAAAAACATTGACTAAAATAAATAATTTATGTGGAAAAATGTTCAGCATATAGTCATGTGTATGAGTGACTACAAACAGCGTTTTGACCGGTAATTGGGGTTATTGACCACTTATAGATCGTAACTACACACTTTACAGTTCACTACAGGGTGCATTAAGTCTTTTCAGTCTGCTGTGTCTTCAACAGTCGTTGTCTGGTGACGGCTTCCAATGGAGGATCCTCCTATTACTCGGGGTTCCCGAACTATCCCTGTGTCTCAGCTACCAGCTACTAACACAAACGGCTCAGAACTACCGAACTGGTTATTTTTTTAGTGTCCTGTTGCACTGATTCGCATCCATGATGTGCATGTATTGACCGTCTTCTAGTGCAAACAATCTCACTTGTCACTTCACTACATGTGAGCATTACAACGCACGCAGCCACAAAAGAAGGACACATCACAACACACAGTATACACAAAATATAGGAAGAACGACTCCCATTGAGAAGATTAATATAATACACAAGTTTGAAATACGATGTATAAGATGATAAATCTTAACAAATTTTAATATATAAATTTTATTATAGTACATGACGAATATACATTTTAAATCATTTTATAAACGACATATGATGGCGAGCAGTGCAATAGTTTAACGTAAATGACACACCTGAGGATGGCACAGTGATGCTGAAACATGTAGTGAAGTGACAAGTGAGATTGTGTGCACTAGAAGACGGTCAATACATACACATCATGGATACTGAACTGGAGTAGTCCTCTGACTGACTGCTTACCAACCACTTCTCTTCACTTCAATTGACATAGCATCAGTGCGGGCCACATAGAAAACACCGATTGCAACAGTATTTCCACTGTTGTGCTTGAGCCGTTGCCTAGCAATGGGTCTATATGCCACTACATTTAAAGAACAGGTATATTCTAAATATGCTGACAATCTAAGGATTTACTAACCTGAACTGCCTTGTACACATCAGGTTGAATATCTTCCTTTGCATAATTTTTAAGATTCTCCAGGAAGGCATCCACCTTTCCCATCATTGATTTGCAAGCCTTCCAGCTACGATCCTTGGGAATACGACCCTTAGTAGAAAACAGGACAAGCACAGCTGCTGTCACGTTCACCACGGCAGGTGGTGGTGATCCAAAGGACTTCAGCTCTGTGAGGTTCCCCTTGTCAAGTGTCTTGAGCGCCTCTTGAGCTGCTATGAGTGCCGGTTCAGCTTTACGCAAATCCTCCTCACACACTTTCTGTTTGATGGACACGTCTTCTTCAATCACTCGCACTTTTTTCTCCTCTTCTGCTGCGTATGCTTTCTCTTTTGATACCTTTTCTGTCTCAATGCCAACAACCTTTTGCAAAGAAGGGGGGAAAAGAGAAGATTAGTATCCTATGATTTTATATACACATATATAAAAGAAGTAAAGCTATCCCTGTAACAGGCCGTGGAGGCCCATAGGGGTGTGAGACGTCGAGGCTCCCACACTTTCTAGACAATCGGCTCACAGATGGCGGTGAGGTCATCAGCCTTATGCGCTGGCTGCTCTTTACCCCAAGGAAGATTCCTGGTACTCATTTCTGTTAGACGTTGAGTTGACCCCAGGATCATGTCTGATTTAAATAATTATTAATGCAACAGTGTCTTGTGAAATTTTAAGAATGTATAGAAACAAAACAAATCAGGTAATAAGGCCAATGAGAATTCCCTAGATACTTTACACTTCATCGATGACATTTTCATGGGTAATTTAATGATGCTGTAAGTACTGACAGCATATGGTATTAGATTGTATTATTGTTATTGTTGGAGGGGGTGACTGGTCGTCTAATGCATGTCCCCCTTTGCTATTCTACCAGTCTCTATACCTTACCAGTACTGGTGCATGCCATCAGCCCCGACTCAGCCAGTGAGTTTGGCCTCTACTGGCTCAGCGGTACCTGATGCCTCCCCCATCTACCAGAGGCGTTAGAGACTCTTTTTGGGCAGTAAATGTCCGATAATTTAGCTCAGAGGCCTCCTTGAGACATGAGGTTCTTTTACGTGCCGTAAAGCTACGACACGGGACCCACGGCTTAAAGTCCCTCCTGGAGGACTTGCTCCCTGAATTTTTCCGCCCTTAAAAATTCCACGACCTCCGCCGGGTTTGAATCCGCGTACCTTGAGTCATGAGGTAGGAACGTTACCCCTAGACTACGGAGGCCACGTATTAGATTGTAGGTTGACTGATATAGTGGAATGGGACTGGAAGGAAGCGGGTGTGAACTAATCAAGATACAATCCTGGAACTTTCACAGAGTGACTGAAGAAAGGTAAGAAAAAATATCTGCAGTTAAATGTAGATGATGACCTGGCTGAGATTTGAATTGGACACCTCTTGCATAAAAGTCAGAAATGTTAGTGCTTGAATAAGTATGAAAACAGTTCATACTTGAATCAACTTATCAGCAGCTATGCTCTTCTCATGCAGCTCAATTTCTTGAGCCGCAAGGACCACTTTCAACTCATCCACCTGTACTGCAGTTGTTTTCAACTTCTCTAAACCGTTTACTAGTCGTGAAATACGACCTTTCAAATCTTCTGTCTTTTCAGTAAAAAGTTTTCTGTATAGATTAATCTGCTCCAGGAATGTCTTTGGTGTCGTGTAGTTGTAGCGCTTCTCATTTTCCAGATATTTCTGCAAGAAAGAAAAGTAACCAGAGAAAAATCTGACAGTAACGTCATCACTGATGTTAATCGTACTCTTGGATACTTGCACCATGTGGAAGTGGGTTTTGGTGACATTTCAGGCTTACACATGCTGCAAATACCTAAGAGCAGGATGAACAACAACACTGAAACACTATGAAATAAAACCAGCATCCATACAATAAATTGCTCCAGGTGGAGACATCTTTTGTTTCTCCAGATCTGTGTCTCCCAGGTATCAGAATCCAACTGGTTACAGTCTCACATTTATCACATTTATTTTTTATGTATTTATTTATTTATTCATTCTCAATGTATTCTTGGTTTATGTAACACTAATTTCAATAGCTAAGATTATATAGAATCAAATGACAGGATTAAGCTAGAAAATCCGTGGCCTGTAGTCTGCAAGCGAACTATAGCAACCGAGTGACTGCCGCTTGTCAGCGAAGTTAGTGTGAACTTTTGCGGATAGAGGGTGTTGCGTGGTCAGCGTAATGGATCCCCACAGCCATTAGTTAATCTTGGTTTTCTAGACCAGAGTCGCTATTTCCTTGAAAGAGCTCCTCAATTATCCTCACAAGGCTGAGTGGACCCGGTTCAAAACCCACTACTTGTAAGAAAATCTGGTAACGCTGGGAATCGAACCTCTGGATCTGTAGCCAGGAATTCTGACCACTAGACTATAGAGGCAGCTTTAGGCTAGAAAGGAAGAGGAAATTTGTGGTCATGGCATAATTGAATATTCTCAAATTTGCCTGGAGGGACTGAGCAAAACAACGAGAAATATCCAGTCAGAGAAGCCAGTCTCTAGGAACAGAAGTGAATATGGGACTTCTATAATATGAAGAAAGTGCGTTAACCGCTCAACTGTGATGTTCTACTTACTGGTCAAAGATTTGAAGTTCACTGAACTACACTTACTGTGTCAGGTGACTGAGTAATGGATTTAAGTTCAACTCACTGTAGTGGCCGTTCAAGACTACTTTGAATTAAAACAAACGGAACTGAAACTTAAAAAAAAAATACAATTAAAGTAACTTAACCAAAGCTGCAATATGTTGAATTGAATACTCTTCAAGAAATATTATTCAGATGGTTATGTCACAGAGGATATCAAATTCTCCACAAGTGGGAGTATCTAGCCGGTTCTAGATTGTAATCAGCAGTGGAATTGTAACTATTGTAATTTTAATCTGCTTATGTATCGGATTGTTAATGTTCAGAATTGGCTTGACTTGTCATGTATCATGTACAGTGATCTGCAGTGACGAGGTGGATCAATCAATCAATCAATATTATATTGTCATATTATTATCTCTGTATTGCTATATTATTATTATTATCATGTATTATTATATTGTCATATTATTTCTGTATTATTATATACTTATTATTATTTAGTATTAGTATTAATATTAATCTTTGACTTGTCCCATATCATGTATAATGATCCATGGATGAAATAAAATTGAATTGAATTGAATTGAATAGGGTGAGACATGCAGGACTTACAGGACAAAAGAAATGCATACCGTTTGGTTGCATAACCTGAGTGGAGGGAGCAATTTTGAAGACCTAGGCATACACCACCACCGCTGCTGCTGCCACTGCCATCGCTGTCGTCGCCATCATCATCAAATAATATTAAAAATTATATATAAATATAAACATGCAACTTACATGTGACATGTCATTGACAGATGTATGGACATATGCCATGAAGAGTGAGACAGATCTTCGGAGTTCTTCAGGGAGATCTTCAGTCTCTTGAAGAAATCGAGTAGACACTGATTCAAGTGCCTCCTGAGGCCACTCATGAAACCAGTTGATAGCAGTGCAATTTGTAATAGATGGGAACTTCCGGGAACGCACACGAAGCGTAGATCCAACCGGGGAGAAACACAACACCACCTTCAACTGACGACGCACCCTATCGATGAAGAACCGCCAGCAGTTATCCTTTGTGTCCTGCAAGCCCATGCTCTTCACCTCGTTCCGTAGGGCACCAACTATATTTTCAACTTCATCATCAGCAAATAGATCGGGAATCTCACCAGACGCCAACATATCGTTAACTAGCACAAGGAAACGCTCATCTGCTACTTGTGCATCTGTCATTAAGAAAACTATTCCTACACTCTTCAGGCCAGCTTTAGTATACAATCCAGACAAATCATTTTTCATATCCTGAAATACAAATCAAATTAAATAATTGTGTGCTGACCGATCATTTTATCAATACATTCTAAATCAACATTTATGAATCATTTTCAGCAGATGTACCAGTCGGTCTCAGAGTGAACTTCATGTAGCCATTTTCAGTGAAAACTTAATTTATCTAAAAAAATGCATTACTGAAAATTAGACACAATAAGATGCACAGACCTTTCTGATCCTCAACAAACTTAATTTGTTCCATGCAGAGATGATTCTGTTTAAAGGAAAGGTGTTAAGACCACTCTTGACAGTGCATGAAATACATATCATGTACCCCTTCATGATGCTTCACATATCCCCTAAAGGGTATAAATACCTCCCAATTAGGAATCACTGTTATAAATATTAACATAATGGTCCATTAAAATTCCAAGCCTAAAATAATTATGTAGGTTTAAACAGTGGCTAGTTACTAGAACATAAACAGTGAACAGTGACTGATGTCAAAAGGTAGATAGTAAAGGAGAAGATAAAATGGTCCCCATGCACCACTGCCCACCACACCATGAAGACATCTGGGGGAGTGAAGGTATAGGTCCAAGCATTCTTAATCTTTTCACTGTCTGGAGGTGACTGGTCAGATTCATGCCCTGGTTGCTTTATCATAAAGAAAAGAACCCTTGGTACCCCTTGGATAGAAAACAAGGTGGACCCCATGACTGGCCTGAACACTGTGCAGAAAACAAAAATCTCTTGTCCCTATGAGGAATCAAACTTTGATTTCCTGGCCGTCCAGTCCATGATCTAGTCATTATGTCGACTCAGCTATCTAAGCTCATATGGTAGCTGGCACCAGACAAGAATTTGTATAATAATGTGATCAGTTTAATGATGCTGCATAGTTGCAAATGTTAGGTAGTATATATATGAAAAGCGACAGATTTAATGCATGGATAAGGTTGGAGCAGAGTTTAAGGTAATTATTTTATTACTCACACTGAGGGACTTAGGAAAATAATGAAAAGCCTCAGATGGGATAGCCAATTTCCTGGCTAACATTGTAACTGATGCTCTGGTCTTTCAGTCTGTAGGCAGGGCTACTGCAAGAATAAATTCCACTTCAGTGGATGATAAATCCCTCTCCCCATTAGTTAAAAACAGTTACATTTTCTTAGTGGTTTGTCACAATTAATAACACAAAATTCTCACACAATCTGATAGAAATGTCGTTAGCAAAAGGACATTTTAATATATGCAGTTGCTAAAAGTGTGCCACCTGAGGTGGCTGCTTGGTTTGCCTGTGCTGTCACAATATCCCCACTTACAGGTGGTTACAAATGTTACAGAGAAACCTGATGCCTCTATCTTCAGGGTCCTGACTCCTGGTTCTTGTATAGCGTTACTCCCTTTTAAGGTTTATTTTGGGAGCAATGGGTCTGAACACTAAATTGAGGAAAATCTTACATGGAGGCAATATGATACTGAGGTTATTCAGCACTAAATGAGGGAGTATCCTAAATTGAGGAACACTGAAAAGTGTTTGCATTGCATACAGATGAAAGAATCTAAGAGAAATTATAATCTTAAGTGTTATCTATACGTCTGCGATAATAATATAAAAATTCTGAGAATGAAGTTCTGGAACAAAACTGTTGACAGAGAATCATGATATATAGTCTCTACCTGGATGGAATATCCTTTCCGCAATTGAATCTGGAACACTTCGAGTGATGAGATGAAAGCTGACAGCCTGGACAGAGACTGCTTTCCAGAACCTCCTACTCCAACCAGAAGTGCATTACCTCTTGGTCCTTCAAAAATGCGACTGATTCGGCACACATGACACATCGCATCTTCAAACAACACCAGGTTCATCGCTGCCACAAGATCATTGTACTGGGACATAGCTGAAAGCAGTGAGACTGTTAAAAACTCAATACAACACAATGCAATACAGCTCAGCTTAACACAACGCAAACAGCAAACCACTGTAAAAGCCTGAAATCAATACATATGAACTAACCGTCTTCAGGATGACTTAGATATGTACACCATACTGACACATATTATGCTTCACTTCGCAACAGCTGCGTACCTTCATGTAGAAGTTTGTTCAGCTGTTCCCACTTTCTGATGGGCAGATACTTGGATTCGCCAATTCCCTCAGCAAAATGACAATATATGAGTGGCTTTGAAAATAGTTGTCCTTCATCCAAATCTTCAAACCCTGTTTTCTTAATAGTGTCAATAACTGCCTTTTCATAGTTGTCCACATCATTTGAATCAACCAATTTATCTCCATACACTCTGTAGGCTTCGTGCATCCAGAGCCGTACGAGCTCCGTCTGGTTCGGTAAGGTCTCAGTAATGCTGTAGAGCATCCCCTGCAAGGATCAGAACCACTACATGACCAAGCACAATAGTGTATTTTATTTGTTTCAGAACACAGACCAGTGGAGGTCTCTTGTGAACACAGTAACGAACATTTGGGTTCCATAAAATTTTGGGAAATTCTCGAGTAGCTGCAGAATTGGTGGCTCCTCAAGAAGGGCTCAGCTCCATGAGTAAGTAAGTAAGTCCTGTGTAAATGCGTTTCAATTTAATTACTGTTATTAACTTGTAACATAAGCGATGGAAAATATTATAAAATGTCACTGTACCTGAAATATGTTGGAAAGATCTCGCAAGTTGAAAATGTAATGGAATTTTAGAGCAGTTGGCAGGAACTGCTGTGCCATCTTCTGATGGAGAGACATTGCGGCCGTGATAAGTAAAGGTGCGACTCGCGCTACAGTCGGCGGAAACTTGAGATGTGAATTTGAAAGATGCTGAACCAAGATGTCTGTGTAAATTTTGGCCAGTGATTCTCCTGATGGGAAATTCACTGCAAACACACAGAAGTGCCGCTGCAGACGAGGGTTGATGGTAAAGCTGCCAGCGGTTGGGTTCATACAAGATACATACTGACAGTTATGTATGTCCTTTAGTTGCAACTTAATGCGGTCATACCTGAAACAGTTTACAACAGCAGAAATGTATATTTTAATGATGTTTCTAAATGTGTTACTCAAGACACTGGTTTTTGGCATTTCCTGTTTCAGAGATAAGTAACAGAGCAGAGGGTTTTCTAATGAATGGTTCCCTCTCTCACATTGCACAGGACAAATAATAATGTACTCATTCATTCATCAGTAATCTGTCAGATGACAGGTCCACAGTCTCTTCCAAAACAGTTCCTCCATTTAATGCGATCTAGAGCTTTCTCCTTCAAATGAGAATATCCTCTTCTGTCCCCAAGGTCATCCAGCATCTTCTTACATCTTCTTCCTCGTCTTCTGGTCACTTCTATCCGCCCCTCTATCTTTCCTTCAAGAACTTCTTTTAGGAGGCAGTTACTGCTTAAGATATGATCAATCCAATTAGCCTTCCATTTTCTTATTTCATGTAGGGTATTCCTCTGCTCACTGACTCTAAATAACTATTTATTCATAAATTTAATTTTGGAACATGAAAGAATATGAGAAGTCTACAAATTATAAACCAAATAATCACAGATACTCGGGATATGGCTGCTTACATTGTCAGTATACAAAGTGGCTCAAAATTCCTACATCACAGAACTGTTTCTTCTCTCTGCAGCTGAGATATGGAAATAGATCAGTCAGTAATTACTGCAGACAAAGTGCAGATGCTGTTAATCTGTGGAAAGACTCATCTTTCTTAGAATGCTACTGGAGATTAATTCGATAACAAAGATTTAGATTACAGGCCAATTAACCAGTCAATTGCATTAAGTTTCCTGCAGAAATTCAGACATGATTGTGACATACATAAATAAGATTCAGACTTTCCTCATCCCAGTTCAAGAAGATAAGACCTTGGCACACCTCAGAAAGCTCATCTCAGAAGACAGTATTCTTTGAGTTCAAGGTTCCGAGGGAACTACAGAACCAAAGAGCATAAGTATAAAGAAACTGTACATAAGTAAATGCACATACCAGTGTCCATAATCCATGAATTGTCTGATTAATGTATGTGGCTGTACGGTTCCATATGCATCGACCTCAGGCATATTCATATCGTCTATAAAGTAAACCATTGTTTTGTTGCCCGGTGGTCCATAATTTCTGCCAGCCTTTTTCTCCAGCGGTTTCTCAAGTACTTTTTGTAACATTTCTGAAGTAGTGTAGAAATTGAACGGAACATTCGTTACTGCATATGACTCAGGCAGGGAGAGCAACTTCTCAGCAATGATGACACTCTTTCCAGAACCTGCTGGTCCAACGAGCATTACGGGGCGCTTCTTTGCCATCAGTAGATCCATGAAGTAACGAATGCAAGTTGTGTCCGATGTGGATACTAGAGTAGCCTGTACAAAACAAGGCCACATAAAAAATATATTAATTTTAGGTATATTGTATTTTTTTGAGGGTAACAGCAATACTAACCACTACAACAATATAAATTTTGCAATTACTATGGTCTGACCAACATCAAGAACAGATTTTTCTTCTCCAAAGTAACAGATACCTGGAAACAAATATCGTAAAGAAATCTTTATATGCTTCATCCTGTTGTGTTGTGTGCATAAAATATTTATTGTTTCTGTCAATACAACAATTCTTTCAGAGATATAAAAATGAATATTTACTTTAAAGCCATAAATCTTAAAGGCATCACATGTTTCGACTCTTATTGTGTCATCATCAGGTGTCTGTTAATGTTAGGGTGCTGGACCTGTATCCAATATGGATCCGTATACAATATCATACTTCTAACAAGACATTCAGGGTTATGTACTACTTAAAAATCAATTGAGCCGATGACTAGATGACTGTAAAAGGAAGACTGTGGGAACAAAGAAGAGACTGTAAGACTTTTCATTCCACACATACACACACATGAGCACATATTCTAGCTCAAATACATGTGTGCACCTGGGCATACAAGAAACTTACATTAAGGTCTAGTCAGTGCTTGAAGAATGTGGAGATTAAAGGGTTAATAAACCACTAGGATTGTGAAAAAATTGATATTAAAAGAAAACTGAGACATTTATTCAATTTAATCTGTTTGTACAAATTAGCTGAAGGTAGAAAGTTCTATTTAAAACAGCACAGTCTAAAAATCCAGTAACTCTGAGCATAAACTTTGTACATTTCAGGTTAGAATTTGAAGAATTCAGTCTTCTGTGTTATAATTCAGAGTGCGTCAAATGTTTTCGAGGAATATGAGCCTCCATCTCCCTTAAGCTAAGCTTTCAACCTGCTTCTGCTGGTTTCTTGCTTGACCTACCCTCTGAACCTGCAGATGTAGGCAATCTGTTCCTCTTATACAATGCACTCTCTCTGAACTACAGTGTTACAGCCCAGAGGATCATAGTCTTCATAGTCAATTCTGTGAGAGCTTAGAATTTGTTATATTTACCTGAAGTGGAATATCATAGTCCAACTCATGGGGTGTGACCATATTATTCCATGGCAGGAAGCATTTTGTTTCATGATCTATGTAATAGTTAAAAACCGTGCCTTGTGCTGGATACTTCACTGTCTTAAATTCATTTGTCCACCATTTAGAAAACTCCATGCGGTTGTCAATCACCTAGAAATAAAAATGGACTTATAAACGGAATTTGACATAGCCGCATCAAAACTTTATCAGTACTCACAAAGAAAGACATGATAAATTGTGACAAGTTCTTGGTTGTTCATGACCTGCTACATAATTTATGTTCATGCAACATGTGAACGTTTGATAATTCCTTGCCATTGTAAAAAAAAATTGTGTACATTCAGAAACTTAATCTAACCATTACATAATTTTTTATAAATATATAGGACTAACAGAATACCCACTGAAAATCCAAGGAAAAAACTTCACTGCCCCTGTTACTAGCTATAGAAAGAGCATAATAATAACAGTCTAGCGGTGCCTTTTCCAGCACAAGTAATACTGACTTCGGAAATTCTAATATTAATTGAAACATACATTTACTGCTGAAATCTTCTGCTCATATCACAAATAACTGTGAATAGTTTTGCGTTTGCTTCCCATGGAAATGACATAACAACAAACTGACAAACACTGCCTGGCTTAGACTAATGTCATATACATGAACATTAAATTACATATAAAAATGGCTATACAATTTATACATATACAAACCTGATCTTGAAACATGGCAGATCCAAATGCCCACACAGATGCAAACACAAAATATATTTCATACCATTCCTTGGGGCAGTCAACTGGAGTGGTGGATGCTGTGAGTAGACACTCCAGCAGATGGCACAACATTTGGACGTGCGAGATATCAGCAATGGGCGTAATTTTTTTGAATCGTGAACGACAAACTTCCAGGCATGGAGGCACATACTTATCGAACAGGATTGTAAGTATTGCCTTTTCGGCTTGCTGTTCACGCCTATCAATCCAACTGGTCACAAAACTGGGGACACAACGGATATACGGAATCTGTTACTTGCATGTCAATTTTATTTACAATCATCTGATATGTCATTTATCCTAATTCTCAACACAAATTTATTTAGTTGGTTATTTAATGATGCTGTCAGTAGCAAGACTATATAGCTTCAGATAATATGAGAATCGACAAATTTGAAATGGTTTGGAAGGAACCAGTGATGGTCTAATCATGGTACTATCCTGGCTCTTGCCTGAAGCACATGAAACACACGAACACCTCAGTCAGAACAGCCAGTGTCCTAGCTAAGATTTCAACTGAAGACACCTTAAATACAAGCCTAGTGTCACTGTTTGACCATCCTATTCGGTTTGACATTAACGATAATGGCTTTATTTGCTGGGAAAGAAAACTCACATAAAGGAGCTAATCAGATAACAGACATACAAGATCACCAATTTTGTTCAGCACTTGCATTCCCAAAAGTCATCTCATAATCTGAAATAGTATATCCCAAAATTATTGTTACTCCTTCAGTTTCTTTGACTTTGTTTCATTTAAACTGCTTGCAAATCCTAATCTCCTTATACTTAACTAAGCACTATGGCATGAAGAGGCAGGAGGGGTGGAGATATAGCTCCAAGAATTCTTAAATCCAGCATCAAATGGATGTGAGAAGTCAGCTTCTTAACACAGGTGCTCTACCCCAGGGAAAATACCCTCAGTATAGGGCGCTGGGCAGGATCCAGAGCTGGTCTGGACACTGCAGAAAAGACAAAATTTCTCACCCCTGCTGGGAATCAAACATTGATTCTTTGGTCCCAATATTTTTTGTTTTAGTCAAATAAATTCATAAGTATTATCCTTCGGTAAAAAAGGATTAAATTAAAAAAAAAAATCAGTTGAAATCAAGCCAAGATGAAATTTGCACATGTAAAGGGAGACTGAAATAGAGTATGGAGTGCACTTTGCATAGGTTTATCAAATTTTTAGTTTCATTTTTAATGAACAAATAAATCATAACACAACATTTTAAAATCCAACAGAAATAAAGAAAGAAGGAAAAAAGGAAGAAAAGAAAATGTGAGAAAAACAAATGGTAAGCCACAAAATACAAGACACCACAGTGAGAAATTTTAGGTACTACCAGAACCTGACCATCTGAAATCTTATCTGATACATACGGATTCCAGCCCAAATCCTGAGGGTTGATGTACAGGATACCGGCTCTTGATACAGTGGCTGGGGTTGCAGTTCGCAGAGAGGCAATCTCAAATATGAGACGCATCATCTTTGTCAAAGCAATACGCTCATTACTGGCCAATGTCAAGACCTTGTTATCATCCATCACTGTATTGAGTGACTCAATCCACATTGGGTCAATATCGCCGTCTAATAGAATCCATTTTGGTCCATCGCCTGACATATTGGCTTGATCTCGGAACAGCACAGGAATCAAACCTATACAATGTCATGAAATTATCACAAGATAACATTAGAAATGATTAAAAATGATTCATCAATTAAATTTTGTAGTCCGGTTTAACAATAATCTCCATCTAGCAGGCTATGATATATATAACTCAGGTGGTTAGTCATAGGTTTTCACCACAGAGGCATGGATTCAATCTCTCTGTAACCCATGCTGGCTTTCTGGTGGATGAAGTGGCACTGGGACAGGTTTCCTTGAGAATTTTGGTTTCATCTGCTAGTTATTCCCTCAAATACTCCACACTCATATTTCACTGAATGATAGTACAATAGGCCCTTCTGAGTGTACAGTTCCAAGGGACTCAGTCTTACCCCACTTCTTCAACTAACATTAAGAATAAGTAAATTAATATTTTACCACGATTGCTAAGGACCAGAATTTGAGTCACCAGAGCATAATAACATGGCATACGTCAGAAATTTGAGTTCTGAATCATAAGTGATAATTTGGAGCATAAGTTTCACAGGTCTTAATTTACTGGTGCCATATGTCTGGAAATGAATAAAGCTGGATGTCATAGGTCAGGGATTGACTGTAATTTAATGGGATTGTTAAGTCCAGAAATTCATGAATTTGGAAGTCGTAGGTTGAGGCATGATTGTAACTTAATGGAGAATACTATCTTCTGAGGTATAACCACCAATATGAGAACCTCAAGTACTACACATAATTTAATGGGTTCTTAAGTCTCAATATTTTTAAGTTGTAAGGTCATACATTAAGATACTGCTTTATTCCAATTTACTGGTTCCCAATGAATCCTTAATTGGGATTTCAATATAAAGCAAAGCTCTGAAATATGTAGTGTTCAAGTTAATTTTGCTATGCAGAATATACCTACCATCTTTCCATTCCCTTGTAGCTGGGTTGATGATGCCAAACAACTCATTGTTGGTGACAGCTTTGGGATTAAGATCATTATATACGGGTTTCCTCTTCTGGTTCTGGTAAGTTTTAAACAGTGTCCGCCATACCATTGTCTTGCCTGTCCCTGCATTTCCAACAATGAATACAGAGTGACGAACCTCTAAGAGCTCTTCCAACTGCACAATCTACAAAAGATATGAACAAAACACAGAGGATTAATTCCTTAACATACTAGTCCCCAAGTCCTCAGCCCAGAGTGTTACAGGTTACCATGTCTTTGATTGTTAACATATAAAGAGACTGCTGCAGAGATGTTGCATGTACTTTCTCATGTGATTAATTGATCTGACATATTTATCATTAAAAATAAAAGTTATTTTTGGTCTATTAAAATCAACACTTTCATCTGGGAGCATCAGTATCCAGTACTACAAACAGGTGAAATTTAATCAAAATAGTTCCAGTCGTTTTTAAGAAAAACAACATTTTGTGATTGAGCCCTAGTTACAGACCCCTTGTTTGAATCCTGTTAAATCTGGGTGTTTTGGGCATAAGCTATATTATTAAGTCCACTGCCACTATAGATTATTAGAATTAAATAAAAATTGGTCAGGCCACTTTCAAGAAATTTGACAACTGGCATCTGGATTGTGAAAGGGTATCCTGTTATTTTCCTGAAGATACCACCTATGAAGTTTTATTATAATTTATTTGTTCCAGAAGTCCATATTGGCAATACAGCCTACAGATATAGAACAAGTCAAGTTTTATCATACACAAATTGTGTAAATGTCACAGACATACCATACATTACTAAGAGTGAAGGAACTGTTGAAGTTAAACAGGAACCAGCTACGATGGGTGGTAGAACTACTTACAGGACACTGTCACCTCAAAGGACATCTCTTCAAACTGGGACTAAGTGATAGTCCCACTTGTGAGAGGTGTCAAGAAGAAAACGAAACAGTCACACATATCCTGTGCAAATGTGAGGCCTTAGCTTATTTAAGACGTCACTTGGGTCAATACTTTATGGAACCAAGTGACTATTTTGACGCCCCCACGTACAAAATCCTGTTGTTCATTCGAAGCGTGGGATTGCTGAGGGGATAATCAAAAGGGGAAGCACGACAGACCACTATAGGTCGCGGTGCAAGGGCCGAGAAGGCCTACCACTCATACATTCATTCATTCATAAAAAGATAATATATGACAAATATTTAGGGAGATTGTCCCCATAAATTACTGAAATTTAATAAAAAAAGTTGGCCTAAACACCTCATCTAGATCTGACTGCCTTAATGATGCAGTGAATCTCCCATTTAAGGTTTATTTGGGAAGCATTGGATTTTAACACTAAACCGAGGAAAATTTTAAACATATGAAATTTAACACAGCGATTACTGAGTTGTTATCACTGAAAATGAAATTTAAATGAGAGAACATCAAATAGAGGTGGTTCCACTGCATCTGCTAAAGAACAAAAATTATGAGACTCCCCATTAAGCAACTTTCTCTTCCATCAGTGTAAAACACACCAAATAAGGATAGGAGGTTCCAGAATAAAAATTAAATTACCTTTAGTATGAAATTTTCTTCTGGCTGGAGCTGCAAATCAATAGCTGCCTGTTTGACCATTTTCTCAAAATCGAGGTCTCTCTTACGAGGGACCTCAAGAGCAGGGAATAAGTCTCCGATGAGCCCCATGAATACAGGAACATCATCTGTCACAATCTTGGGGATGTTGAAATCACGTAACGCCCGCATTAGCACCTGATCTTCTGGTCGTCCGCGATCTCCACGCTGTAATGATTAAATTACCGCAAATTAAAAACTAAAGACAATTTTTGAATGGCTGCCATGTTGTTATTGTAAATTTTACATTTTTACATAAGTATAGGTCTCTTTTCCTTACATCAGAAATAAAAGTATGCTAAAGAAGGTATCGAAAGTATGTGGACTCACCTTCAGTGACCCTGCCACCACAAGGACAGACTTGATGGCTCTGAGGCCCCAGTCGTAGTGATCCTGTTTGGACAGAAGCTCTCGACACAGTGTGTATAATGTAATGAATTTGCGAGCAAGAATACGAGCTTCTTGAAAACCCTCTGCTACTAACATGATCTCACAGATCAGCTCAAAATCTGGTACGACCATAGCACACGGCCTAAAACACACAAGATGTAAGGAACCTCAGAACATCACAGCAACACCCTTACTTCATAATCAGAAGGCCCTTGGTTCAAAGGTTATGGGCTGATTACCAGAGACACAGGGCTAGGTACCCAGTGTTGGTACAGATATTTCCCACCATCACAAATACTTCAAACTAGCTTACAACTGTTTACATTTACATACTTCTGATTTCGTTATTCACTAATCCTCGTGTTGTTTGATGCTGTATGGTTCGAGTTATGGACAAAATTGTCAATTAGACCATAAATAAATTAATGAAAATGCAGATAATGAAACTGCTGACATGATAAATATTTTATCTTATTTTGAGAGCCCTTTTTTAAGAAGGATTCATGAGAATGAAATCATGTAAATAACATACAAAACAGAAACGTATCATTTCCTCTAAACAGCTGGAATATAATTTTAAAGCTTTCTGACTACTGTATTTGTCTGAATATAATAAAAACAATGTTTTCCTGTGAATATCTTCCAAACGTTTCCTGCACATTAAATTTACATTCATGCAATGCCCATTGAAAATTCAATGATAATGTATAAATGTCATTCCTCTGTTGAAAGTTAACTGATGTTTCAGGAGAACATGTGACCTCCATCTCTAGGGTTGGACGGTAAGCCAAGAATTACTTGCTGCCTGTTTCCTACTGGCTTCTTGCTTGGTTCATTATTCTGCAATTAAGATGGAGGTGACATGTTCCTGCCAAGCATCAGTTGACTTTCAGTGGTCTACACGGTGTTTTATTACAGAAGATAGACCACAGTTGTGAGAACCTCAAATTCTACAGTTTGTACCTTTTGTGGGTTTTGTCGATACTCCAATAGACAACCACTTCGGAAAGTTTGTGGGCCCTGAAAAGGGCCATTTGTTCCACCACGCTAGATAGTTTTATGGCCGTTCGGCTGGTCTGTCTGGGCGGTGATGTAGGACTGTGTGCCCGGTAGAAATAGATGTTGGCTACAGTGTGTTGGCTAATGTTACAGCAGCTGAGTTAGTTGTCTGGTCGCAGTGCAGCAGTTGCCGGAAGTTGCCTGGTCACAGAGTGTGGTTTCTAGAAGATGTCTGGTCGTGGAGCGCGGTCGCCAGAGTGGCAGCAGCTGCACCAGTTGCCCGGTGTATTGGGCATGACCGCTGGAGAGCCGAGGCAGCCATCCCTGACGCAGTGAAGAGCTGATGACTCCGAAGACCGATTGCTCTGGACTAAGCGTGATGGCTGACTGGCTGATGTGGTCACTGATGATTGCTGAGTTGGAGCTGTGCCTTTTATACCAAACATGGTGGGAGGAGTTTAGACTTGTAGTTGCTATTGTGAGTGCTGATTGGGTAGCACACGTTATGATCTAAATGTGAGCTGGACATTGAGCACTGTTTAAATACAAGTGCTGCCAGCAATGTGACTGGTTAGCGCATGTGATGATCTGCAAGTGGGTTGGACATCGAGTGCTGTATAAATATCAGCATCACCAGCAATGTGATATTCACTTAGGAGTGAGTGTTGTCTGAAAGACCGGCGAAACAGCGTGTTATATTGCCACACTTTATATCCTTCCTTCCTTTTCCTCATATTCTTTTCCAACCCCCTTTATAAATTACTGAACATGGGTTCTGGAATTATTCGTCTTACCTGAAGAGAGCCTTCAGATTTTCAGGCAGCTCTGCTCGACCTGCGTAACCGGGATTCATGGTTATGAAAAGTCCCACAGTGGGCACGAGAGCAATTATGTCACCAAAGAAGTTGAATTTTGTCTTCTTGCTTTTGATTGCATCGAGCACAGTTTTCACTTGAACAGCCACCACAGACAACACCTCTATTGAGATGCGATTGAACTCATCAAAACAGCCCCAAGCTCCAGTCTGTGCTAAGCCTTTGTAGATGTTGCCACAGGACTACACAATTGGAGAAAAGACATATTAATGAAAATGTACCTCTCTCTGATTCTGCTGCTATTTGTTTTGAATCTTTCACAGGACATACTTTCCTTAGGCTCAAGATGGGTACAAATAAATTATGAACCTGGGTTGCCGTTCACTACAAGATACCTTTCTGTCAGTAATTAAGAATTAAGAAGTACACAAGCAGTAAAAAATAGTAAAAAAGTAAAGCTATCCCTGTAACAGGCCGTGAAGGCCCATAGGGTTGTGAGATGTTGAGGGTCCCACATTATCTAGACAATCGGTTCAAAGATGGCGGTACGGTTGTCAGCCTTACATGCCAGCCGCGCTTTATTCCCCAGGAAAATTATTTAATTAATTCCTGGTACTCATTTCTGTTAGAGGCTGAGTTGACCTCAGGGCCATAGTGCAGCTGGAAGGATTAGGTCAATTGAAAAAAATCCAAAGACCTCATCGGGACTTGAACCCGCGACCTTTTCCCGCATTTAATGAGTTAAGTGTAATTCCATGAAGATGTATGAGGAAGTGAAGGTACAGCTTCACCATTCTTAACCTTGTCACAAGATAGAATTGAGTAGCCAACTTTATGCCCTGGGAAAGCTCATCTAGCACCCACTGCAGAGGAGGCTGGGTTGGTCCGAGAGCCAGTGTTGATGTTATGTGAAGGAAAAGGAAAACCCTTGCCATGCCAAGAATCAAAATACTATTACTCCTTTGTCATCAATCCCACAGCTCATCACTATACTGACTCAGCTATCCCAACTTCCATTAATAAATAGCAAATGCTTTAATATGGAAGTAACTGAAAAGTTATTAGTTAACCTGGGATAGCTCAGCTGGTATAGCAATGAGCTACGGGCTTCACAGCCCAGGAGACAGGGTTCAATTCCTGGCAGGGGCAAAAAGTCTTTCACTTAGGCTCCTATCTGATGCTCATTCCCTGGGGGTTAAGCTGCTTGGGTATGAGGTTAACCGCACACCTAAATCTAGTGCCAAAGTTAAGAACATATGGATCTGTACCGTCACTCCTCCATACCTTATTAATTAAACACAGGAACCTTACCTTTACCTTTATCCTATCATCTTCACATATTTTTCTGACACACCATTGTGACTAGATTCTTCTGTCAATATTTCTGGCATTGAAGAGGTTGGCCTAATGGTAACACTCTGGACTTGTGTTTAGGAAATGCTTGGTAAGAATTTCAGATGGGACACTGGCTATCATGGGTTTCTTCAGTCCCTCAAGGCAAGTGTCAGGGTAACATTTCCATTAGGACACGACCTCTTCCTTCTAAATCCTTTCCAATGTACCATTCATTGACATTCTACGATTCCGTGCTATACAGTCTGTTGTTGTTAGTTTTCTTATTTATTCAGAAATTTAACAGATCAACAGAAGAGTACAAAATAGTTCTAAATTTTATAACTAACTAATTAACTCCATGGTGCTGAGTTCTTCTAGAGAATCTGCCAGTCACTCAGCTGTTCTAAATTTTACACAATTATAAAAGTATATTATGGAAGACCGAGATCCCAGAGGAATCTATAAAAAGTACCACTTTCTCGGATGTGACACCATGTAGTACAATAATAGTTCACTGATGTTTTGAGAGGAATGTACTGCCTCCATCTTCAGGGTCAAAGAGATGCTCAGCAAACAACCAGCAAGTGGACACAATGATCAAATCATAGCCCAAAGATAAGTTACCCTGAGTGAGGTCTTCTGTGGTTTTCTTTTGTCATTACAAGTAATCTCCAACAGCAGAAGCCAGCAGCTGGTTGACCTTGTCATCTGCTTCTCCTGGTTTCTTGCTCGGCTTGCTCTTTGACCCTGAATATGGAGGTAATGTGTTCGTCTGAAATACAGCCTCCCTCTGACTGCATCACGTTACAACCCAGAATCATTGCTGTGAGAGGCTCAAAAACAGTCCAGCCATCTATTAATCAATTACCTTATAATCCATCTGCTCTGAACAGTTGAACACATACACCATCATGCCCATGGCTCGTCCTAAATCCTTGGTTGTCTCTGTTTTACCGGTTCCTGCAGGACCAGCTGGTGCTCCACCCATGGTTAAATGTAGGGACTAAAAAAAATATACCAACATAGTTGACAAGGGCTGCGCCATAGCTCAAGTGGTTAGTCGTTGGCTTCCCACAGCGGCGGCCTGGGTTCAATCCTGGGTCTGGTCAAGTGGGATTTGTGGTGGACAAAGTGGTGCTGGGGAGGGTTTTCTCCGAGTACTTCGGTTTCCCCTGCCAATCTTCATTCCATCAATTGCTCCATCATCATAATCACCTGAGGCAGGTAGAATAGGCTAATCAGTGGCCGGTGTGCCAAGTGGACCCAGCTGGACTCCACCCCCCACTAAGCAAATTTAATTTTCTTACTTGGCTGTTATCGGTTGGGTTGAAATTCAGGTGAACTGCTGTGTCTTCTGTGCTACTGTGATCGCAGTAAAATAGAATAAAATCATGATTCTTTAAGGTTAATGCTAATCAAATCATCATCTTTAAAACATAAACAGTGATTAAATGAAAGTCACTGACCTGGGAATATAAGGAAGGGAAGATGAGGAGATGGTCTCTATCTGAGAAAGTCATGGAAGAAAGAGTACTACATTCTGGAATGCGACACCATGTACCCCCATAGGAATTCATCAGTGTTTCACAGGAACATACTGACTCCATCTTCTGGTCTTTTGACTTTTGCTCAATGCTTGCTTAGTATAGGTTTACTTTGAAGACAGTGGAAGTATGTTCTGACAGGTCAGTATATTTACCACATTCACAGAAGCTTTTCATCTACTGTCCTTCTAAGGATACACCATCACTTGAGACCTCTGCAACCTAGCTCTTCCTAGAGCATTCCGGAAAACTTCCTTTTCAGCACATTCATAATTTTCCCTTCCCTTACATATATTCTATTTTTCTCCATTTCCTTTTGCCATAACCTGTCTCTTCACTTTCATTTTTATATTATTTTACTTATTTTATGTTTGTTCTCATTTTGTTTGTGTCTTTAATTTTAAATTTACCGCAACTTTTCTGTCCTTTCTACTCCATTTTCTCACACTTTATTTCACTTATCACCAACATTTCCATATTTCATTCCATTGTTTCATATATTTTATCTTTACAATATTATATTTAAGCATCCTGTTGCACTCTACACGATAAATAATATAATGATATAAACTCCGTACCAAGTGCAAACAATATATTATGTGTCCTTGATCTTGCTCCTTTACACTACATGTTTCGGCCTCAGACGGCCATCATAATAGTGCTATTATAGTGCTACTACAGGAATGTCAAAATTAACGTGTGTAAAATAATCTACAAACCAGACAGATATCAACGAAATAGATGTTGATAATAACAAGGAAAGTGTTTTAAATGTTAAATTTTGGGCTGGGTGCAGTGTGACAGCAACGTGAGCGTTGTACACCTGATGATGGCCGTCTGAGGCCGAAACATGTAGTGTAAAGGAGCAAGATCAAGGACACATAATATATTGTTTGCACTTGGGACGGAGTTTATATCATTATATCATTTTATCTTTACTTCCTTCAACTTCTTTACACTTCATGTCTTACCCTTCTTCCTACCTACAAATCTGACCATTTACTTGCTCACAGGATTCCATTCAGTTCGCACCACCCCAATTAATTTCCTCTTAGCCCGTCTTTGCCTCCCTTCTCAACACCACTGCCCATATTTTCACAGGGGCTTACATTCTTACCTTGATGATGCAGGCCAGAAGGTTCCTCTAAATCTTCCATAAATACCTATCGGACTACACAACATTACGTCTCAGAAGACAATATTCTTGGGCTATTAAAGCATTTACAGCACATGTTAAATGATTAGGAATTTAAAGCAACAGCCTCTAAGGATATCAGTCACATTCTCATACTTTGTGTCAGACTACTACTGTTTTTTATTGCTAGTGGGGTGGGATTAAGTCCTTTGTACTGCGGCCACTTCTGGACTATTGTACCAGCCCCAGATGATAGGTGAGGGTGACTGTGGAGCAATTGGTATAATGAAGACTGGCAGGGGAAACCGAAGTACTCGGAGAAAACCTGCCCCAGCGCCACTTTGCCCACCACAAATCCCACTTGACCAGACCTGGGATCGAACCCGGGCCGCCACGGTGGGAAGCCAGCGACTAACCGCTTGAGCTATGGCGCTTGTATCAGACTAAGAACAGATCATATGAGTAGTCTCACTCTGCCATTGCTACTTATACTGAAGAAGCTCACCTGTGTCAAGGTGATGTAACAACGGTCAGTAAGTGGAGTAATAACAAGGCGAGGTGTGTTGCCCAGATATTCATGTGCATAACGGAACTGAGCATCACAGATGTTGCAGAAACAATCTTTTATCTTCTCGTCCCATCTGTGAATAGTAATCATAAGTAAATCATAAATTCAGTGTGTTACACACCTTGATACTGAGGTCTCGAATGGACCCAGCGCATCAGCTCTGGACAACAGAGGTGTCGGAGTATTGGTGCTATGGCAACTGGCAGGGAAAGCAAAGTGCTCAGAAAATTTCTGCCTCAACATCTCTACGTTGACCATAAATCCCATATGAATTACCCTGACATCAAATCTGGGCCTTTCTGTTGAGAAACCAGTGTTAATAGCACAGCCTACTCCTGTATCAAGTAATATAAATATATGCTCAAAATTAATGGCCCAAGAACTGAAAATATAACTCTTGCATAACAGATGTAGTCAAAGTGAGTAGCAAAGATGTACTTATTGTCTGGAAACAGTAATGTATTCAAAAACAAAAAACAAACTCCTCGGTTGTAGTCCGTAAGCAAACTATACTGACTGAACGACCGCTGCTTGTTGAAGTTAGTGCCAACATTAGCAGATAGAGGGTACTGCATGGTCAGCACAATGAATCCCCATGGCCGTTAATTTCGGTTTTCTAGACCAAAGCCGCTATTTCCTTGAAAGAGCTCCTCAGTTATCCTCATGAGGCTGAGTGGACCCTGTTCCAGACCCACTACTTCTCAGAAAATCTAGTAGTGCCGGGAATCGAACCAGGACCTCTGGATATGTAGCCAGGAACTCTGACCACTGGACCACGGAGGCGAAATGTATTCAGATAGGATAATTCAATCTGATTGGAAAGCTTCAATTGCAACCAAAACTGGTACTACATGATACCTGTGCCTTAATTGTGACTGCCATTGAAAAGCTGATGCATTTTCCACTTTTGCTGTGATCATCTTAGCTACAACGTCCCTTGAGTGCACGTCAATGGTACAGATGGTCATTATCTTCTGCCTATCTTCATTTGTTAAGTCCCCCAGAAGGAGTGAGATGAGTGTGTTCAGTTGAGTTATCTGGAATGTGAGATGCTTGGGTTTTACTGCAGTGAAAATGCAGATCATGTTCCAATTCTTAGAACCTTTATTGTTGTTATTACATTATCTACCACTGTTACCTGACTAAAGAATGAAATATCAAAAGGTTCAGTCTTTCAATAATTATAAAAATGACAATAAAAAATAAAAGGAGATATTTTATGCAACAATATAACATTGTACATCACAATGTAAAATAAAGGCTATTATTATAACAGTTCTGTTACAGTAATTTGCAGGTAAAATGGCTTAAGTACCTGTTTCCTGTTATAATCCTTGAGTGCATTCTCATAACCTTCGTCCAGATGAGCGAAAGCAATGTTAACTTCTGTAGTCCACCAAATCTGTGTACCACATAAGGACACTTGTGCAGGATAATCAAAGATCCACTTCTCACGAGGACTGTCCTCATAGGAAAGCACAGCTTCACCAAAGTAGTGTCGTACTGTTCGTCTCATGGCATCTGTTAGCCGATTCAACCAGACCTCGACCTAAATGGATGGAGACATTTCTTGTAAAGAAACAGTAAGCATACTTATATACTGTGGCATACTGATCCATTGCTAAGAGGTGACTTTGTAAACATCAGCCATTGCTAGGTGATTCCCTCATGCAACAATGGAGGAGGTGTCATGATACATGATGCATACAGCTGTTGCTACAGAGCACCCGCAGTTTATGCGTATGCAGTGGCATCACACAACAATAGAAGAGGTGATGCAGTCAGTGTTTTCTGTAGGTCCACTCCGAGGCTATATGACTCGAATGACAGTGTTCTGTTGAGCGAGTGGGTGCAGGAGTTCAGTACAGTTGAGAGTTCAGCTGTGGAATGTTAACCAGCGGACAACAGAAGCTAAGATTCATTACCAGAAAACATCTAGTAAAGACATGGGAGAAGCATAGCCATTGCGCAGAGCTGTAAAGACTACTGAAAGTACTTGTAGATTGAGAAAACTTAGCGTGGAGTGATTTGGAGTGTAGAAATCAGCAATAGTGTAATGATTATTTACAGTTGTGACCTGTAAGTGGTCAATAAATCTATTCACCAATCCAAACCTGTCTACAGTCAATAATACATGACAATATAACCAAAGGCTCCACTCCACTCATAACCCATAATGCAATAATAACATCCAGTATTAAAGAAAATGGTTACAAAGGTAGAGCACATAATTTCTCATATGTGCTCAGTGGATCACAGCCTTCCTCTGTCTAAGAAAAATATTAAAAAAATTATCCACTGTACTTTAAGGAGGTCAATCCTTATTTGAGAAAAGCTGCATTTTGTGGTTCAGGAGAGAGTGTACCATTATAAGATGCCATCCATGCAATGTTATTTAGGGAGATGTTCTCCGTATGTCACTGGATTTTAATCACATTATTGGTGCCGTTTTTGACAAAATCGCAATTTTATTTTTGGGGCCCATTTGAAGACAGAAGTTAATACTCACTGGGCACTGACCTACAATAGATAAATTCTTTAAATACTGAAAATGAATAAAATCTTTCTAACCATTCAAGAACTAACTATTACTGAGGTCAAGAAAATGTGGATCTATACATCCACTCTTCCATACACCTTCATGTTGTAGTGCTTAATTAGTTAAGCAAAAGGACAACTTTACCATTTACCTTTCAACCATTCAGGAACTAGTGAAGTGCACAAAGAGAGGGACAGTCAGATGATGATCCAAAAGTCAATTCTTTCGTATTCAAAACGTTGAAAACGTGTAAATCTATCAAAATTTCAGTGTCAGTTCTTTTCATGATAGCTGTACTTTCTTATACTACATGTATGAGAAAGTAATACAAAAGATGGGTAAAGAATAAAATATTATTCAAGAAACTGATGACATTTGATGTCAGACAGGGCAATGCTGACAGATGCACCTATCAGCAGAATTACTACCGGCTGCGTTTATGGCATACAGTGCTCTACTGGTGCACTGTGTTGCCACATCATGTAGCATCATTATGGTTCCACTATATAAACAGATTTAGATAACACATGATGCTGGCAATTATTTAGAGCCCGTGACTGCATCACAGCTAAGAGGGTTAGAAGCAGACCTCAGTGAGCAGCTTTACAATCAGTCCATTGATTATGATGGTGATGTCTGATTTCTGTAATGACTCAAGAAAAAGCTACACTTTACCTTGCCTGAACAGTCACAAACGCCGCTGAATTCGACAAACTCCCCGTCCTTGGCCCACATTGCTATAGCATTCTTAGTATTTTTCCCTCCTGACTGTTCAAACTTCAGTTTTGAAATTGAGTCATAGAGTTTTGTGAGGTGCCTGAAATAAACAATTCATACATTAATTACAAAGTGTTGTGATGATAGCATATTTCCAGGGATGGGAATGGCTCTTTAGAATTAGACAGGCAGTTCAGATAAGCACAACTGCCCAGGGAATGAGCATCACATATTAAAAAAAGATTATTGTAATTGTAGGGCCCTGAATTTGTTCCTCACGTTATCACTGTTGGGAACAGTAGTTATATCTTATGGTACCATAAATTACTTTGTAAAAGAGGAGCACTTTGGAAGTATCAACATAGTGTTTACAAATTCTAGCCCCATTTACGACAACCGCATTTGCAGGCTCTTCCAATTATCGAGTGCTCCAAACAGAATGGTTTTTGGAAACTGCACTCAGCAATTGATATCAGCTGTCACTTACCTTCTTACATAAAAGAACTGTTAGACGATAAGAATCAATTTAAAAATACTTTAAAAATTACCTTCTACTGAATTCTTTTTATTCACTGAAGGACTGTTATATTTTTATCCATATGTTTTATGCATCATAAGGTGCTTTATTTTTGCATAAGATATATAATCACCTACTTCCCAGCTTGAAGACATGTTTTAAATTTAAGATGTTGCCATGTATAAAGTAGGAAGATAAATCAGTTTGGTTTATTGTTTCATCTGACCTATGCTTAATTTCCATAAAGCATGTGTATTTTTTTTTACTTCTTAATTTCTATGTTACATATTTATTGTGCATTTTATTGTATAGGTTATCTGTTTGTGACTGGTTCTATATCTGTCAGGTGTACTCTGTAGCCTCAAATGGATCGATGGAATATTACAATAAATGAATGAATGAATGTCACAAATAGACACAACTGAGTAGATGCCTCTTTGTCTTTTCATCTGAGGATGGAAAGAGGTCCAACTGCTGTAACACACAGCTCTGTTTAGAATGTTAGGTGATGGACAAAGTCCTACAATCCAGCAATATAGATTCTTTGGTTATTTAATGATACTGTTTCAACTGCAGAGATCACATGATGTAAAACTACATGGGAGTACAATCATTGAATGAAGAGAAGGGAAGCTTTCATATTATTAACTTCCCCTACTTTTTCCCATGTTTCTTTCCAGCCCTGCATGTTAATGAATGTTTCTTTGAAGATGATGTTCAAAGCCTTCTCCAATGAATAACATGCATAAATAGTTAAAAACAAACTGCCTATATTATGTAATGTCATCATATATCCACAGCAAAATATTATGACTATTCACAGAACAGATGCTACACACTGAAACAGAAGACTGCTTGCCCAGTCATTAACAACTACATAACTTGCATTCATGCAACATGTTAAAGTTTGAAAATAAATCACTATGGAAACCCAAAATTGCATAACTTAAGAGTTTTCATCTCACCTTCATATATATACATGGAAGGACAAGATTATTACCTGGCAACTAATTCTGGTTGATTGCCATTGGACAATATATCAAGTAGATCTGCTGACGAGATGAAGTAGAAGCGCGGATATGCCAATCGCTTTGTCTCAAGATACTCAGCGAGAGCCTTCTCACAAACTGTGAGCTCCTTCTGTAGTACCTCCAACTTCTCATAGAGGCCAGCTCTGTTTGTAGCTTGCACCACATTCAGTATCCCCACCATCTCCTCCAACAGCACCTTGTGTTGGCGTGTGAATATGCACCAAATCACATTTAATATATTTGGTGTCATATAAATAAAACAAGTATATTAATAAACATCTCTGATGACTGTATGTAATAATGTGCATGGCCCATCATTTTGAGTTTTTTGAAAACACATCAGTCCAGAAAATGGATCTGTTTCTCTCACTGGGTGTAAGAAAAAGAAGGTTCCTACTCAGATGGGGCCATTACAGGAAGCTAGTCACGATCACCAGAATTTTACTTATATCTCCTGTTTTTTTCCCACCCCAGCTACATATCCAACCCATTAAATTTCCCTAAAGTTAATTAATTTACAACAATTGTACTTCCCTTGGGCTACTGTCTGAACATGGTACAAAAGTTTTGGTGCTTCTGCCTTGCCCAAAGTATGGGATTTTAAATATACATACATGCACATTTCAACATTATTAAATTTTATTAAAACTTATTACTACAGTATCTTAATAAAACACAATAAGCAATGACAATATGAGTTATTTCCTTACCCGAAATTGTTTGTCGATCTGATCAAATCGTCTGGAGTCTTCTGGTAGTTGTTTACGAATATCTTCAGATCCAATGAAGATGGATTCCAGATGCATCCAAGTTCTCTGGACTTCAAACCATACTTGAATAACTTGATCCGCATTGGATAGTTGTCTTTGCCAATCTGATACTTCTTCCAGAAAGTATGCGATATACTTGGAACTCATCAAATTCTGAAGTGCCACCTACAGAAAGCAGGAATAATTACAATTACAGTACATTCCTTTGTAACACTGTAAGAGAAATTCAGCAAAATTTTATAAATGTTAGATGTTTAATAGCTGCAGAATTGGCCGCTCCTCAAGAAGGGCTCAGCTTGATGAGTAAGTAAGTAAGTAAAGTAAGTAAGACATTTAATATTTTAAAAGGCTGGTTCTTGCCATGTGGTGAAAGCTGAGTCAATGCATATGATCTCAGATTCACATGAGAGTGCATATGAAGATTACTGTCTTCTGGTTCCTGAAACCACACAGTATGGTAGAAAATTACCGATGTTTCAGATGAACCTGCTGCTTCCATCTCCATACTACCCTGAAGATGGAGGCAGAATGTTCCTCCAAAACAATGGGAACATTTTACCAGACTTTGCTGTGATGGTGACATGACCCAGGAGACTATTCAACATGAAAGAAAAAGAAGTACAGTAAAACCTCCGACACAATGGAAGGATTTGGTACTGTAATACAGAGAACACACGTCAGTAAATGGGTACTGGAAAGGATGACCATGTTGATACTGCATTAGGATATATTACACAAAATATCAATGGGAACCAAGTGCCCTAGGAATGGTACATAGCTCAGAAGTTTAATTAGGAAGCCCAAATACTGTGTAATGATGTAATGGTCTGGTCCTCTACCTTACGAGGTAAAGTCTCTGTGCTTAATTAACTGAGCATCACAGCATGAAGACATTATGGGGGTGTATAGCTCCACCATTCTTGATCTTGGCACTAAATGGAGGGAAATGGTCAGTTATGTGCCTTAGTCGTTTCACTCCTAGGGAAACAGACCCCCTTTCTATTATCCATTGAACAGGAAGTTGTATAGGCCTCAGAGCTGGTCTCAGCACTGTGGGAAAAGAATCTTATCTTCTGTCAGGAAACAAACCCCAGCTGTTCAGCCCCTAGCCTGTCACTATACAGACTGAGCTACCTTGCCTCTGTTAGCACCTTAATTAAAAAAAAAAAGTAAAGCTAACCCTGTACCAGGCCGTGAAGGCCCATAGGGTTGTGAGACGTTGAGGGTCCCACATTATCTAGACAACTGGCTCAAAGATGGCGGTAAGGTTGTCAGCCTTATGCACCGGCCGCCCTTTACCCACAGGCAGATTCCTGGTACTCATGTCTGTTAGAGGTTGAGTCGATCCCAGGGCTATAGTGTGGCTGGAAGGATTAGGTCAATTGAAAAAAATCCAGTGTCCTCATCGGGACTTGAACCCGTGACCTTCTGGCTTGTAGCATAGCCCCTCAACCAACTATGCTACTGAGCACCTTAATGATGTGAATATAAAATTCCTAAAACATACAAAGGGAATGCCTGGGCTTGATCTAGTATAGCAGACTGGGGTACAGATGCTGGATCCAGAGTGTCTAATGAGATACGAAATGACAACAAACCCTAAGCAGTAGTTAAAAACTTACATAAAATTATGGAAGGAAAGACATGAAAATGGTATGCACATATAGCAAACACTAAGGCGAACAGAATTATGGTATTAGTGACCAAATATAAACCTTGTGGAAGACACAGATTTGGATGGCCAAGGAATAGATGGAGAGCTCAACCAGAGATGTAATGGGTTCCTTACCTTAATGTGTGAGGGAAAGAAAGATATTATATAGGTTTGTTTCAAAGCAATTCCAGTATTATGTCCATATAGTATTACTAGATAATTTAGGTGCAATTTTGCGTTCATTTATTAGGATAAGCTAGAGTGTAAAGACGGCAGACTGAGTTATCCATACATGAGAATCATAGGCATTCTGACAAAATCCATAACTGAAGATGCAAAAGAAATTTGAATCTGCTGTGAAATTTTTTTAAAAGTGCAGTATTTGTGAAAGGTTAAACGGAAATTGCCAAAAACTGTGAAAAAATGCTGATTATTTACAATAAAGAGATATTTTGTCTACCTTATCATACTTATAGTAACAATAGGTATTGATGATGGGAAAAATGAAGCTGAAGGTTTACCATAAAATCGTTTGTCAATAGGAAATTTCTTGGAAAAAACAGAACCTCGTGATTTACATAAGTACAGTTGAACTCCCATTTAATGTCCCTGGGTTCAAGGTCTCTGCTCTTTTAATGTTCAATTTAAGCAGTTTAAAGTCAGTAAACTCTGTTAAATTTCTTCCGTTTAAGATCTTCCTCACCTTAGCACACAAATTCTCTACTCCCCAAAAGAAATCTTAAATGGGGGGTTTCATTGTATTAGTTTAATGAGTATTATTTTCAGTTGCTGACAGCTACATCCAGTGAATATTTTCTGTCAGTATGCCATGTTATACCAACTTCTGTCTACTCACAAGCAGAATTAGGGCATCTTTTCTGGCAGTATATCATGTCATTTTGGCACCATTTCAGCTACTGACAGCTACTCTTCAGAGCATCTTTTCTTTCACATTTTACATCAGCACCACTTTCACCAATGGAAAAGTGAAATTAGGGCATATTTCCTACCAGTATGCCATGCCACATCAGCACTAATGACAATTAGAATTAGGACATCTTTCCGTGAGTATAGTACGTTATATCATGATTATTTTCACCTGCTGTCAGCTGCACTCAGTTCATCTTTTCTGGCAGTATGGCATCCATACTGGCACCATTTTCAGCTACTGACAGTCATGTGATTTTCTCCAGTAATTAGTTCAAAAATTAAACTTATTGAGGGGCCGCAGACATGACACAAACATGATGACATAAGCGACTTTTTCCTTACAAAATAATGAAATTAAGCCAAAAGCATCCTTCGATTTTTCAGGCTTCTTCTGTAGAAGAAAGCATTACACAAAATCGCATTTCAGAACACTTATGTGATATGAGATTAAAGATTCTTACACCAATGAATATTAAGATTTACTCTCCTGGAGTAAAATGTCACGTGGACTTGACAAGTTGTAACAACGTTTTGGGGGGACCAGGTTAAAAATATGAAGGCAGCAAAGTTCTTACAAAATACTGATACCTGTCTATGAGAACTATGAGTCAACTTTCTTGAGAAGACTGTTCATGTTCATGTTCATGTTCATGTTCATTTATTTCAAATTCAAGCAGCTCCAGATACATGTTGAGAAGTATATTCACAAACCATTGGACACAGAATGAGTCACATATCAGAACAAACGTTCCAATTAATCATTGGTACAAGTCTAGGCAACATAATGTAAAATATACATAACACACACAAAGAACACAAATAAATATGATTATAAAAAATTGAATGCAAATGAAGAACTGTAATCTTAGCTATGTGAAAGCAAACATACCTGCAAATTTTGGTGTGCAGTGCAGCAAAATATGACATCATCCTCTCGTGCCAGACTGTCACTGACAATACAGTAAATGCACAATCAAAAGCACATATCCAGTACACTACTAGCATGCCACTAATACAGCGAAACCCTCATTTATGTTTCCTCTGGGGACTAATTGACTTGAATATTATTAGACTGTGGAAAATTTTAGATGAAGATGATTTCACGATTGTGTTACTGACTTCAGATGACTGACACTGAACGTTAACTGAGGGGAAACCTTAAGCAGGAACGTTAAATGAGGGTTCCACTGTATGCTGTACAGTGATTGTAAATATTTGTTTTATAAACAATTTGTTTTTCACAGGACCAACTCTCAGTTGTAAGATTTGAAGTTTTCACGGCGGTGACTATGAAGAGAGAAGTCTTCTGGGATGTGGCGCCGTGTAGGTATTATGTAGTCTATTTGCACCTGATCATACCAGTTCTTTGCTTGTGTGTTCTCATCTTTTTTCTTCTACCTTGAAGATGGAGGTGATACGTTCCTCCAAAACGTCGGTTAACACAATACCTACAGGGCGCCACATCCCAGAAGACTGCTCTCTTCAACTCTGTTATTTGGCACAATTTTGAACATCCAAAAATATTTAACCTTTGTGTTGTGCAAAACACAGTAGAAATGGGACTGCCAACTATATTGCTGTGAGCACCCTGGTGCTATCATGTTCACTGATGATCTCAAAAAACATGATAATTTCCACTCTTTGATCTGAATCTCAGTTCAGTGCTGGTTAAGTTGTCTGTGAACTTAATTAAGCACAACATCATTAAGCTGTTAGGGACAGTGGAGGCATAGATCCATGTACTCTTTACCATCAGCAGTAAATATATGTGAATGGTTAGAATCACACCTTGGTTGCTTTACCCTCAGGGAAATAACCTCTGTTACTAATTAGTGAGGGGGTTGGGAGAGACTCATAGCCGGTCTGGATGCTGTGGGGAAGAAAAAATTTCTGTCATCCCTACTGGGAATCAATCCAGGACTTCATAGTCCTCCAGCCCATAACCCATTGCTATAGTGGCTGAGTTATTGTGGCGCCTCAAGTGAGTGCTGAGGAGTTTTAAATGTTTACACTGTGTTCAGATGTCACATTAATTGAGGGGTTTGAGTGTAAACATTATTTTATTTTTAGGTGTTGGGTGAGGCTGAGCCCCTTTTTACTGTGGCCTCAAATGGACCTACTGTACCAGCCCCTTGGATTGAACCTGGACTTTTGTGGGAAAAATTCAGAGCTTTTAAATGTTAAAGCAGGTGATATATATTTATATAGATGTAGTATCCTGTATGTGTTAAAGGATTAATAACTGAGAGTTGGTAGCAAATGAAAACACTTAAAATTAAATTATGATATTACATTATGAGTTTAAAGAGTTATTAATTATTTCAATCAGAGCAGTCTTTAGTATTAATATGACAGTGACTGTAGCAAAATGAGTGAATATTCTATGAGGGGTGTTCAACAAGTAAGGTTCCATAGAATGTAATATTTGTGTTAATCAAGCATTTTGTTTCTAAGTACTTGGCAGTAGCACTTGCCCTGCTTCTGAAGCAACATTTCTGAGGTCACTGATCCTACAATAATGCAGAAATGGAAGTCACCATTGGTGAATGTCTGTGAATGAAAGAACCCAATTTCTACTGGCACAGAATTTTTAAACTCATGACAAGGTTGGACAAAAACATCAATATCATTAGGGATTATGTTAAAAAATAATGATACGTCAGTGGAATTAATGAGTTACATTTATACATTTAACACTGTAAGGACTTCTCATTTAATTCGTATGACCTAGGGAACCTTACTTACTGAAAAAGCTTCACAGAACTATATTGTTCATTATCAGTGGTTGAGGAATTTGTGATGCAAATTATGAAGCAAGAAACTGAGGTGCTTTTGTAATAATGCACTTTATTGCAAGTGAGGTGCATTGTCACTTAGGTGTGTTTAATTATAAAGAAAAACTTGGTGTGACAGTGCTTTGCCTGGCTCAGGATAGGAGCCAGTGGCATGATCTTCTTAACACAGTAATGAACTTTGAGGTTACAGAGAAGGCAGAGAACATCCTGATCAGCTAAATGATCACCTTCTCAAGGGCTCTATTTCATGAGATGGGACATCTAATTCATAACATAGTGTACCCCTATTTAAGGTTTCTTTTCAGAAAAGGGGATTTGAACCTTAGATTAAGGGGAATCTAAAATTGAAGAAATATATCTCTGCCGTTATTGACTCTGAATCACTGAAATTGAAAATTTAAGGATGGAAAACCTTAAATTGAGAAACATTCAATGGGAATTGAATGTTTCTAGCCTAACTTTAAAGTATCAATTAATCAGTATGTACTGAATACATTTCTTATATCTGAATCTCACTGTATTGCAGAGTGCAAATGGAGACACAACTAGCTTCTAGATTGATAGATGATGGATTATTTAACAATGCTGTGTCAAGGGTAGTGGTCACATACCATCAAATGATATGTGACAGTGATCATATTTAGCAAACTTTAAAGGATTGGGGAAGAAGCAGTTGTGGCCTCACATTCGCTTGGAGGGACTAAGGAACACCATAAAATATCTCAGTCCAGATAGTGTTATCTGAAGATGGAGCCAGAGGGCTCCTTCAGAACGTTTCATTAGTAACAATCAGTAACCCAGCTTAAAGTCCATTATTGAGTCATTGTGTATCGAATACATCTGTTATAATTTCATTTCCTCATACTGCAGGGTACCTGGTTTTCTTCCAATGTCTCGATCAACTCCTCACTTGCCCGAATGACTGTGCAGTGAGTGCGAGGATGAATCTCTTTCTCGAACTGCATGCCAGACCATGTAGCATCAAGTTCCTTTAGGACTTTCTCCATAGACATCTCTTTCACTCCCTGGTCTACAATATTTTTAACTTCCTCTTCATATTCATGCAGGTTCAGGGCTAGCAAATCGGCTAGTGTTGTTTTATCATCCATTACAAACATAACCTTGAAATCCATATCATACAATCATAATCTTGCCAACTGAATACACCACACAGCGTTATGAGTATAAGATTTCTGTTCACACCAAAGCAATGGCGTGTCCCTGAACTGAAAGTAGAAGTAACCATGCATAAATCTTTGTTTGAGAATAAAGTTTTCAGATGATCACATGGACCTAAGATAACCAAAGTATTGGGAAGATGAAGAACATTATTTGATGATGAGTTTCATAATTTGAACACTTCACCAAATAATACTGTGGCATGCAGATCTGCTGCTAGGCAACAACTGTGAAATAAGCAGCCATTTAACAGCCATTGCTAGGTAATGGCTCTGTAGACAACGTCTGATGCTGGGTAATGGCCACAACAGACATCCATGCAACAATCGGAGAGCTGTTGGGGCAGTGTCCTCTGAGCAGTCTGTGTCAAATCTTTTGATGGAAGTGAGAAGAGTAGGAGGTTGGTGTGAGATGACCACCAGCCTGGGAGTCAGTCAGTGGAGTGGAGTTGGTTTTTTATTGCTAGTGGGGTGGGACTAAGTCCCTTGTACTGTGGCCACTTCTGGCCTATTGTACCAGCCCCAGATGATAGGTGAGGGTGATTGTGGAGCAATTGGTAGAATGAAGATTGGCAGGGGAAACCAAAGTACTTGGAGAAAACCTGCCCCAGCGCCACTTTGTCCACCACAAATCCCACTTGACCAGACCGGGGATCGAACCCGGGCTGCCGCGGTGGGAAGCTAGCGACTAACCGCTTGAGCTATGGCGTGGTGTCGAGTCAGTTGGTGAATGATTTGGTTAGTCAAGAGTTGCTGTAGCTGAGGCCAGAGATAGTTTGGGAGCCCAGAAGAAGGGAAACATCTGCTGTTAAAGCTGCTACTGAGCAACGGCTATAGTTACAGTGATCTTTTGAGGGCTGTGATACTTATTTGTAAGTTTGTAAAGAAATTGTAACTTTGGTCCGTTTAATAGGATCAGAATACCGACAGATCTTATTTCCTCTTGTGAAGCATGAATGAACTTTTTAAGAATTATGGAAAGAAAAGCCAGGAGACCTTAGACCTTAAGACCTTAGAAAGGGCTTAAAAAGAAATACAATGGAAGATTAATTAAAATTTAACGGAATAAGGTGGTAGAGGCACATTTTAATAATGAACGAAGACTGAATTCCACAGATAGTTTGAAGATGAAAATAAAGGAAGGCTATGATGGTAACAACAGGTTAGGAAAGATGTTATACAGAAGGAAGGAAATTCAGGGGAGGGAGCTCTGGAAAGACAGAGACAGACAGAGAAGCTTAGATGACCCACACAAAAGTGGAACAAAGTGAAAGAACAAACTGACAATTAGTAGGTCAGACTGTTCTATATTTGAGTTTCATCTCTTGAGAAGTATTACCATTGCTTTCTTAGTATTTTGTAGTGGTAACATGCCATAAATGTACAGTTCTGAAGTTCTAAATAGACAAGTTCCTAAGTCACTTTTCTTTGTTACTTACTGTGTATTTTGCTCCAAGACGATCTACGCACTTGTAGCATGGAATGAAAGGAAAGACGCAGGTAAGTGTAAAAGAAGGCTAGTAATCTGCACTTCCTAAATACAGTATCTTAACATATCCAGTGCCATGTACCCATGTTGCTATTTTACCTGTTGGACCAGCCATTTTGCCATGAAAAATTGAGTTCCAATCTTACTACATAAAAAAGTAAACATATCAGCAACAGTCACTACAGGTCACTACTCTTCCAGGTTTCTCTGCATCTGACTGACATCTATGGTAGAAAATAATTATACATACAGTGGCAACAGCCCATCGTTCAACAGAGGTATTGGCACATGGTGAACTTCAACCTGTTACTTGATGGGGTTGGCAGTAAATGTGCCACTAAGGATATATTATTATGTAGTAGCCAAAAACGAATTGTAACACCATTTGCACTTAAATAAATGTAAATATCAATTACTTCAGACCACAGTTTTCCTACTGATAAGCAAACTCTCAAGCAAGCTGACACGGACAGTAACACTTCTGACTTGTGTTTGAGAAGTGGCCAGAACAGCAACCATCCTCACTGGGGTTTCTCATGATTTTCATCAGTACACTAGCTGCTTCTCATGATGGGCTCAGGTCCATTAAGTTAGACAGTCATGAATCATGGCTCAAAATAAAAATTAAAAAATGTCTGACCTTGGTGGCAGTCATGAGTTGCTGCCAGTGGCGTTCTCGAATTGCTGGGTTCTGCAATTCTGTGACAGCACGTAGAGAAGTCAGGAGGTTTCTAATCATAGCTTCCAGTTTGACGTAGGTGATCCATCCTCGCATGTCTTTATCTAAACCTGTACACAAGCAAATGCAAGTTATATGAAATTTCAAGTTTGACAGTGGTGACTATGGAGGTAAATGTCTTCTGAGATGTGATATAATGTAGTCTGGTATACGGTTACCAATTTTTCAGAAGAACTTGCCATCTCATAAATGTTGACAAAGATATCAAAGGTACAAGGCGCTGTATCTCAAAACAACATAATTTTCAAACATAGATAACCTGAAATAACCATTAAAGAGCTTCAACAAGACTGATAATGTGAACAGTATAAAAAAATTTTAAGCATATGTGTACAACAAAATTTATTTGAGAATTTATGATTCTGTCAAAAATAATATCCTGCATGAACATATACATGCCACAAAATACTTATTTTACTAAAGGCTATGATTTTGCTTGAACTGAAACCCATCCAATATTCTGCATGACATGATCTCCCCTGTCTAAGAAATCTGTCTGGTCCAACATGCAAGTAAATTCTTCACACTGTAAGCAGATTAAGTGCTGGATGAGTGAATACAAGGATTACTGTATCTTCTGGCATGTAATATCATATAGTCTGGTAGAATGTTACTAATATTTTAAAAGAAACTGCAGCTGGAGGCAAGCAGATTCCTTTAAAATGTCAGTACTTTTCTATCAGACTACATAACGTCACATTCCACAAGACAGCAATTGACACACTTAGTGTCCTAAATTCTTTAATACAATGAGATTAAGAACAAAACATTTATGATTATCTTTCACGTCAGTTCAGAACTAAAAAATAAAAAATTTAAAAACACTTTCTTCACCTCGAATTTCCTTGCTGAATTTCTTGCATTCTACATCCATATTTTCAACATCAATTTTTTTCCATGGTGTTTTCTTCCATTCATTGACACATGACTGCACAACATGAACATAGTCCCACAGAGTCTACAAACATAGAAACTATGTTAATTGGCAAGACTTGCAAAGGATAACAGTGTTCAAACTGTGATCTTCTGTACAATTATTATGTTTCTGGACATCATTCATTGACCTGTTTTTATCTAAAAAGACAGTTCTCTTTATATTTCAAAACACGTTTCAGAGATTGGATTCTCTGTCCATCTTCAGAAGGAACTAGCTCTATCGATTGGGCCAACTGGGTAAGTTTTACTTGAAGATGGAGACAGAATGTAGTCTCCAAAACGTTGTGTTCTGAAATATAAACAGGACGGTGTTTTTAGATAAAAACAGGATTTGTACTAATGTACCATCATCACAAACTTTTAGATTTGTGGTCTTCTGGGTTGTGACACCAACATTTTGGATCAAGTTCTTTTGCATTTACCATGATCTACTTCCAAATAAGTTAACATGTAATTAATCATTTTTGTGAGAATGGCTTTGACAAGAACATGTTTGTACTGTAAAGGAGGGGATAACTTTAAACATTTTTTTTTACAAAAGCATATTTTTAAATGTTACAGAAAAGGTAATGAAAAGGTAGAGCTATCCCTGTAATAGGCCGTGAAGGAGTATAGGATTGTGAGACGTCCAGGCTCCCACATTTACAAGACAATTGGATCACAGATGTCTGTAAGGTTGTCAGCCTTACACAATGAACGCCTTTTACCCCCTGGAAGACTGCTTGTACTCATTTCTGTTAGAGGCTGAGTCGACCCAATGCATAGTGAGGCTGGAAGGATTAGGTAAATTGAAAAAATCCACCTCATTGTGACTCAAACCTGCAACCTTTCAGATTGTAGCATAGTGTCTTAACCAACTAAGCTACCATATGCCCCAAATATTACAGAAAACATTGACATAATTAAAACAAATTCATAGAATTCAATTATTTCCTTTGTGGGTTATGCAAATTTTCAGTCATTTCATATCCATCTGTCCCTTCTCTACATTTCTTGTCAAGGTAATGTATAATCCGATTCAAACCTTTAGCATTTTGACATCCTTGCGGCATATCTTGAGTTGCTTGAAATCAGGAATATTTACATCAAACAGAGATGCTTGCTCAGCAAGGGTAGCCATTTCGGTTTCCAGAGCTGTGATGGCTTCATTGGTTCTATCCAATGCTAAGTATACACTCGGACAATCAAACCTGTGTTGCACAAAATAAACAATATACTTAAAATTAAACAAGTTTGTAAAAAATAAAGTTGTCTCTATGCTCAACTAATTAAGCACTACACCATTAAGGTGCATGGGGAGTGGATGTATAGATCAACATTTTCTTGACCTCAGTACTAGTGGAAGGAGAGTGTTCAGCTTCACGTCCTGGCCACTTTAACCCTGGGGAAAGAGTCCCCGGTACCCATTGGATAGGAGGCTAGGTGGTACCCAGAGCTGGTTTGAAAGCTGTGGAGAAGAGAAAATTTTTGACCCTACTGGGATTTGAACTCCAGCCCATTTTTAGTGAGGTTAGCTACTGTTAACAGGGTTTGTTATTAAAAAAGAACCTGATGAAATTTAAATGGCTTTTTGATGATTAATGTTATACAAGTGCTAGCTGGTAGTGGGAAATAATACAAGAGACTTACTTGAAAAGAAGTGACTTGCGGAAATTCTCACGATACTGAGTCTGACGAAGGTCAAAGTATGTGATCCTCTTGCGAATGAGCGTGACTTCTGCAGCCATAAGTGGTGCAACATTCTGTTTGACAGTGATGGCAATTTTTTTGGTGTTGGACCACTTTTCAGGTAATTCCTGTAACAGATGAATTCACCTTCATTTAGCACACATGGCACAGTTTAATCATGCAGAAGGATCACTTTAAATTACCGTTTGGATCCAGGAGGCCTGAGAAGATGACGCTGAGAAGAATATGTGGACCTAAGAGGGAGAAAATCACTCAGTGAGGAGCTTAATAATCTGTACTCCACATCAAAATACTATTATGATGATCAACTCAAAGAAAGTGAAAAGGCATATAAATGCAGGGAGGAGAAGATAAATGAACACAAAATCTAGGTAGGAAAACCTGAAGGGATGAGATAATTTTGAAAATCTAGGCATAGGTGAGAGGATAATATTAAAATGGATTCTAAAGGCACAGGATGGGCATCAAGCATGTTTCGCCAAGTGGTGATGTCCAAGACTTGTATTCTGTAGGTGCTATGTTGAAATCTGGTCAAAAATACAAGCTATCCTCTCTGAGGTTTATCATGGTTTCATTTCCTCTAGGCAAATACCAGGATATCACCTTAATTAGGTTGCGACTGTTTTCTTAAGGATAGGGATATAAGAAACTGTACTGTCACTGAAGGTGCCACACTGATCCTGAAATGTATACATATCACAATAAAATTACAGACATTTAAATGTTGTTTATTCACTGTACTATTGTATTTAAAATATACTAATAATGTCTGTCTAAAACAGTTTGAGGTACATCATAGCCTTGTGTAGGCAATGTTATGGAGGAAAAGTCCCACATGTTCAGCAAGATCTCTGATATGGCAATTTAAGTGCCCAATGTATGATGAAAATAAAATCTAGTGAACTTCTAGTGATGACATAATTATCTGATGGTGCCAAAATCTCAAATATATTTTAGACACAATTTAAAACAAAATTACCTGTAACTTCAAACAAGTTTCCTCGGAGAATTCAACATCATATGCCTTTAACATGTCCATTGTCTCTCTGATAGGCTCAAACATTTCGTCGGTAGTGACTTGACGCTCACGTACGTGATACAAAAACCCCATGACTTGGAGTAAGCCTTCATAGTCACCTTCTCGCACTGGTGTCAACAAACCCTTGTCTGCTTCTACAATAAAATCTTCCAGTTCTTGGAGACTGTTTCAGAAATATAAATGAAATATTATAAGATCAACAACAGTCACGGTTCACAAAGCTACAGGCAAAATTATAGTTTTGTATATTTTAATTCTTATGTTTTAAGACAGGTGATGAGGAGACAAAAGTTCCTAAACTGAAAGGTAGCAACCACTACCTGAATTTAACCTGCTCTTATTTTTTTTTTAATTTCTTTAGTGGGGGGTGGAGTCCAACTGGGTCCACTCGGCATGGCAGGCACTGATTGGCCTACTGTAGCCTGCCCCAGGTGATTATGATGATGGAGAATTTGGTGGAATGAAGATTGGCAAGGGAACCTGAAGTACTCGGAGAAAACCCACCTCAGCACCACTTTGTCCACACAAATCCCACTTGACCAGACCAGAGATCAAACCCGGGCCGCCGCAGTCGGAATGCTCTTAATCTCCTCATGAATCAAATTCTGATTCGGTGCTGTAGTCCCAAAATATCTGAATTTTGCCACATCTCCAAAGGACATAGTAGCTCAGAGCAAAACTTAAAACAAACTGTTTTATGAACTGTATCACTTGAGTCACCAATTTCTCCTACCTGTTAATGACATGGTCCACAAGATGCTGCTTAAACAAATTCCCCCATTTGCAGACAGTGTTAAGCAGAGCTTGCTTGAATGGACGGACATCCACTTTAAACCAGGCGTCAAAAATTTTTTCATCTTCCATTTTCTCAAGCTCTGCATATAGATTGTCATAATGATCAATCTGAAATTAAAGGTAAAGTGTTAAAGCTCACATTAATGACATTATGCCCTTCCGAGTTTTTTACAGATAATAATATCTTTCAGATTTTGGCATCTGTTGGACTACTTGGCATGTTTATAACATACACCACAGCTCAGTCAGTATAGCAATGGGCTACAGGTTTGATGGCTGGAACCTACCTTCAGCCTGCTAAAACCACTCCATTTTTTCAGAAAATATATCTCTAAGATAATTTCAATGTTATATTACCATCAACAAACGTGTCTTCAAAGCTGGTCCCTTTATGGTTTTCCTATTCTTCCTTATTGATTTGATTACCTACCAATATTAGGTGACAGTACAATATGACATATAAGTCAGGTCATTCTTTATGACTGACACTTCTACACTGAAGACAGAAGCAGGTTTCTCCAAATGATGATACCTGTCTACCAGACTATACAGTGTCACATTCCAGAAGAGCATAATCTTAACTATGCTGCAATATGGTTCACTTTTCAATATAGCCACAAATTAATATTTTGTAAACTTATTTGGCCTCTGTCTGGGCTAATGTGATGAGAAGATGCAACACCTGATCATCTGGAGAGCTGTGGTTGTGACAACATAAGTGTCTAGTAGGGTCACCCAAGCTAGAAAAATACAAGTTAAACCCTGGTCCTGTAGGCTGCAGTTGGGCATTAGGCTAACAAACCCATGTAAAAAAAATGTTACGAAACCTAAGATGGCTGCCAGATGGATAATTTATGAATATACAAATGACTACGGAAAGGCTGTAAGAAAAATGAGTTACAATTTTCTGCTTAAGACATGTCCATTTCAATTAGGGAGAAACAATTGGGCAGGGGTTTGAAATGTTAGAGCTAAATGTGAACAGGGAATTATATAAAACCCCTGTCCTAGAAATGGAGATCGAAAGGAAAAAGTTGGAGTGGTTTGGAGAATGTAACTACAAGGGATCAAAAAAAAGGAAGTTAAGAAAATATTTGAAAGTAAGCCCAAACGTAGATGAAAATCAGGAAGTCAGTTAGAGAAGGGTGAAAATGTAGAGAAAGATTTATGAGAGCTGGAAGTGAAAAGACATAAGCAAAAGCCAAATAAAAGAGAAAAATAGAGACCAAATGTCTTAGATGACCATAGAAAGCTGCTAGTGTTATTACCTGATCTTTGAATTGTTTTATGGTAGGTGGAGACTCAGTGAGTCCTGGCAAGTCCTCATTAGTTGCAGCAGCTGTCATGATGTCCACCTCCTCAGAAGTCAGCTGGTGACCATATATTAAGAACTGCTGCAAGAAGACTTCACGATCTTCCAACCACAGGTAAGCATAGTGCTCAAAGCCTTTGCTGTATTCCACAGCCTACAAAACATATTAAGATCTTCTACAGATATTCTGCTTTGAAGCCATGCCATATCTCAGGTGGTTATACACATCATTCTCACTGGGGAGTCTTAGGTTCCATCCCAGGTGATGTCATGTGAGATTCAGAGTGGACAAAGTGGCACAGAAGCACATTTTTCTCCAACTTTTTTTTGTTTCCCCCTCCTAATCATCGTTCCACCAGTGCTCCATGCCCCTCTATCACCACTTGATGGGTGCAATAGTCTGACCAGGTAGCACCTTATCACATCCTTGGTCTTTACATTTCAGCCTTCATATCTGACTCAACACTCTGCTGGTTATGGAGTTATTCCAGTTTGCACAAAGATAAACAAGAGTAGGGAGGTGTACTCAAATCAGATCACATAAATTTTCCGTTCTCATAACGATTTTACATAGTTCACTGGTCTTGTCATACATTTATTACAAATAAAAATCAAGATATCTTTAAGATGGTGATATTATGAGGTATACATGACTCAAGAGCTTTAAAATAACTTACTGAAGCCATCGTCTGGCGCACACGATTCAGAGTCTCGGTCCTCATCTCCTTGAGATCACTGTTATTCTCTGCGTCCCTCTGTAAGTCACAGACCATTTCACACTCACTGCTTCATACATTTATATGGGTATAAAATAATTAACACTGCACTGGCAGAACTCAAAGATTCAGCAATTGCAAATAACGCAGAATAAGTAGGGCAGACAAGCAAGGACTTTCAATATAAAATTGGTCCTCAAGTTAAGAGAAGATACAGTATAAAAATATATTTTATTTACTTATCTTAAAAAATTGTGAGACTTACATATAGACTACACCTTTCCTTCACAACATTTTTCACTTCAATAAAGATTTAGTGAGTTATGGGCTCATACAAGCGAATGTACTGTCATGTAAAAGGTAAAAGAAAAAAGAGGTAAAGATATATCTGTGACAGGCTGTGAAGGCCCATAGGGTTGTGAGATGTCCAAGCTCCCACATTTGCCAAACAACTGACTAACAGTTGTGTGTGGTGTTCTCAGACTCACACTGGTCATCTTTCATCTCCAGGACCCCAGGAAAATTTCTGGTATTCACTTGTGTTAGAGGCTGAGTCGACTGCAGAGCCATAGTGTGGCTGGAAGGATTAGGTCACTTGAAAAATCCAATGATGCCACTGGGAATCAAGCCCTTGACCTTCTGGCTCAACCAACTATGCCACTGCTACCATGTCACATCATATATTGTCTGTTATTGTTGTTCAGTTGTAAAAAATTGGAGTGTGTTGAGAAATGTGAGTGAAATTTCTCAGTATAATATTTTATAAAAATCTGTTCTCAGTGGTTTACAATTGTTACATTAAACAGATGGTCAGAAGACATAGCAAAGCTAATATGCATGTCTTCTCAATGCCTGTTGCAAATGCACCGTAATGAAGGGAAAGCAAAGTGAAAGAAACATGAGAGGATGGAAATTGGTCAGTAACAGTAAAGTATGAATTTAAGCATATGTGTTAAGTGGATATCTGTCTGAAATGGGAAAATTTTCAAATTGATTAAGATTCTGTTATTTGAATCCATTAAAACTTCACTACCAGACATTATCCTAACATCTACATAGAATTTCCTGCAGTATATCTCACATAAACGGACACACTATACTAAAATTTGACTAAAACAGTGGTTCTCAATTGAAGGTGCATGAAACCCCAAAGGGTATACATGAAGTCTTACAAGGGGTACATGAGATATTAAAAATATTCTTGATGACTTTTATTTTGTACAACTTTCTCTGTGCATGGAACAAATAAAGTTTGTCAAATACGAACAAAATCTCTTTGGCTGTCTTGTAGTGTTTATTATGCATGACAACAGGTAGTTCAAGATACAAATTAAACTGTCACTGAAAAGGAGCATATGCAGTCTCATTCTGAGACCAAGGGAAATGCCAACTTGAAAAGATTCAGAAACGCTGGACAAAACCATCACACTTACCTTGTAGTTTGCCTCTGAGAGACATTTAGCAACTCGCTTAATTAGAACTGACATACGAATGATGTCACTAAGAAGGCTTTCTATCAGGTGATAGAAGCCGTTTAAATCATCAGCCTTCAGAGATGGCAAAAACACAATATCTGGTTCTTGCAGCTGGAGAGCCACTTGGAACAAAGGAAAGCTTGCACGCCCAGTTTCCATTTCATCCATGAGCAAAGACAGGCTGTACACATGACAAAAAAGATTTAATTTGTTAAGTAAGACGTAAGTAATTCCTGTGAAACTAATGATGCTTTAATTTAGTATACAGTGAAATCCACATTTAAGGTTTCTTTTGGAAGTAGTGGATTTAAAGAATAAGCTAATGAAAATCTTAAAATGGAGAAATTTTAACAGTGAGATTATCAACTTGAAATCACTGGAGGTAAAGGTAAAGCTGTGCTGAAGGTCCATAGGGTTGTGAGACGTCAAGGCTCACAGATGGTGGTGAGGTTGTCAGCCTTATGCACCAGCCACTCCTTACCCCCCAGGAAGATACGTGGTACTCATTTCTGTTAGAGGCTGACTGGACCCCAGGGCTAGTGTGGCTGGAAGGATTAGATCAATTGAAAATATCCACCTCCTTGGGGCTCAAACTTGGGGCCTTCTGGCTTGCAGCATAGTGCCTCAACCATTTACGGTACCGCGTACCCCTGGAATCACTGAAACTGAACACTAAATGAGGGAAAACGTCAAATAAAGGAACACCATAATATATTATTATTTCTTATGACTGGAGTGTCTAGGATGGAAGGATAAGGAATAAACATAGAATTTATTAATTCAGGTAATAAAATACATAGATGTATATAATCTATGCACTATGCATTTGTTAATCGCTTCATGCAAATAATGTAGAAAAACATCAAAGAAGAGTGAAATAAGAAGTTCACTGTCTTCTGAAATGTAACACCCTGTAGTATGGTACATCTTTCCCATTTCAGAGGAATGAACTGCCTCTGTCTTGGGGGTAGAAGAGACAGCTGGACGTGAGGACAAGACTGAACCCTGAAGGTGAAGGTTACAGGTTCCCCCAGCATACTGGTACCTTTCTACCAGACTACACATGTCATATCACAGAAGACACTGACAGAACCTCAAATCTCATCAAAGTTAAATACATAGTTTAGAATAAGAAATAAGAGATTACAGTTAATAAGATCTAAAAGTTTGTGATGTTGGTATACTAATTTCTGGACATTATTCGCCATCCTCTTTTTATTTAAAGCATGCAACATTTCGGAGACAGGATTCTGTTTCTGCCTTCAAGTGGAACCTACTCTGTTGGGCCCAATGGATAGAGCTAGTCCCTATCTCTGAACACCAGCACAAATAACTTGGTTTATATATCCTATCTTGTGTTGTCCAGAGATAGGGACTAGCTCTATCCATTGGGCCCAACAGAGTAGGTTCCACCTAAAGACTGAGACAGAATCCAATCTCTGAAACGTTGTGTGTTTTAAATAAAAACAAAACAATGGATAAGGCACAGAAACACAATATTTGTAAGAGATTATAGAGAGAACTAGGTGTGAATGAGACATTTCATAGCCATGTGATCATGCTATCACGTAATTCAATGTTAACCATCACATTATAAGACTTGACCATGCCTTGGCATTTACTGACCTGCATGCAATTGCATTGAAGAGCCCTTCAGAAACGATATTATCTACATACTCCTCATATTTTTCCCATTTAATTCGCATTTCAGGTTCCAAATCAGGATACTGCAAGAAAATGAATTGAAAAACAAAGACATATGACAGAAGAAGTTGTAATAACACTATGATTTAATATTAGTTTTGAGGTTTCCTTGGAAGTGATTGTTCAGAATGTGATTTTCTGAATCTTAACATGTAGTTTCGTAGGTGCACACACCAAAGTTTTAGTTTAATTTAGTTCACTGCCACTATTTTGAATTGCTTCATTTTTGGTCCGTTACACTATCAATCACAAAGTCAATAGAAAGTCCGTCGAGTGTAACAATGTTTTTAGGTCACTTCTTTATCACTGCAGTACTGCAGTTGTGCAGTTGTGTACTGCAGTACACAACACACAACGCATAGGAAACATCTGACCATAAGCCTATACAACCTCAAGCTGACATCTCCCATCATCGGGATGAATTAACAAGGAGGAGCCTAACATTTTACTTCAAATGTTTTAAACTTTTAAATATTTTAACATTGACGGTTTAATTTGAGGGCAATTTCGGATGGAATGCGAGAGTTGAACGTGCATTCAATATTCCTAGCAAGTGTTGTGCTTTTACACATCGACATTTGTAGCAGCGTCCACGCAGCATATATACTGTGTACATTTAAACAACGCCAGTGTTTTCATGTGTTTGTAACATGTGCCTCTGATGATGGTTTTATTAAACCGAAACATGTAAGGCAAATGTGATAAAGAAGTGACCTAAAAACACTGTTACACTCGACGGACTTTATATTGACTTTGTCACTGCCACTATCTTCAGGGATGAAGTTCATAGGATGAGGACTGGTTAATTTATGCAGATAATTCCTGTTTATTGTTAATATTGGTCTGGCCCACACTGTCTTCTATCCCTCTTAGGCGGATCGGAGTGACAATCTTTCTTTGTCACAATTCTGTGTCCCTCCTGTACCAAAACTTGGGACCTGATGAAGGCTATTTTCCTCACATCTCCTGTTAACTACTTCAATTGTTCCAGATTAGATTCTGTCTCCTTTCCCACTCCTGTGGACCTAAGTGATCACCATCCATTGAACCTGCCTATATGACCTAACTGCAACCTTATCAAACACACTTAAGGCGCGTCCACATTACTCATGCTCGTGCTCGTCGGGAGACTCGTCTGCCTTTCACTTGTGCCCGTAAATCCTCGTCCACACTACTTCAGTTGCTCTCCAGGCTTTGGAGCATGAGGATCCATATATTTACTCATAGTGTGTGTAGGCTATAGTCATATTTTAATTACTGGCTATAGTTTTTAAATTAAAAATTAAAAATTTGCTTGTCTCGTGACTTGTCATATCGTCCACGTTACTTGCGAGAAGAGCGAGTCTCACGAGCATGAGTAATGTGGACGCGCCTTTATACTCTGAAGATGGGACAGCATTTTCCTCCAATATGTTGGTATGGGTTTAGTTCATTTTATTAAAATTAAACTTGAGTCTAAGACATTTTGAACATTTTTAGATGAGTATCTTCTTTGACACTGTGCATTATGTACACCAATGGATCCTGAACTTTTCTGATTAACTGACACATTTTATCATAAGACTATAATCAGTGGACCCACTAAGAAGAACTTAATCAATCAAGCTGGGCGCTCCTACCAATTCTTTTCAATATCAGTTTTTTCTCCTTCCAGTATACAAAAGAAAAGAAAGTGTAGGCAAAAGAGGTATCATTCGCTTTTTACTTTTCTACCCTGAAGATAGCAGGCAACAATTTACCAGACCTCATGGTGTCATATCCTATGTAACAGTTATCTTCATAATCACAGTCATCAGAACCTAAATGTCACATATATAAAAATGATTTTATTACCAGATAAGTATATATACTATCCCCTTCTAATGGCTTCAACATGATATTTTCAATTAATGACAGAGGCAGAGCTCTATGCTTGTTCAACCAAAATGAGACTATGCAAAATATGTGTCAATTAAAATATAGTACGGAGGTCTAATTCACAATTTTTAGGCCACACTGTACATACCTCTGAATGAATTTCGTCATTGAACTCAACTTTTTCATTTTGTCTTAATGACTGAAGAAACAGGGCAAGTTCTGGCACTGGTTCATGGTCAGGCTTAGAGTCATCCTGAGATTCGTATTGAATGATTTCTGGGCTTGGCGGCTTTGCGGATGGTTGAAATGCCGAAAGAACAGAAACTGCGGCAGTGGCACTGTGAGTTCCGCGCCACAGTTTCGAGGTCTGCTCCCCTTCAGCACCCGCATGTTCTACAGTCTTCATTATCAGTGGCTTTCCTTCTCTGTTTGTCTCTTCATCTGGTTCAGCTTCTCCAAATAGTCCTTTCTCAAGTACTTTTTCAAATTCATCATCTCCTCCTATCTCATCTTCATATTCCTCATCCTCCCCTTCCTTGTCTTCAAATCTTCCCTTAGCACTGATTTCTTCCTCTACCACTTCTGGTTGCAGTGGCTTAATGTTGAAGAATAATCTATAATTCTCATCCATAAGCTGATGAATCAATGTTCCTACATCTCTCATTGCTGTATACCTGCAAGGAACAATATTTTTATGTCAGTCTGCACACCATCGTAATACTGCAAATCATACTACGTACATTTAGAATGCAACTACCAGAGTACAGTTTCCAATGTAATATACTTATTTCAGAAACCAATCAAGCTTCAAGTACTATTAAGATCATTTTCAGGGGAATACCTTATTAATTCCTTAGCATAATCATTCAAGGGTTTACATTATTATTCTTGTCATCATTTTTTAAGACGTTTAAAAAGATTTACAGCTAATAAAACTACAAAGAAAATAATACTGTGATATATAGACCCACTGCTAGGCAACAGCTTGGTAAACACATTCCAGCGGGAAGCCAACATGTGCAACAATAGGACGTCTATTGCTAGGCAACGGATCAGCAAATATGCCTAAAACAATATGGGACAATAGAAGATGGTGTTTTCTGCGGGGTCTGCCCCAAGGCTATATAATGAGAAGTTCCAAGGGAGGAGTTGTCAAGAAATGGGTCAAATTCTGGAGATGGGAGTCTAAATTGACTGAGAAGAAATGACAAGCAAGGAATGAGAGTGCAATGAGAAGACTTCATGTGTGATTTAAGTGACAGTGAACCTGTGGTAAATTTCTCCTGCAAACAGGTTGTCTCAGGTATCACAGACCTCTTGAGTAGAAAAACATCTTCTCCTGTTCAATAGGAAGCATCAATATTTACTCTTATTTCTGTCAGGATTTGTATTACACAAACACGGTAAATTCATTGGAAAAAAAATTAATAAACAACATAATAAGATTATGGATTCGAGTTTCAGTTTTTGACTGTTAGCAATTGTTCATACTGACTTAATACACTTTGATATGATAAATCTCACAGCGCCCATGCATTCATTCTTGTCAATGGATTAATGTTGAGTCTATGAAAGAATCTTTGGTCTACTCATTTTTCTGTTGTGCAATGTTTTACAGAAACATTAGTACCATTTAAATTGGGATATACCTGCATACACAATTCATCAAGAAAAGAAGATAATTTCCCTTGTATAAAAAAAACCCACCTTTTGAAAACACGTTCATCATGGTCATCCAAAAAAATCAAGTTTTTCTTCTTGCCGTTCTTGCGTTCAAAAAGGGGCATAAGACTCCATGTGTTAATCAACTTATGAATTGTGTCCACATTTAGTTGAGCCTTCAGTACTCTACTCTGGAGGTCTTCTACTAGTGTTCGTATCTGCTGCACATATGACCACACGTCTGCAGCAAAACAGATGAACAGAATGAGTATTGTGTATAATTTAAAAACTACCAATATGACAATTAATCATCATATTTTGGATTATGAAAGAAAATATTTGTATTTTTTTAAATAATCCGTACACATATAAAAAAGTCAGATGTAAAAATTACATGAGATAAAATAGTGGCCATGAAAACAGACATGCAAGAAATAAAATGTAATAACACTTTGAAAGCAGCTGTAACCCCTTCTTCACTCTAACTACTAGCACTTCATCGTCTGGAAAGAAAAAGTCCATGAGGAGATTTCAAAGAAAACCATGATATTTTTACTACTGTGCTAAAGTATCATCTGAAATCCGAAAATTTCAGAAAAGCTATAGGTTGTGTTCTACTGTTATTTGCCTGCTTTAACATATGGACGAGAAACACGGGCAAATAAAGAAGTGTAAGGATTATAAGGGAAAGATATGAAATGAATGTTAAACAAATTACGAAACAGATGCATAACGTTAGCATTAATGTAACAACTCTGGAATATTTACTCCCATCTGTACAATTACCTACGTAATCATAAGCCTTACGCAAAAGTGTACTGATAATAAAATGTACTTAATTTTTTATACAATTTCTAATTAAATAATTTTGTATCCAACAAATATTTAGCATGTTACGAGTGAGTTAACACTGAAGATATGTACAGAGGTGCACATAGGTCTTCATGTAACATGTCCATTATTATCCAGCTTTCATCAAAACTAGTATGTGGGCTGCAGACGAATTTTATTAAAATTCTCCAGTATGAAATTTCAGGAAAAAGGAATTCCGTGGTCGATTTATTACATGTGGACGGACATGAAAGAACTTACAGCTTCATTTTTGCACCTTACTGCCGCAATATTCACCAAAAATGAACCAAAGAGTAAGACCTGAACACATAAACACTACAAGCAAAGACTTTCAGTTGAATTGAGAGAACATGTGCAAATCTGTAACTCTGAGAAGTTGTTCAATTTCACATTCAAATGCTATTGTTAAATGAAGCAGATGCAATGACTCACTTTCCGAATTCCAGTTGAGCTTCTCAAGAACTTCACTGATGAGACTGTCAATTTCTTCAATTTCATGTTCAATAAGTGCATACGCAACAGGAAGACTGTTTTGACGAATACTGTTGTACCTATATGAGAAAGAAAACGGTAAATACACCAAGATATTTTATAAGCATGCACTCCAAAAGAAGAGACATGAGTTTCTTCTGTATATTCTCTGTAGCCTGTAGTCTGCAAGCGGACTATACTGACCGAGCTACCGCTGCTTCTCAGCGAAGTTAGTGCCAACTTTTGCAGATAGAGGGTGTCGTGCGGCCATTAATTTCCTTGAAATAGCTCCTCAATTATGCTCACGAGGCTAGTGGACCCCATTCCAGACCCACTACTTCTCAGAAAATCTGGTAGTGCTGGGAATCGAACCAGGCACCTATGGATCTGTAGCCAGGAACACTGACCACTAGACCATACAGGCGGTCCTTCTGTATATTCACTCTGAATAACAACACAACAGCCACCGCCCTTATTAAAAAAACACTGTTATCTTGATTTAAACATGTTTACCACAGGGGAAGAATATAAAAAAAAAATATGTTGAAGGAATCTGACACTGATATTATTGATTTTAGATCAGTGAAACATCATCTAAAATGAATCTGAGGTGTGTAAAATTGTGTTCTGCTGAAGTAAGTGCAAGATGCTAGATCATATCAGCTTACCACTCGATGGCAAGGTTCAGATTGCTAACCCACTGATGAAGGATCTCAACACGCTCAAACAATGTCAGAGCATCACTGGGGATTCCCGCTTTATCCATCGTTTTCAAGTACCGGACTTCTCGCAGGATTGCCACCAGCTAGACAACAAACAAGAACATCACAAAAGTAGAATTTGTATTCTAATTCTGAGGCTTTTCTAATTATGAAAGTATTATGCTGCCCACCTTACGTTTGCTGAGACTATGAAATTTCTAATATCTACCTTAGCTACCTTTTTCCTAACAGGCTTTCAATGCCACTGCAGTGTTGCCAGGAACACTGATATATATTTTTGGATTCTCATGAGTGTTGAGACTGTGATCTGCTAGCAATTCTAGCATCTAATAAGGCAAAAAAAGGTAAAAAAGTAAAGCTATCCCTGTAACAGACCGTGGAGGTCCACACGGTCCTATGGCAGTGAGGTTGTCAGCCTTACACACCAGCCTCCTTTTACCCCCACCCCCCCAGAAAAGATTCCTGGTACTAATTTCTGTTAGAGCCTGAGTCGACCCCAGGGCCCGTTCACTGTTCCTATTGGCCTGAACTGAGGTCACACATCTATGACCATCCTGTACATGTCCCTTACGAGGACAATTTTTGATCTCAAAGCTTCTGTTGACAACTCCTATTGGTGTGTATCTGGCTCACAATTCCATTGTCCTCCAGTGAGGACACTTAATTGATCTGAGTGACCACTTGAGCAGTAATACAATCCGTTTCATTGCCACAATAATGCTTCTTTCTTGTGAGAAAACAGAAATAGAATTGTGAGAAAAGGGATCCTGCAGAAGAGAAGACAAAAATCAGCCATGATGAAAGTAATTTTTTCTTACAATTATATTTTCATCCTAAGACAGAAAAACAATACTGTGACTCTGCAATAAAGAAGACAACAATCCAGTCATATCCTACATAAAGATACTATGCTCTTGTTTGCAGGAGACAACAAGGAAATTATGCAAATACCTGTGTCAAGAGTGTTGGTGTCTTGGCTATGACCAGAACCCACCATCTCCTGGACAAGAATTATGTAGTTTAATCCTGACTAGCCATGTGCCACACTATTTTAATGGTGCATGCAAATGGTCCAGTTATTACTATTACCCTCCCAGTTAAAGTCCATCTGTTAGTCCCATGCACCATGGATTTTAAATCCCCTGTTCTGTGGTGATGTTGGCTGGGAGAGCTCACTTGGTATATTGACAGGGTATGGGCTGGTTGGCCCGGGTTTGTTTCCTGGCAGGAGCAACAGCCTTTCCTCTACTCCACAGCACTCAGACCAGCACTGGTACCCACCTAGCCTCTTATCCAATCAGTACTGCGGGCTCTTTTCCCAGGGAGTAAATCAGCCAAGGCACGAAGCTGACCACTGACATCTGTGATGGAGTTATACTTCCACTCCCCCATATATCTTCATGGCACAGGGATAACTTTAACTTTTTGCTTTTGTTCATAAATGGTAAATTTTAACAGCACACCAACTCATAATCACTCTAAAATGAAGTACAGACATTACAGACACAATATTACCTCGTCGTCAAAGTTAAGACTCAGTTTCAGAGTTCCTCTTTCCTGTATCATCAGAGGTTTCTCTAGATTCTTGACACACTGCTCTGGAACTTGAGCTGTCCACTTCAAGAATATCTTATCTTCCAGTTCATCCAAGCATTTTCTGATCTCACCGTACTTGTCCATTTGAAGCTGGAAATCTGGACTCTGTACAACACTGTTGTGACAATACGGAAGTTAATGAATGCAATGGCATAGCGGTATTGCTCTAGACTCGCATTCGAGAGTTGGTGAGTTCAAATCTCAGTGAGGATACTGGTTACTTTCTGAACGAAGTTTCTGTAGTTTACCTTTGCCCCTTCAGGCAAATACCAACACACTAACTTGACTAGGCCAACAATACATCCTTCCAAAATCCTTTCCAATTCAATACTCATCAACCATCCTATCACTGACTCTACATAGTGTACATACTGAGATCATTGAGAAATAACTCCCCCCCCCCTTCCACACAAAAAAAAAACAGACGTTATATATGACTGGAAGTTTTTACTAATATTATTATTTTTTATTTTGTAGTTCATTTAATGGCACTATTGATAGCTTAGATCATACAGGGTAATTAATGATTAATGAACTGCAAAGGATGTGGAACACAGCATCTCTGTCTAATTTGAGGTATGATCCCAGAATTTGCCTAGGACTGAGAACCACAAAAATCTACAGTCAAGACAGTTGGTGTCCCAGCTAAGATTCAAACCAGGCACCTTCCAGATGCAAGTCAGAAGCATTATCGCTTCATCTAACTTGCTCAGTGGAAAATATTCATAATATCACATTCTAAATCATAACTAAGATATATAAAGTATAGGATATACCGTCTACATAACAACGATCAGTATTCAAAACAGAGAAGACACTACTGCATCAACATTTGCTTTTATTTTGTTGACTTTATTATGTTGATGCAGTAGTGTCTTGTTTGTTTTGAATACTGATCGTTGTTATGTAGATGGTATATCCTATACTTTATATACTTTAGTTGACACACAACAGGATGCACAATATTAAGATCCTAAATCATGACATCATGTAGCCTGGTAAGTTGATACCAATATTTTGAATGAAAACACTGCTTTCATTTTCAGGGATGTCTGATGATGGAAGCCCTACATTCCTCTGAACTGTTGGTTTCCACCCACCAGACTACATGTTGTCATAATCTGAAAGGCCACAATAGAAATATGAAAGTTGCAATTAGATAATTCATTCAAGCAACAGAATATACTAACTTTTTTTTTTATTTCATAAGCATTGATAAGTAAACTTATGATATGTGTGTATGTTTTCTCTCACATACATTTTTGAATGAGTGGTTGAATTTTGTACAAAATTGCCATCTTACCTTGCGTTCAACAGCAAAATTACTTTAAAAATAAGTTCTTACTTTTCAAAGATCTATTAAAAACTCAAAATTTAAAAACATTACATTGACACAAGTGTTATCACATCTCAGATGTTTATGTCATCACTGTGGTATTATTGGTGTTTGTGAATTAACAAGTACAAAGCTGCACTAACCTCTGATGTTGAGATGTTCATACCAAGTTTGATAAAAATCTGTCTATCAATTCAAATGTTACTGGGATGAAAAAAGCACACACTGATACATGATAACTAAAATATAACTTTATATTCTAAGGGGTCAAAGGTTGATTCCTAGTGCAACCTAAAAAAAAAGTGATAATATTTCCAATATGAGATAAAGCTTATAATATGTGTATCTCAGAGACTGGACAATGAAGAGCATAATCACACAGTTAAATGTTAAAAGCATGGTGGTTATTATACCTACCAGCACCACTAACCGTTAAAAAGGTTCCATTCTGCCTACAATTGTGATTTATGTGCTTGGTATGATTTTCACAATGATAATTGTTTCCCTAAATGGCATTAGCAAATGCCAAACAAACAAATATTTGTAATGGACATGCAGTGGATTTCCATGAGGTAGGAAATGAACTGTAAAATGTTATTTAGGTGAACTTCATGCTTCAAAGGGTTAATGAATGGCATTGGCCATTTGAGGATCATGGGAAATGTGTACTTACAGAAGTTCCAACTCCTTGACAGTTTCAATAGGGATCATAGTCCTCTGCCTTAGTTTGTGGATCCAGAGCAATGTACCAGCCGTCGGAGGTAAGTGCTTATCAACTATCATATAACCATTCATATTGTAAAGTTCCACTTGTTTGTCAAATATTTCCTGCAAAGTTCCATATTAACATACAATTGATTAAACTTTTATTTTTTTAAATTCAACTGAACAATTTCTGTGAATTTTTATTAAAACTGTGGGATTTGAGGCTTACACAGCAGAGATCAAATAGTTCTATTGTCTGAGATACCAATCTGTGTAGTCCATTGAAAGTCAAATGACATTTCACGTGAACATGTCACCTTCCTCTCGAGAGGTGAGGAGTAAGCCAAGTATTGCTTGCTGAGAAATTCATGCTGGTTTATTGCTTCCCTTATTCTTCAAACCTGAAGATGGAGGTAACATGTTCCTACCAAAAGTCTGCTGCTTCCAATGGATCACACTGCTTTATATCTCAGAAGACAGAACTCATTTATTAAAACTGTATTCAAAGAATCTACAAAAAAGTTAAAAAAAAAGGGTAAAGCTATCCCTGTCACAGGCTGCGAAGGCCTCTTGTAGTTTGGATGATAATATTAAAACTGTCTTCTTTGGGGTTAACAGAGTTTATAGATGATAATACCTATACATCTTCAGTATTTATCATTCCATTACACACTCCAGCTTGTAACCACCAATCATCACGTGGGGAGACAGTACACAAATTGTAAGATTTACAGCTACCTTGCAGTAGGTTAACTGTTAATATCTCCACAATCTGTGTGCTACAATTTAATATATCAAAAAGTAAATTTACACACTGCAGTTAGAAAAATGCAGCACGTTAAATTAAATTATCAGATCTTAAATGTTTATTATTTTATGGCATGTCACAATGTGTCTGACAAATCAGTGTGTGCCATGGTTGATAAAAAGCTGTTGAACACAGATCTAGTGCTGCATCCATCATTAAACTTATGACATACCAAAAGAATAGTTTGTTATAACCAGAACATATAGTGAGTGAAATAATAAATTACTTAGTGTAAGTATTGTCACGTGTTGGGTATTTCACGCGAAAAATAACTTCACGCCATCTTGGATGTAGCGAATTTGTTGAACACTCACTCTCACAATTACACAATTCATGCTTTAACAAGTACTGCCATCGGCAGTATCACAAATACTTCTCCTGCTGGAGTCACTGCCATTCATTCAATACAACTCAATAACAATGAACTTCAATTCACTCCGGCGAATGCTAGACTGCAANTTTCAACTCACTTTGGTGAATGCTAAACTGCAACTGACTGCTTACTCTCTCTCACTGACGAATACTCCTTTATGTAGCTTCCGCACTGACAACACAGAAAACAGTTACGTGATAGCTACTACTGTTGCATAAACACCGTGTTTACAGGCGTTGCTGGGGAGCGCTGCCGAGAGTTGTTTATTGCTGCGTAGTAACTGTGGTGTCCCCTGTTACATCACAATGGGTTGTGCTGTTATGTCACTGCGGGGGAGGGGGACAGAGTGTTGATTGGCCTGTTACCGTAGCAGCGGCAGTTGCTCCAATGCTGTTATGTCAAGCTGGAAGGGGGGGGGGTTACCGAGCGTTGCGCCGTCCACGTCACAGTATTATAATAATTTGTTTTGTGTGACAGATGTATGCCTGTAAACTGTCAAGTTTGCACGGAAGATTTGCAACTTATGAAAATTCAGACTTTACCTTGACCATATCCAGTTCATCACTGAGCATTGAGAAGAGAACCCTGTATTTAGGAGCGACTTCTGCTTTGATGATAGGGCGTTCCAGCAATGAACTTCCTACATAAATCAACTATAAAAAAACAAGAAAGAGTATCATTGTCGATTTGGTTGTATATCTGATAATTAAATTACTTATTTACTGACACACCATGAATACTTACTTAAACTTCCAAATTTAATCATATATACATATATATCAATGGCATTATAATGCAGTATTTGAAACTGAAAATGTTCATTAACTAAATAATAAAAATTCTGCTTTTATGAAATTATGACATAACACATTCTGAGAATATTTTATAATAATTTTCCCCCCTTTGGCGCTACAGCCCCAATTTGGGCCTTGGCCTACCTCAATGAAAAACTCCGTTTCACTTCAGCTTACTACTACGTAGATCTTAGACATTTGGTAGGACTCCTTGGGTGGGTGATCAGCTCATCGCAAGGCCTCTACCTGTACACAAACACAGCAAAATGCACACACACAAACTAAACATCCATGCCCTGAGTGGGATTCGAACCCACGATCCCGGTTTCCAAGCGAGCGAAGACAGTNAAAGAAAGTGCATGTCTTAGACTGCTCAGCTACCATAACTGGCTTTATAACAATTACAATACAAATTTCTTATCTCAGTGCCAATACTATTTTAAAGGTTTAGTTATTACATACTGTGTTAGTGACGAGGAAAGTAAACATCTGTCAAGCAAAGAACGAGCAGTTATGCCTCTGTTCCCCAAAGTCCGGCATTTATGAACACTGTATTTCTGTCAATTCTCATACTATCAACATTATATACAGACGGAAACTAATCACCCAACAAATTGAGCCCCAGCTATTTCTGCACTCCTGACATTTAACAGAACATTTATAAATAAGAATACAACCCACCTTGTACATACTCTCCAAATTGAAGCAATCATCAAATGCCTGGCAGAAGACAGCTGCCAGTTTGCGATCCATATCAGCTATCTTTCCCATAAACATGGTATAATCACGAACGAAATTTTCATCTTCTGGGTCTAGAGGATCATATGTGATACTTCCAAATACCATAAATGCTTCATGAAATTGGCTGAGAACTCCAGCAATCTTTGCACTCAGGAATCGTCCTTTCAATCCGCCAATTTCCACTTTCTCCAATTTAAGAAATTCCATTGATGTAGCAAAGAAATTCTGAAACAAGATGTATAATTGGAATTCAACCTGGAGTTCTCCGCTATTATCTAGTAAGGTAAGAGGCAATGTTGCCTTGTGCTTAATTACTTAACCACCAGACCATTAAAACATATGGACATGTGGAGGTATAGCTCCTTGGATTCTTAACCTCAGCACTAGCTGGAGTTGAGTGGTCAGCTTCACGCTCCTAAAACCTTACCCCCAGGAAAAAAGCCACCGATACCCACTGGATAAGGGGCTGGGTGGGCCACAGGCCAGTCTGAACATTGTGCAGATGAGAAAATCTTGTCCTGCCAAGAATAAAACCCCAATTCCTGAGCTGTCCATTCAATGGCATAGTCACTATACTGACTGAGCTGTAAGGGATCAACACTATTACCTAGTACACAGAAATATGCAATTTTTATGTTCCCTGCTTCCATGTTTCCTATTTCTTACTGTGGACTTCATGGGGAAAAATAAAAATATGAAATTGATTCCATATGTTTGCCAACATGTCAGGCAGTGATGGTTGGTAAAGACAGTAGTTCTGACATAACCATGCCTTTAGGTTTCTGCGGCCTGTGCCTGAAGTGTAGCTTCAGGTTTCAGTGTTCTCAATATACAACAGGGCTAAACTCTGAAACTTGAAGTTACACAAGTGTGGCACATATCTAGTTGTGTCCTACACACTCTTACCTCTATAATTTTCAGCCTTTCAACATACTGGATCTTTCGTTCAAATATGAGCCTTGGGTCAAATGCCCATGGCACAGGTTCCACATCTTTTGGGAAAAATGTATGCAACTGGTCCCGGTACTCCTCAAAGATATTCCTGCAAAGCACAGAGCAAGAGATAAAGTTTGATGGTTATCCAGTCATTTATGATGCTCTATCAACCAGAGTTTATACAGCACTGGGTTATCTGAGCAGGTTGTATCAAGCATTAACGCTTCTAACATCTACTGGAAGGTGCCTGGTTCAAAACTCAACCAGGACACCAAATTTCCTGATTTATGATTTTTGTGTTTTTCCTCATTCCCTTCAGATAACACCTTAAATTTGGCCATGACTACCTCCTTCCAAGTCCTTTCCAGTTCACTGTTATCTATCATTCAATCATTTGAGGCTATATGGTCTGAATTATGACAGCATTATTAAATAAACCGGGGGAAATAAATATGACAACCGAATTTAGAGCAAAGGCATTGCAAGCATAGAGGCATGGTGAGTGCAGTTACCCCTGTCCAAAAATTTTCTCCAGCAAGAGTGCTGCTCTCTTGAGTGTCAGTCCTCAAACTCAGAATGATGAATATCTCTTAGTAGGATGCAAGATCTGAGGTTTTAATCACAGTACTGTGATACTGCTGTATTCTGAGAAGTGACAACATATCATCCAGCGGATAACTACCGACAATTCAGAGGAACTTGCGGTCTTTATCGTCTGGATAGAAACAGAGGTAACAGGGTGCTCCAAAAGTTACAATTATTCTACTCAGAGAACATCATTGGCAAATGATGCCACATAATCTGGTAGTATGTTACCATTATTTTGAAGGAACATACTGCTTCCATCATCAGGGCAGAAACAGTGATGAAAGAACAGATGTGAGTTTCATGAGGGCCAAGAGATATGTCCTTTCAGACCATAAAATAGTTACAAAAGTGAGAACCATAAATTCCACAAATAACCACATTTATATAATAAAGAAGAAAAGGGGGGGGGATAACACTGAATGAGTTCTTACAGGACTTCAAAATGGATCTTAAAATATCAACCAAAATGAAAAAGTTGTCTGGGAAAACCTCTGAAATTCTGGAAGGATTCTGTTTCTCAATACTGATGCGAGATCCCAATGGCCTAGTACTGGAAAGGATGATGATGATAATGACAAATTACATAGGTAGTAGTCAGGGCTTGCTTTAGACATTATCCTTGCATTTACTTGAAGCAACTGAGATGAAGCTCATTAAAGATAAGAAATTTTGAAAATATAGTTCACAACTTCTAACAGAATATTGTGCATGATTAGCCATGATCTTGCGTGAAATTCTTGGATTATGAGACGTGGTAGAATTTGTCATGGAATCAGAAACCTGCTTGGTAAATAGTAAGCAGAAGACCAAGGAGGAGCTGGAAAGATCTTGAGGCATGAAGTATTCTAATCCATAAAGAGAAGTAATATATGAAATAACGTTACCTGAAAGACACCAGGGTTTTGATGCAGTATGTAACCTGTTCACGAGTTTCATCTATTTCTCTCTGGAAGAGAGAATTTGGGTCCAGGAATTTGGTAGCCTGTAGGAAATGACAAACAAAATGTTGTTTCCAAAACTTCTGAAAATAATGAGTTAGGCATTTTCGTGAAGTTTGTATTTAAAATTTTCTGTTGAAATTTCAAAAGACTCCATGCCAGTAATTTCAACTATAAAGATACAGATAGATGCACCCATTCTTTGCTGCTGACATGGCCGTTCTCCTTACCAATATAGCAATATACTATATCTAAAACTTTAAAGAAGGAATAACAATCAAATTAAGAAATTATTTTTGACCCACGTAATTAAAAGAAGATTGAAGGTTAAAATCGCATCCAAAAATTTTACAATATTTTCATATTACTTTAAGAGCTATGGTTACTGTACACATTCGCAAGAATACAAAGTATTACATATTCTGTATTAGGTCAGTGGTAGGTAATTGGAAACACAAAAATCAAACAGTTAAATTTACATATGATTAGATGAAAATTTCAAATGCAGAAAATACTTTTATGTCTCCAATTTGGTACCCTATATTACCACTTTATTTGTCTGAATAAAAACCGCACTTTCTTCCACATAACTGAACTTCCCAAAAGAATGATTACAAGTTTTAATAAGTATGGACCTTCTTGTGTTCTGTATGGGTGTGAAACTTGGTCTCTGATCGTAAGGGAGAAACACAGACTGAGGGTGTTTGAGAACAGGGTACTGAGGAGAATATTGGAATCGAAGAGAGATGAAGAGATGGGAGACTGGAGAATGTGGAGCTTCATAACTTGTACTCTTCACCAAATATAATCAGAATGATCAAGTCAAGGATGATGAGATGAGCAGAGAATGTAGCATGAATGGGGTTAAGAGGAACACATATATGATATTTGTGGGAAAGTCTGAAGGAAAGAGACCACTAGGAAGACCAAGATGTAGGTGGGTGGGAAATATTAAAATGGATATTAGGGAGACAGGATGGGGTGGTATGGAGTGGTTTGATCTGGCTCAGGATAGAGACCAGTAGAGGGATCTTCTGAACACGGTAATGAACCTTCGGGTTCCATAAAATGCTGGGATGTTCTTGAGTAGCTGCAGAATTGGCGGCTTCTCAAGAAGGCCTCATCTCCATGAAGTTAGTCAGTTAGTTAGTTAGACAGTGACCTCCTCATGTTATTGTCTAGAAAAATACATAACAGCATTGAATATAAATAGAAGTTTGACAGCAATTTTTTAAAGTGGTTAGAAGATAAAAACACGCATTATATTTGGGTAAATGTGCACAGAAGAACGAACAAGTTATCAAGTCTTAATATTATAATGTTTGTAATATATCTGGAAATGTATTTCATACCTCTTGAATAAGCAGATTTGCAACCTCCCTAATAAGGGTAACTATTTTGGTAGAGGTGCAGTAATAGCGACTGTTGGCCCACACAAGAGCAACACAGTGCACCAATGGTCGCAGCAGTGGCTGTACTTCCTTGAAATCCGTGTTCTCAAGATCATCAAAGTGCTTTACAAGAGGCTTCAGGTATAACGAAACATCACGCGCTTCTGTTACAGCTGAAATGTAAATTGTGAATGGTTTTACTTCACAGATAACAGGTGAACATAAAAGTACATAACAATGCACTTTCAGAGACAGTTGAGCAATACATTATTTAATGAAAATGAAAGGGCTGCACCATAGCTCAAGCGGTTAGTTGCTGGCTTCCCACTGTGGCAGCCCAGGTTCGATCCCAGGTCTGGTCAAGTGGGATTTGTGGTGGATAAAGTGGTGCTGGGGCAGGTTTTCTCCGAGTACTTCGGTTTCCCCTGCCAATCTTCATTCCACCAATTGCTCCACAATCACCCTCACCTATCATCTGGGGCTGGTACAATAGGCCAGAAGTGGCCGCAGTACAAGGGACTTAGTCCCACCCCACTAGCAATAAAGAAAAAAAAATGAGAGTGAATGAACCTTCCTGAGTAGCGGCATAAATGGTAACTTCTCAAGAAGGGCACAGCTCAATGAAGTTAGTTTGCATATCAGCTACACAGGTTATTTATCACTGAATTAGATGATAGGACAGTGGTGAACTGGAAAAGACTGGGAGGGAAGTAGTTGTTCCTACTGTGGCCTCCTGGGAAGTGGTGCCATATACTCCTGTGGGAATATACCAGCGTTTTGGAGGAACATGCTGCCTCCATCTTCAGTGATAAATACACCTTCCCTAAAGATAGAGACAACAAATACTGCCTATAAGACTACATCGTGTCATATCTCAGAAGACAGTAGGCTTCGTAATCACTTCTATGGCAATCTGAAATCTTCATGGTATCTTGTCTCTACTGTGAACACAGCTAATATTTTTACATGGCCATGTGAAGTGAAGTGTTCTATGTAAAACACACAGATTATCATCGACGATTTATATGTGTTATTCATGGAAGATGGTGTTAAGTGTTGCCCTTCACATATCATTTGATGGTATGTAGGAAGGAACATGAGAGAAAGAAGAAGAAGTAAACAATATGATGAGACTTTCCATTGAATATTTGACATGTGTTACGCTAGTTGTCTTCAGAACCTAAATGAGTGTAACATTCTCTTACTCACCTGCCACAATATTACGAAACTGTGTCTTAAAGCAAGGAAAGTAGGCACTGTCTGTCAATTCTAATATGGACGCCATCTTCTTGACCCTTGGGTCACGCAGCTGATTATAGATACATTCCAAGTTTTTGAGACGACTATTCCAAAAATCAATTTCTGTTACAGAAATACAGGTGTGTTAAAATACGTGCAGGAGTATCGTATTTTTCATGGGAAGTTTTGAACACTAAATATTAACATAACCTACACCATCACTATGTAGGATTTGAGGTTCTCACAGCGGTGGTTATGAAGAGTTCTGTCTTCTATGGTATAATGCGTACAGTCCATTGATAGTCAACCGATGATTTGGAGGAACATGTTGCATACATTTTCAGGGTCGGAGGCACCTGCTTTAAAGCTGGTTCTTTTGCTCATCTTATTCTTCTTTCCTTAAGATGGATGTGACACACTCCTCAAAAACCTCGGCTGACTATCAATGGACTACGTGGCATTATATCACAGAAGGCAGAACTCTTCTTTACACAGTAATTGTCTCTAAATATTACATATTAATATATAATACAATGCAAATACAGTAGAGATGTATGAGTTTCCATCTATATCTATGGTTACCATAGATAATCTTCTCATTACTACAGTCTCATACATTATAACCCTTGAAGGACACTTTGAACTAAGGATTGCACTGAATATGCATGCTACAAACTTGAGAAATTATGAGAAGACAGCATGATGACCGAAGCACAGAAACCCCTTTTTGCTGTTGATTGCTATTATTCTTTGTCCATTTATAACTGTTAAAAACAATGACTCCTACATAAAAACAGAGCATCAAACCTTAGCCTTTTATATACCTAACCTAACCTTTCTCAGCATAACTTATAATGTACATAAGGACGTTTCCCATAGTTTTAACTATTCCAAGCCCAGATTTCATAGTGTCACTGCATGTATCAAAGCTGTATGACAATCGGTTGTAAAGAGCCAATATAATCATAATTCCATTCATCTCAAGGCTATTAGAGCATACTAGCACTCTTCTATGCAAAACACATAAACAAGAAAAGCAAATTAAAAATACATGAATAAGAAAAGCTGAAATAATGGATAACCTTCTCATTTAACATAACCCTATCAGTCTTGTTTTTTTTTTTGTAAAAAAAAAAAAAACTAACTAAAATCCTTAGGATTAGATCTGTTTTAAATGTCTCATGCAGCAAAAAGAAACTTAAATATATCCTGTAATACTGCATACATGAAGTTTTCTTTTGGCATTGGATGCCCTGAAGATGGTTGTATGAGGCTGAAACATGTCTTTCTTTATAATTATTTCTTAACTGAGAACTGCATACAAATGGTGGTATTCTTGTATTTATCTAACAAAATACTGAATCTTTAACAATGACTTATATTAAATTAGGTCGGGAAAAAAGTTTAACATACAAACATACCAAATCTTGGAGTAGGATTTGCTTCTCTGACAAATGCACAAGATGAGTCTTCCTTAAGAACTTCATCAATCTGTGTTGCCCACTTGATGACAATTCCTTCAATTGTGCTCTTGAGAAACATGTCAACAGTCCGGCCTCCGCTGGCATGTGCCACATAACATATCATTATTATAATTATGGAACATTTCTACAAGCAATCCTTTGGTGACCCACATGAGTTTGGGACACCATTTGTAATCAAAACACATAAAACAGTTAAATGCTTCATGGCTCATTTAATGACACTTTACAAAAGTACTTTACACACATTCACTTCTGTCTTCAATGCAACTTTATTTACAGTTATGTCTTTACTTAAAAATAAGTATTAAAAATTAAATTAAAAATTGCTACATGTTTGGTTGTACTTGGCCATCCTTAGGTAAATGTCCAACTTGTCAAAATTGCTAAACTGTATTTTCAGTGTAGTTATGATGGATTATTTCCTAAGCTAAAATATTTCAATGTTTTCTATTTTTCGTCATCCACTCATTAAAAGACACTTGTTTGAGAATATCACTCATCATGTTTTCATGCGCTTCCTTCCTCCTGTGTCATCAGTGTTTTGCATGTTATTTTGTGTAGCTCATATGGATGTCGGTGTGGTGCTATCATCTTGTGTTTATGTGCCCCATTGGTATGTATGCCTCTATACTGTTGGACTAGTTGAGTGGGGGCCACTTATTATTCACACTGACATTCATATGCATTTATTGAACCCTTATTATGTCACTCACCTTTCTATAATAGTTTTCTCCACCTCGTGCACCCTTTCTACACCAGCAGGCATTGGAAGGAGTGTCTGTCCGTTTATCTTACCACGAACTTCATACACAATGTTTTTGAGTTCGTATATGTGCTTCATGACATCTTCTGCTACAACTCTTGGCCAGCTACATTGATTCTTTGGATTGGACAACAGTGGCACAAACACCTGTAGATATGTTACAATTAACATAAACTGGACAACCAAGCATCACGGTTTAGTAGCAGGCATTCCAGCTTTACAATTATTTGGTTAGTTTGGCTGAAACATTCTTAAGATGAGTTCCTTTTTAATCTAATTTAATTTACAAAGCAGCAAACTAATTCAATGTAATCTAAATACAATACTCACAAGACACTCAAGAACAGTTAATGGCTGCATTAACCTAGCTCATATTAAGAAAGATGATAATTAGAGATAACTGAAAATGTGATCAGTACAGAATAAAGTAGATGAGCATAAAAGTGGATAAACAGTTTGGATAAAATGACTGATGAGGGATTGACAATACAGTTTTACAACACAATCCAAAAGGATCCTGAGGTCGAGGAAGATGGAATATGCATATGAGGTCAGAACAGGTTTGAAAGCCTCTGTTAAGCAGCAGAATATGGAGACTGATGTAGAGACAATGTTAGGAAAAGGTGTTATATAACCTCACTTTCTCACCGTGTGAAATATCTACCAATTCTAGAGTTTAAATGTGGAACACTTATTTTCTTTGCAATCCTGCATACCTCAGTGACCCTGATATTAATTTATTGCAAGCTGCAAAAGATAATGACCCTACAGATATACTACATAGGAGTCAGAAAAGATTTTTCTTGTAGGAATCTGCTTTCACTTTCAGGGTTAATCTTGAAAATGTAGTCAGCAAGTTCTTGTGACATACTGATTGATAACTTTCTAACAGACTACACAGCAGCACATCCAAGAAGACATTTTATCTTGAACATATGTTAAAGTAGAAAAAAATGAGTGATGAAGCTCTGTCCTGAGAGTACAGCATAAAACAGATGACAAGGAACTGATTTACATTAGCAATAAATGAACATAAGCACCACAGAGGAACAGAAGTTAACAAATAATGCTGTTGGAACGTTAGGTCTGCTCCAGTGGCATGCTTATAGCATTTCATGAACTGGTAACCAATAAAGTTAAATAATACTACCTCTTGCACCAATACAGCCAATTCATCAACAGGCTTAGTACCGATATCTCCGAATATCAATACATTCCGAAAATTTTCTTTCGTGACAGGCTCTGCAGCTTTCTTTATGAAGTAACATGACTTTAACCTAGAGGAAGCAGATGGAAAGCTGTGCATTGGTTGCAGAAGGCCAGAACTGTTTCCGGCCAGCACAAGCAATTGAATATCTGGTCTTTGCATGAAGTCATGGATGTATTTCTGAAAGAAAAGAATTTAATAACTGTTCACTGTTGTATGTTATACTGAGGTCACAGAAAGTTTTCCTATGCATTGACCACCTCCATAACCCCATACCTGCAACAAGATGCTGTCCTTCCCCACTTTCCCTGTTTTTAATACGTCCCTAGACAGCTGTCACAAGTATGGGGGAGTGGATGTATAGATCCATATTTTATTGGCCTTGGCACTAGCTGAAGGTGAGTGGTCAGTTTCACACCCTTGCTGCTTTACCCCCAGGGAAAAAGCCCACAGTACACATTGGATATGAGGCTGGGTGGGCCCCAGAGCCGGTCTGCATGATATGGAGAGGAGAAATTTCTGATCCTACCAGGACTGGAACTCCAACTCCTCAGTTGTCCAGCCTGTAGGTAGTCGCTACACAGACTGTGCTTTCCTGGCTCACAATCACAGAAATCTCAGTCAGCATAGCCTGTGTCTTGGACATGTCTCAATCCAAGCACCCCCTGATTACAGTCTGGAGCATTACGTTAAACCAACCTGATCAGTGGGGGTACTGAAACTTCTGGTTCTATTAAAAGCGAACATCCTTCACACATCTGTTCAGGTGATGTGTTCAACATTTTAATGATTAAAAATATGCAAACTTGAGAATGTGACCCTTGGAGCACTCAGGTAGAGGTCATTATTCAGTCTGCCACAATTTTATGAACTTGAGGAAGGGCCCAAAACTGATTACAAGAAAATACTTACAGCTGATTCCTTATTTCCAAGCAGTTTAGTCCATTTATCTAACTTAAGTCGCACAGATGTTTGCAAATAACTGAACATGAATTCCAGCCGTGGGTCTGGTTCGTCCTCAGCAGCTGCTCCCTTCTTTTCTGACTTGGTTTCTTCTTCTTCATCTTCCATAGCAGTATTTCCTTCTTATTTTCTTAATCAGAGTAAGACCTTAAACAGAGAATATCTCTTGTTTGACATTTCATATAACTAAACACATTAAGACTACATACTTGTGAGATCTGATGTTCTCACAATGGTGATTGATGATCTGTAGTCTGGTATAAGTTTGCTTTGGTGATTGCTTTCTCAGTTTACTCTTCAACCCTGGAGATGGAGGCCTAAGTTCCTCAGCAACAGTGGTAAATTTCTACCAGATTATACAACATCATGTCCAACTACATACGTCTTTCAGATTTAGTCCTTGAGTGACAGATCAAATACTTACGGATAAAAGGACATGTACCAGAAGTGGATGATAACACATGCTGAGGTAACCTCAGCATAAGGAAAATAGATAGAGTGAAATCTGTACAGTTGGCTACCTGTCACACTTTTTATTTATTTGCTTGGTGGGGAGTGGAGTCAACGGGGTCCACTCGGCATGGTGGCCACTGACTGGCCTATTGTAGCCTGCCCCGGGTGATTATGATGATGGAGAATTGAGTGGAAAGAAGATTGGCAGGGGAAACTGAAGTTCTCGGAGAAAACCCGCTCCAGCGCCACTTTGTCCACCACAAATCCCACGTGACCAGACCTGGGCTCAAACCTGGGCTGCTGCAGTAGGAAGCCAGCGACTAACCGCTTGAGCTATGGCACAGCCTACCTGTCACACTTAGTCAAAATCCAACCTGAAGAATACTGATTGATTATCAAATCATTTGGTGTGATGACGGTTATTCTTAACCATATAAATTTTAAGAAACTAGCAAAATAATATCCATTTACACATGGCCAACTGTGTTCAATGTTGCCACTGGTTGTCCTGAATCTTGACCACCTTCCTGCATTTCACGCAGCAGTTCTGTACATATTTTAACCTTTCTATATTGGCCACACAGACCAAAATGACTGATGACATCATAACTTACATGCAACTAGGGTAACAGCTCATCTATGGTGACAACTTAACTATGCTCTCAAAAATAGGACACCCAATGAAAGGAATGCCATTATTAGCTCATTTAAGTCTTGCTCAGATATTTGTAACAGCTTTCAGTTTGTTAAATATGTTGTAAGAACATGCAAAATCCCTATGTGGCCATTGTGTAAATTAGAAAGACACTTCAATATGAGATCAACAGGACCCTAATTTAAAATTATGCCTGCATAATGGTTAAAGTTCACATTATAGTACAGGTGCTCCAACATGCCACAATCCTGAGTGGGTTTTATTTCACATTAATGTTCCTTCCTGTTTGTGTTCAGTTAGGTTGGGTTGCATTGTGTATCAACATTAAAAAAGGTAAAGCTATCCCTGTAACTGGCCGTGGAGGCCCATAGGGTTGTGAGACGTTGAGGCTCAAACATTTTCTAGACAATCAGCTCATAGATGGCACTGCGGTTGCCAGCCTTATGCGCCTGCCACCCTTTACCCCAAGAAAGATTTCTGGTTCTCAATTTTGCTAGACACCAGGGCCATAGTGAGGCTGGTGGGATTAGGTCAATTAAAAAAAATCCAATGACATTGGGAATCAAAACCTGCCACCTTACGGCTTGTATCACAGTGCCTCCACCAACTATGCTGTGGTGTACAGAACTCACATTAAGCTGAACTGTGGTGGTATGTGACGTCATTTGATGTTGATGATAAGATGTTGTGGTACACGTTCATCATTCTGCAACATTTTCGTGCTTGCATGCTGAAAAAGGAAAACCTCTGCACTGTCAGGTCCTTGCATAAGCTCTTATCTCGAAATATACAATTTACCTATTAACAGTATTCATGATATTTTCTATCTCCAATCAAGAACAGATAAGGGACACGCGCTAGAGCAGTTGGTTGAGACACTACGCTACCAGCCGGGAGGTCGCGGGATCGAATACCGCACAGGTCATTGAATTTTTTTTTTCAATTTATCTAATCCTTCCAGCCGCACTATGGGCCTGGCGTCGACTCAGCCTCTTAACAGAAATGAGTACCAAGAATATTCTTGGAATGTTCTTGGCAAAGGGCGGCCGGCGCGTAGGGCTGACAACCTCACCGCCATCTATTAGCCGATTTTCTACAAAATCTGGGAACCTCAACATCTCTCAACCCTATGGGCCTCCAAGGCCTGTTACAGGGATACCTTTACTTACTTTTACTTTAATCCAGAACAGAGTACGCTTATGGTGCATAAGGTAACCGATTTCGAAATACAACGTCCATAAACTTCATGTCACCAACGAGCATAAATAGGACACTTCACAATGAACACGATTGAAGCAACTTCCTCGTTGTTGATACTAACAGACACGACACGAGTACGTAGCAGAACGGGGTCTAGGTAGCTAGGTAGTACCATGAACTTCGGTAAGCATTCTACATCCATGTTCTTAAAACAGCTGTTCGAACGGAACGTAGGATATGGGGTGGAGGGAAAGCGGACCTTGGGTACACCTCCGAAACCTACGGTCCGTGTCTTTAACCATGAACGTTCAGATGACTGCCCTGTTGATCTGGTCGAGTCTATTTACTGAGATGCAGACTGTACTGCAGGGTATGTATGGGTTACAAAAATGTGTCGCAATCCCCCCAAATATGCAGCTGCAACCACTTCTCATTTTACACGCACGAAACGGAGGAAAGGACCAAAGAGCTTGGCGTCTCTTTACGTGTTACATCCTGTTATGCGTCATTCAAAATAGTATTTTTGAATCCGTCGACAACAATTCAGGTAAAATTAATAACAAATGTTAGTTACATTAATGTTGATCACGACATGTTTCGACCCATATTGAGTCATCATCAGGTTTTTCTCTGTGTACTTAGCTGCCGAATTTTTGTTCAATGTGGATCCATATTTTTCTTCATATTTGACCATACAATTATGTGATTATTGCTTAGTAGTGAACCTCTGGTTTGTTTACTCTTCAGCTTTAAGCCGTATTGGTAAGGTAAAAAAAGTAAAGTTGTCCCTGTGCTTAACTAATAAAGCACTACACCATTAAGGCGTATGGGGGAGTACATGTATAGATCTACATTTTCTTGACCTCAGCACTAGCTGGAGGTGGTCAGCTTCACGCTCCTACCTCTTTAACCCCGGAGAAAGATCCCCCGGCACCCACTGGATAGGCGGCGGGCCCCAGAGCAGGTCTGGACGTCATTAAGAAGTGAAAATTCTTGCCCTCATCGGAACTCGAACACCGATCCCTTGGTCGTCCAGCCTGTAGCCAGTCGCTATACCGACTGAGCTACCCCGGCTCCTGCTGGTTTGGTATTAAATTAAATTAAATTGAAGTAAATTTACAATTAATTTAAAACTGATTAAAGTTAAGAGAATATTAGTACTATACTCTATTGTGTATGGGTTCGTATTTAGTTGTGAAGTTATGTAATTATGAACAAATGGTTCAAGATGGTTGTGAATCTCTATTTCACCAATCTAACTGTGTATTTGGCATCCCTGTCTTCCTTTGGTTTTGCTTGTATGAGGTAGTTGGGGGCCAGGTCGTGATAGGATGGGTCGGTATGGGTCTCTTGCACTGTACGTTCCTATGTGCTACCTCTGTATTTACTGCATTAGAATGTAGGTTAAGATACGTGTCTTCCGCTGTTTTCTTTGTGATACATAACGACCGAATACAGAGCAAGACGTGAGCTGCGCTGCGTATCATAAGGGAAACAACGCGACAACACGGTCTCAACCTACCTACACTCCGATGTAGTATGAATACAGAGGTAGCACGTACGAACGTGCAGTGCAAGAGACCCATAACATCACGACCCAAGCAAAACCAAAGATGAATGAAGAAGGGATACCCAATACACCATTAGACTGGTTAGACAGAGATTCACAACCATTTTGAACCATTTGTTCATAATTACATAACTTGACAATTAAACACGAATGCATACACACTAGGGCATAGTACTAATATTCTTTTAAATTAATTCTAATCAATTTTAAATCAATTTTCAACTAACTTCAATTTCATTTATTTTTATACCAATACAGCTTAAGGCCAAAGAGGTTCACTACTAAGCAATAATGACATAATCATATGGACAAATATGAAGAAAAATATGGATCCATATTGAACAAAAATTCGGCAGCTAAGTACACAGAGATACACGTGATGACAACCCAACAGGGGTCGGAACATCTTGTGGTTCACATTAATGTAAATAACCTTTGTTATTACTTTTACCTGAATGGTTGTGTTGGCGGATATATATATATATATATATATTGTTCTACGTATGGCGTGTATTTTCTTACAAATTGCAGAAGATTGGGCTCTGTAATTTGGTTTCGCTTGGCGTTAGAATTCCTTCCGACTTCTCTGTGATTATGTCATTAAATTCTAGAAATTTTTCTCACATATTACAAAATCAAGAATTAGTTCTTCTGGGATATGACAACGTGTAGTTTAGTAGGTGGTTACCAAAGTTTTGCAGGGACCTAACGCCTCCATCTTCAAGGTATTTCTCAAATCCTTTACGTCCTTGAGAACCTTAAATCTTATATTTTCAAATCCCTTCAATACAGAACATAATAGTTTTAAAACAGCAATTCTGGAAACTGGGTGACAGCCTTGATTGGGCAATATAGTCTATTCATTTCATGATATGAAATTCGATCAGCATTTCAATGCAGAACACTTTTCAGTAACAACACATGAGTAACTTTTTCATTTCAAAATTTCACTTTATGTAATGGCTACGTTTCCTGTGAACAATACTGTTGCAACTCAATATGATGAACGAGAGAATAGCGCATTACTTTGCGTTACAAATTTACAGAAATTCAATAATCTAAGCTATATTTGATTCATGTTAATTATCTTACTTATACTACTGAACCCAGACTCGGATGTGTAAGGTATTTAATTGTAAGTATTGGAGCTACAAACAAAAAATGGACGCTCTACACGTATTTAATGTTCATATTTCGTTTCGTGCGCTGCTTCTCTGTTAATTAAATATGAATTTGTAGTAAGTATATAAACTATTTATTTTATTTTACTTACAGTAATATCACAGCTATTCTCTATCTTATCACATATATTTCAACATATACATTTCGTCTCTCATTCTGGCAAACAAGAACTTTCTATACAGTATATAACAATGGAAAAAGTAGGACTATGTAGTGTAATAATAGTACGTCCTGTTATATTGCCTAACACGTCGTTGCCATGGAGACCAATAAACAACGTTTTAGAGGTGTCAAAAGAAATGACCTTACTGTCCAATCGATCGCGTTTCACGAACGTCAGATCAGAAAGGTCTAACAGGAATACAATGGTAAGATGAACAAAATATTTGTTTCATTCCTTAAAATAAATTATCTTTACACACAGGTGTATTTGTCCCTGTGCTCAACGAATTAAGCACTACGCCATGAAGGCGTATGGGGGAGTGGGTGTATAGATCCACATTTTCTTGACCTCTGCACTAACTGGAGGTGAGTGGTCAGCTTCACGCCCCGGCCGCTTTACCCTCGGTGCCTATTGGGTAGGAGGTTGGGTGGATCTCAGAGCTTGTCTGGAAAATTTCGAGAAGAGGAAGTTCTTGAGCCCACAGCCGTCCTGCCCGTAGCTCAGTCGCTATACCGACTGAGCTATCCCGTCTTTAATATCATTACACATAGTGTACATAACGCAGAGTAAGGCATAGAATCCACAGCTTCGTAACAAGTAATGTTTCTACAGAGGAAACTGATAGAACTACGGAGTACTATCTTCTGGGATATGACGTCGTTTAGTCCGTTGAAAGTCAACCGACGTTTCGCAGGAACATATCGCCTCCATTTTCTAACAGCTCTTTTCCTCTGCCGTATGTGGGAGAATGGATGGCGCGGAGTCAGAAATCATTTATAGCTGTTCTGTTGGCCCCTTCTCTGCTACAACCACGCGTGTCACAGTACTTCAGTGGTTGTAGAATTCACCTACGCTAGCTTCATCCTTAGCTCCTACCCCTTCGTAGAGGTTGAACTGATTGGTTGGGAAGGCTGAATGACTTGTTTGGGCGCCAGTAGTCACAAGGAGGGGTGACTACAACTCTGGTAGGGAGAGTAGCGAGGTGGCTAGCTCAGGGTTGGATCTGGAACAACAGGAGAACTGTCCCTGGGACCTAACGGACCTTGCTGAAGATTGGCACGGAACTGCGATTTATTGAAACGCATTGCGTCGGATTACAATGATATGTCATCAACTCAGTTCCACTTTAATAACATTAAACACTCCTTCGCAGTTTAAGTTGGATTTACGGCTGAAATTTAAAGCATGATCTAGTAATGATTTAGTATAAGCAGCTATTCAGAGCCCCCAGCTTCCCTCTAAGGAGCCTCGCATAAACCTGCCTTTTTGATCTAGTTTAAATCTCAGGAAGTCTCCTGAAATTTGCATCTCCAAATGAATGGAAGTTGCTACACGATTTTGACTCTTAAGACCCGAACTGCCCTCTGGGAAGCTCGTTGAATTACAATGGTCGCAGCGTCTGTAGCTGGTCCTCCTTTTTAAAATTTATCGTTCGACTGTGATGTCTGGTATCAGATTTCCTAACCTCTGCCGTCACGTGGAACCTGACTAGATTTCCAGGAAAAGCGCAGGTGGCTACATCTAATTCGCATAACAAGAATGACCTTACGTAAAATACTAAATGCAACAATGGGACTATCTCCCTTTATCTATCACCTACGTTTGAAGCATAACAATAGTTTCTAATAATTATGGGCTGTTACAATTTTCAAGGCCGAACAAGTTGAGAAAGATAGCAGCGGGAAAGCAGGTGGTAAGACGATTTGTCACCTGATTTCCTGCTGGTATAATTCTCGGCTTATTGGACCCTTAAAACGGAGGCGAAATATTCCTCCGAAACATCAGTTGACTTCCAACGGTCTATGCAATGTTATATCCCAGAATATAGTAGTACTCTTCATAACCACTGCTGTTAGAACCTCAAAGCCTACATTTGAAATATGTATTTCTTAAGTAGGTAAAAAAGGTAAAAGCTGTCCCTGTAACAGGCCGTGAAGGCCTATAGGGTTGTGAGACGTCGAGGCTCCCACAATCAGCTCACAGATGGCGAAAGGTTTGTCAGCCTTACGCGCCGGCCGCCCTTTACCCCCAGGAAGATTCCTGGTACTCATTTCTGTTAGAGGCTGAGTCGACCCCAGAGCCATAGTGCGGTTGGAAAAACTAGGTAAATTGAAAAAAATAAACCACCTTATCGGGACTCGCGATCTTCCGGCTTGTAGCATTGTGCATCAACAAACTACGCTTCCGCGTGCCTCCGTGTATGCTCTTTGCCAATTCTCTATTATCTGTGAAAAAGTCGGTAAATGGAAGGGAAATATGGAAATATCAAAACTTCCAGTTGAATTTTTGTATGGTCACCTCGCCAGTAACACTAACGTTGATTGTGGACAAAAATAAAATATTGAAGGGGTGATTCGGTTTGTAACGACTTCGGGCGCCTCAAGTACATGTAATCCAAGACTCTATCGTTTTGGTAACGTTGAACCTTCAATTTCTTACTTCGTTATTTGGCTCCAGTGGCTTTTCCCAACATAAAAAAACAGGGAATTTCAGCATTTAACGAGACCCGTCACGACATCAAGTCGCATGCAACATTCACGTGTGTTCGTTAGAGACTTAATTACACATCCTGAGTTTATCTGACTCCTGAAGAAATACCAGGAGCTGTGTCCTCTTCCACTCTTCCACTCCTCCACTCTTCAGGAATATAAATACAACAATTTAAACATCACGTTTCAGTGTTTCGAAGTTAGGTTCGTCATTTGTTTTTCTGCAAGCAAGTAGCCCTGTATCATGACTGAATAGACACTTATTTTGAATCGGTATTTTGTGAATTACTTGATGATTTTTTGATTTGGCTACGGATTGGAAGACTGAGGAATCGGGGTTCAATTCCCGGCAGAGGGCAGCGGATTTTTCTCTACGTCACAGCGTCCAGACCGGCTCTGAGACCCAACTAGCCTCACACACGATCAGTATTGTGAAGTGTTCTCCAGGGAGTAAAGCGGAAGAGGCGTGAAGCTGACCACCCACCTTTAACTAGTGCCGAGGTTAAGTATGGTGGAGCTACACCTCCACTCTCAGTACTTCTTCATGACATTTTGTTTAATTAATTAGGTACAGAGACAAATTTACTTATTTTAGGAGCTAGGCATTAACTTCGCCGACAAGCAGCGGCCGCTCGGTCGGTATAGTTCGCTTGCGGACTACAGGTCACGGAGTTCTAATAGCTAGGCTATGTAGCATCAGATGGATATATGATAAAGTGACGAATTTTAATGTATTTGGAAGGAAGTGGTCGTGGCCTAACAGAGGTACTATCTAGGAATTTGACTTGACGGATTGAGAAAAATCACGGAAACCCTCAGTCAGCATAGCGGGTGTCCCAACCAAAATTCGAACCACGAAGCCTCTGAATATAAGTTCAGAAGTCACAACCACACGCAACCAGGTCAGTGAATTTGTACTGACTCCGTGTAGTCTAGTATATCAGCGAAATTTCGAAAGAACATGCTACCTCCATTTTCAGCGTTTTCAGTCTGGTAGGCCCGTAGGTTCGATCACAATTGATACTAAGTAACGAACACGAACGAAGCTTAGTCGTTCTTGAGAAGCTAACAGTTGCTCACCTATTCAATAAGTCTCCAACATTTTATGATACCTGAATATTCATTACTGAATTCGCAACAGACTCAACTGGTTCAAACCATGAGACAGATGAATCCAGTTCACAACCTCCCACTATATTTATTCAGAATCTATTTTAATATTATCCTAGCATTTACTCCTAGGTCACCCTACTTGTCGACGAGCGCAGTCGGTACAGCGACTGGCTACGGGGCTGGACTACCAAGAGTTCGGATTTCGAGTCCCGGTGGGGGCAAGAATTTTCACTTATCCATGCCGTTCAGACCGGCTCTGGAGCTCACCCAGCCTCCTGTCCAATGGGTAACGGGGGTAAAGCGACAGGGGCATGAAGCTGACAACTCAACTCCAACTAATGCAGAGGTCAAGAAAACGTGGGTCTATACATCCATTCCCCCATACGCCTTCATGGCGTATTGTTTTATTAGTAAAGTATAGGGACAACTTTACCATTTACCTTTACCGCCCTAGTTTTCTTTTTCATTGAAGCTTTTCTACCAAAACTTTGCATTCACTTCTCTCTCTTGGGCCATGTATACCCCCCCCAACCTATCCTTTTTGATTTTATCATCCTAATAATATTTATTCAGGGGCACGCGGTAGCGTAGTTGGTTGAGGTACTATGCTACAAGCCGTAAGGTTGCGGTATCGATTCCCGATGAGGTCAATGGATTTTTCAGTTCATCTATTCTTCCAGGCTCTAACAGAAATGAGTACCAGGAATCTTCCTGTGGGTAAACGGCGACCGGCGCGTAAGGGTGCCAACCTTACCGCCATCTGCGAGCCGGTTGTCTAGACACTGTGGGAGCCTCGACGTATCACAACCCCATGGGCCTCCAGGGCCTGTTACAGGGGTAGCTTTGTCGTTTTACCCTGTTCTTATAGACGGGATTTGTTCTTCCCTTAGAACGAGAGACGAAGTTTCATGCCCGCACAAGAAGGAAGACAAAATTATAATTCTGTGCATTTAATATTTATTTGTTCGAACAGCAAATAATAAGAGAAAAGATTCTGGAATCCTCGACATCCCAACGTCAGCACATCACTGACGAGTTCAGTTCTAATGACAAGAACGCGTGTTTGTTCAGTAGCAACAAGTTCTGTGTCACCCTGTACTCTGAGACACCGGGTCGCTTTGTCGACGGGCTGCGCGATAAAAGTTAAGCTTTCGGCGCACAATGGTGGGCTGGCACAGCTGATGACGTCCGGCGTCTGATTGCAAACGAGGGCGCTATCATATGCAAAAGCTGTGTGGCCCCACACAGGACACAGACTGACAGTGGCCCTTGTACAGTTCCCTGTCTCCGACTCGGTGAGTTTACAGTAGAAACACTGTGATCTCATAAGTCTAATTTTATTTTTTAAAAATAAGGAATTTAGGCTAACAAAAAGTTCTGTGAAGAAATTCATTGCCTACTTACTACAAGACATGGACCGCATAGAAAACAACGCGTTCAACAGTTCTTCTATTGTGTGTGTGTGTGTATTCGCTGTTGCGGTAATATCTTTACGAGCCGTTGCCTAGCAACGATAAGGGGGTTCACATATACACAGAAACTGATTGGAGGAATTTATAAAGTACGACATTGATATAGGCTCATGTGTCATGATATGCATACCAGCTTTCATAAAGATTGGTTCAGGAATTCAAAACTTAATAGGGGGTGATCTAAAAAGTTTATTTTTATTTTTTCAAAATAAGGAACGTAGGCTAAAAACTATAATGTTTTTTGTTATTACAGTGCAGTCAATTCAAATACAAGTTTTTGAAATTAAATTTGTAATTGTCCCTACATATTTTGACACTTAAAAATGCCATCTTCAAGTATACATAGTTATTTTTCACGATTTTACACGAATTTAACGCCTTTGTAGTATCGCATGTAAAATAACAGATTTATTACAGTTCTTGATGCAATGTAAAGATTATTGTAAAGCCTGTATGGTTGTTGATGTGTGGAAGAGTCCTTGCGCTGTTCAACCGTATCACAACATATCAGGTCAATGATTTATTTAATTTCATTTTAAGAACTTGTATTATAACTGACTGTAAGATAAAGCTGTTCCTGTGTTTAACTACTTAAGAACTAGGCCACGAAGACGAATGGGGGAGTGCAGGTAAAATTCAACCATTCTTGACCTCACTTCTTTACACCTGGGGATAAAGCACCCAGTAGCTGGACAGGAAGCTGGGTGAGCCCCAGATGCTGTGAAGTAGTGAAAAATCCCTTGCCCCTGTCAGGAATCTAACCCCGGATTTCCAACTCATGGTGCACCGCTATAGAGACTGAGCTATCCTGTGTCTTGTAATTGATTTTACTTTGATAATATACAACGTTATCAATTACAGTCAACATCGAAACTTACACGTAGTTTTGTATGGGTGCGAAACTTAGTCTCTCATAGTAAAATATTATAGAGCGAGGGTTTTTGAGAACAGGATACTGAGGGCAATATTTGGATATGAGAGGGAGGAAGTAAAAGATATTTATTGCTATATTTACTCCAACCGTCTTCTGTCTCCATCTCTCTCTCAAACAAACCTTGACGAAAGCATTCGTCCCTAATTCTTGGTCACACTGTACAACAATTACGTGCAAGGACATTATTTAATACCTCAGCAATGCTCATTAACCTGGACGTTCAGCGAGAATACATCTGATAGTTCACGTAAGGGAGAAAGTTGCATGAACCATTCTATAAGAGCCTCGGAATTTTATTTTTATGAATAACTGAAAATTGCGACAAACTGGAAAGCTAAATCAGTGGTCTGCACATAATATTTTTAATTTTGGTTAATTTGTATTGTGAGGGCTATGTGAGAAGTAAAGACATTTAAATTACATGAAGTCTGAAGGCCATGTGAGTATGGAAAACATTTAAAAATTCAGACCCCTCCTTAGTAAATTAACAGGTTTCCGTTGAGTCTGGGTAAAAGATAAAGGCAAAACTGTCCCAAATGCACATTTCTTTTTAATTCGCAAAGTGGGGGGTGGAGTCCAACTGGGTCCACTCGGCACGGCGGCAACTGATTGGCCTATTGTAGCCTGCCCCGGGTGATTATGATGATGGAGAATTTGGTGGAATGAAGATTGGCAGGGGAAACCGAAGTACTCGGAGAACACCTGCCCCAGCGCCACTTGTCCACCACAAATCCTACTTGACCAGACCCGGGATCGAATCCGGGCCGCCGCGGTGGGAAGCCAGCGACTAACTGCTTGAGCTATGGAATGCACAATAAAGTACCGCATCACGTGATAGCATAATCAGTATAGCGACTGGCTATGGGCTGGACGACCGAGGGATCGGAGTTCAGTCCCGCTAGGGTCAAGAATTTTCTCTTCTTCAAGTCGTCCAGACAGGCTCTGGGATTCACCCAGCCTCCTAGCCAATGGGTACAGGGGGGTAAAGTGGCAGGGGCGCGAAGCTGACCACTCACTTCCAGCTAGTACCGAGATCAAGGAAATGTGGACCTATCCATCCACTCCCCCATACGCCTTCATGGCGTAGTGCTTAAATTCTTTGAGCACAGGGACAATTTTAACTTATCATGGGAGAATGGAGGTATAGCTCCACGTATTTTTCACCTCGGCAGCAGTGGAAGAGAATGGTAGGTGAATGATCACTTTAACCGCAGCGAAAAGGTCGGCGCTACCTTTGCTAGAGGAACCCTGAGCCGATTTACGTGGCGTGGAAGGAATTAAACTCTCTGAAAAGAAACCCCGATTCACGGTCTGGTCACTACACCAACTGACAAACCCCGTCTCATTAGTAGGAAGTAAACAAGCTCTCTGGCGGTTAGCTGTGCTACTTGTTTCACGGAGCAGGGAAAACCGTGTCAGACTGAGTTTCACCAGTAGCTGATCCTACACATGGTCATGCCAGTAGCAACAAGAGCTTTCACCAGTCCACACTCACACCGCCGTAGATCATTCAGCTGTCTGCAACGGCGCTTCAACTTCACTCGCAAGTAAAACATCTCAGAAGGAGGGGAGAGAAAACTGACACATAATTCGTACTCTACACCAAGTCATGGTGGATGAAATGGGTAGGGCATGTAGCACGCATGCCGGTCACCGTAGCCGAGCGGTCTAAGGCATGTACTGTCTTCGCTCGCTTGGAAACCGGGATCGTGGGTTCGAATCCCACTCAGGGCATGGATGTTTAGTTTGTGTGTGTGCGTTTTTCTGTGTTTGTGTACAGGTAGAGGCCTTGCGACGAGTTGATCACCCGCCCAAGGAGTCCTACCGAACGTGTAAGATCTAGAAAAAAAACCGAAGTGAACGGAGAAGTTCATGGAAGGCCTAGGCCCACTGGGGCTGTAGTGCCAAGGGGGGGGGGGAATGTAGCACGCATGGGGAGAAGATTGATGCATACAGGTTCTTAGTGGGAAAGACAGAAGGGGTCTCTTGGGAAAACATAGACGTAAGTGGAAGGATAATATTAAGATGGATGTCACACAAATACGATGGGTGGAGGGCTCTTGGTAATGAACCTTCGGGTTCCATAAAATGTTTGTAAATTATTGAGTCGCTGTGTGTCTGGCGGCTTCTCAAGTAGGATTCAGCTCCATGGAGTTATACAGAACTGTTAGGCTTATATTGGACTCTATCCATTGTCTGATATATAGAAGACAAAAACTTAACGTTTCGGAGACGGAATCTGTCTCTGTCCTCAGGTGGATTGAGCAGGATAAACCTACTCAGTTGGGCCCGTTAGAAAGAGCTAGTCTCAATCACTGGCTTTTTGTCTTCTCTATACCAGATGAATTGCATAATGAGGAGCTCCATAACTTGTACTCTTCTCCAAGTATAATTAGAATGATCAAGTCAAGGAGGATGAGGTGGGCAGGTCATGTAGCACGAATGGGGGAGACGAGGAATGCGTAAAGGATATTGGTGGGAAAGCCAGAAGGAAAGAGACCACAGGGAAGACCAAGGCGTAGGTGGGTGGACAATATTAGAATGGATGTTAGAGAGATGGGAGGGGATGGTATGGATTGGCTAGATCTGGCTCAGGATAGGGACCAGTGGAGGGCTCTTGTGAACACGGTGATGAACCTTCGGGTTTCATAAAATACTGGGAAATTCATGAGTAGCTGCAGAAATGGCGGCTCCTCCAGAAGGGCTCAGCTCCATGAGTAAGTAAGTAAGTAATATACCAGACGATGGATAGAGTCTAAAATAAGCCTAATTGTTATGTACAGCATACACCATCCTCTCTATGGAGTTAGTTAGTTAGTTACTGAGAATTATTTATCATTTTCTGTAATTGTAGCATTTAGAATATTTATTTTCTTACTCATATATTTTATTTTATTTTTATTAATTTATTTATTATTTTATTAATAATGGCTGATTACAGTGGTTGTGCGGTCTAAGGCATGAACTCTCTTCGCTCGCTTGAACACTGGGATCGTGGGTTCGAATTCCTCTGAAGGCATGGATGTCTGTGAGCGTTTATTCTGTTTATGTTGTTCTGTATGTAGGTAGAGGCTTTGCGACGGGCTGATCCCCCGTCCAAGGATTCTACCGACTGTGTATACGATCAAGAAACTGAAAAAAGCGGTCAAGGACCAACAAAGGGCCGTAGAGCAAAAATAATAATTATTGTTTAATGATGATGTCAGTAATTCTGATTATAAAGCGTCGAATGATTGCGTGATAGCCAATGGTAATTCAGAAAGGGCTTTGAAGGTAGTGATCGTGGCTTAATTCAAGGCAATATACTGGTATTTGTCTAAAGGGACTGAGGAGTACCATGCAAAACAGCAGTCAGGAGAGGCCGACATCCGAGTTACACTTCAAATCATCAGACCAAGACCCAATGAAAATTTATGGAGACGAGCATTAGGATGACTCACGACTTAATCACCACTATAATTGCGGTTTCTCTGTAGTGACACCTGTTACTTATGTTCCAAAGCAGAATTCTTTGTAGTTACGGATGTCTTCTCACACTTTTTTTTTTTCCTTTTGGTCGATATTTTAAGATTTCACGACCGTCTCTGTGGTCTACTGGTCAGAGTACCTGGCTACCGATCCAGAGGTCCCGGGTTCGATTCCCGGCGCTACCAGATTTTCTGAAAAGTAGTGGACACTCAGCTTTGTGAGGATAATTGAGGGCTTGTTTCAAGGAAATAGCTGCTCCGGTCTAGAAAACCGAAATTAACGGCCGTGGAAATTCGTTGCGCCGGCCACATGACACCCTCTACCCGCTAAATTTGGCACTAACTTCACCGACAAGCGGCGGTCGCCTGGTCGGTATAGTTCGCTTGCGGACTAAAGGCATTGATATTTTTTGAAGATTTCTTTGCAATATTATCTGAGCTTGTCGTCCTAACAGCTTCTTTCAGATGCCTGCTTTATTCTTCTGTAAACTGTGTTATAAGCCTATTTCATTATTTTGAAAAAATAAATAAATAAAAAGAAGCTTATGATATTATTTTCCTGTCCCTGTATCCGTCTGTCCCCCCCCCCACTGATTATTTTTTATTTTCTCTGAGGTCCGCGTCGTATCAAAGGAAATTAGGCGATTCGTTCTTCCGAAAAAATCCTATTATATTAAGAATGTCGTCTTGTAGATCTTGTATGAACCGAAGTTTCGGAGGAAAGTAGCGCCTCCTTCTTCAGGGTACAAAAATCCGCGAGCGAGGAACCAGCCGAGCAGGTGGCTGCAGTCACTGATCTTATAAATTCGCCTTCTTGCATGTCTATCCATGCAGTTGGTTAGTTACTTGCTTCCTCAAACTTTCACTTCTTCTCCGTGTTCAGATATAGTTTTGAAAGATCCGCACGCAGGAAGAGTTCCCAGAAGGAACGCCGCCATGTCAACAGAGTTCCCATATGACGTGTGTGACCTTGACGAAGACCTGAACCGGCAGATCCTCCGGGACTTCACAGGCGAGAGAACAGGATTCGTACAGGTTGGACCTGAGAAGTGGTTCCTGCCAAGGAAGTACAAGGCCCAGGCCAGCAACTTCTACAACTTGGAGCCTCGGCCCGACGATATATGGGTAGTCACTTATCCCAGATCAGGTGGGTCTTCTGAAATCGCTTTTAATAGTTTCATATTTAATAATTTGACGAAGCTCGTATGCGCATGTCTAGTATTCCATGTCTCCTGTTCCTCACTTTTAAATTCCTTTTTCACCTCCTATTCCTTCATCCCCCTCCTTCTTCTTGTTCTGTTCTCCTTCCTTATTTTCGCCTGTTCTTTAACTGTTGTTCTTTCTCACCTCCCTTCTTCTTCCTTCTGCTCCTTTTCTTCCTCCACCTCCTCTATCTTCTATCTCCTCTCATTCTCCTTGTTCCCTTCTTTATTCTCCACCTTCTGCTTTTTTTCTTTTTCCTTCTCCCTCACCGCCTATTCCTTCCTAATCCTTCTCCTCCTACTCTTTTCTTCTCTTTCTTCCTCTCCCCTCCTCCTTCTTGTTCTCTTATTTTTCCTTCTTTTCGCCTTCTCCTTATTGTTCTTCTTTCTCGACAACCTCCTTCTTCCTTCTGTTCCGTTTCTTCCTCCTCCTCCTTATTCTACCCCTTAATCTCCTTCTTGTTCCTCTCTTCCTACTTCCTGTTTGCCTCCACCTTCCACACACGAAACCGGAACCAGTTCTGACGTCATGAGCAACTTCCGAACTGTCTTCCTGTTCATAACGGAGAACAAGTTTTGGACCGCCGAGTCCCGCTCTCCCCGAACCCTGAGGCATTAAGCTATCGAACAAGATAGCCTAGACTTGCATGAGGGAGGTACTCGGTTCCAGTCTTTGCCTGGACATCGGCTCTCCTGGCGGAGGTTTTAATGGTTTTCGTCAGTCTCTCCCATTCCAATTCATCTATCAACTTACCATCCGATGCTGTAGGCTCGACACTGAAAGCGTCGTTGAGTATCCCGCGAAGAAAGAGAAACCACAAGCCAATGTAAACAGTACATAAAATATCCGCTCCCACATCACAGAAAACACACCGTGCCTCCATTACAGAAACCAGTCGGTGAATGTTGTAGCGTACGAAACACATTAATACACCCTGAGGCTGGTTCACGGCGTTCACAGTAGCTACACTATGGAGTGTCGAATAGTGGAATAACTAATTGGAAAAAATGCCCGTGGCTTAAATTGAGGAACTGCTTCGGCGTTCGCATGGAGGAACTGAGGGAAACCACGAAAAGCCTCGCTCAATATAGCGGGTGTTCCTGCCGAGATTCGAACGGAAAACCTCCTGAATATGAGTCTGGAGACTTATCTGTAAGTTAGTCCGGTCTCTTTCGTTAATGTTCAACCAGGCGGTACCTGTAATGGTGGCGGCGTTTCTAAGGACGAACTCTTTGAAGCAAAGAGTCAGAGTCAGAGTCAGAGTCAGAGTTACAGTTACTTCACGACTGGCTGTTTACCGCCAATCAGTTCGTCTTGGCGATACGCCCCTTGAGACTCACGACCAGTAGTTTTATTTCCCAACTGAACACTTGCGGTTACAGTCCTTATGTAATATCCTCTCTGACGAGAGGATGGGTCTGTCGTTTACAGTTGCTTCTGGTTCTCGCCAGCGCAGTCATTCTCAGGTCCGAGTCCCGCGGGACTGATGATCTCGAGATTCCCCCAAATTTGAGATCCAGGTCCCCGTATTTATATCCCCCAGGAACTGGGCCCCTTTCCGTCGCCTCCTAAGACTCGCAGGGCGGCGGTGGAGGCATTCGACCCCGCCTCCACCCGAATGAGAATTTATAGGGGAAAGTGAGGTATTCGGATAAAACCTATGATCTGACAGAGAATGAAACCTGGGCCACCGCGGTGGGAAGCCGGTGACTAAAAAGGTTAATCAAAAGGGAAAGCGCAATAGATCATTGACGGTCGCGGTGCGAGGGCCGGATTTTATGGCCCACTCTTTATATATTCAACTTCCTGATCTATGGCCTTCTTCGTGGTGTGATGCGTAATTAGGCACGGGAAAAGTGTTATATTTACTTTACCTGTTGCTGTTATCTTCCTTCCAGGAACGACATGGAGCCAGGAACTTGTGTGGCTCATTGCTAATGATCTGGACTACGAGACATCTAGGCGCATTCCGCTCATGCAGAGGTTTCCTTTCTTCGAGTGAGTTCACACAATTCATTTGGAGATCGACTAGCTTCAATATTTCAATTTCATTATTTCATTAAAATTACCTACAATCAGTAACGTAACGTAACGTAAGGTAAGGCTATTCCTGTAACAGGTCGTGGAGGCCCATAGGGTTGTGAGACGTTGAGGCTCCCACATTTTCTAGACAATCGGCTCACAGATGGCGGTGAGGTTGTCAGCTTTACGCGCCAAGATATCCCTGTAATAGGCCGTGGAGGCCCATAGGGTTGTGAGAGTCGAGGCTCTCACATTTTCTAGACAATCGGCTCACAGATAACGGTGAGGGTGTGAGCCTCATGCTCCGGGTGCCCTTTACCTGAAGGAAGAAGGCCATATCGGTTGAAACATAGAGTGCACCAGGAATATGAAAATAATTTACAATTCAAAGCGAATTTAATATTTTAATAGAAGTTGCATGTGAGACGTTGAATAAAAAATGTTGTGGAAGGGGGGAAGATGAGGTAAAATAATAATAAACCGAAATTTTATTGCCAGGTTCAGTTTATTTGTTCACGATGAAATGACGGCCGAGCTTCTGAAAATGAACACTGGTGATGCTGAGAAACTGGACCTGGTGGAGCAGATAAGCCGACCTGGTTATGAAGTTCTGAACGAGATGAAGTCTCCACGTTTCATCAAGACACATTTCCCGTTAAGTTTGCTTCCACCCAACTTGCTTGATGTTGGCTGCAAGGTAAGTCTACATCTGTCTGCGAGGGGACAGAAGTTCGGATCCTTATGAGTCACATTTTCTGAAATTCTATTCAAACCAAATTTGGTTTAGAAATATAAGGGTTTAGAATTTATAAGTTTTAGAACGATAAGTGTTATCTTAGGGCATCGAAACTTGAACCATAAGGACGTTGGTACAGTCAAGAATTTCTATAAGGGCAGGACGAGCTTCATAACTTGTACTCTTCTCCAAGTATAATTAGAATGATCAAGTCAAGGAAGATAAGATGGGCGGGGCATATAGCACGAATGAGGGAGAAGAGGAATGCATGTAGGGTATTGGTGTCAAAGCCAGAAGGAAATAGACCACTGGGAATACCAAGACGTAGGTGGGTGGACAATATTAAAATGGATCTCAGAGAAATAGGCTGGGATGTTATGGATTGGATTAATCTGGCTCATGATAGGAACGAGTGGAGGGCTCTTGTCAACACGACAATGAACCTTCGGGTGCCATGAAATGCTGGGAAGTTCTTCAGTAGCTGCAGAATTGGCGGCTCGTCCAGAAGGGCTCAGCACATTGAGCGGGTGAGTGAGGGGGGATGCAGAACATTTATTTACAAATTTATTTATGAGGAGGGGGGCTACCTGGTGGCACAGACGCGTATAAATCTCATTCACAAACACGTGCAAAACAATATCAATAAATTCAGTAGTAACGGGGTTTTGAAATCGTGTCCTTATGAATATATATCTTCAGGTTCTGTATGTGGCTCGAAACCCTAAGGACGTTGCGGTGTCGTTCTACCATCTGAACAGACTGATCCGTACTCAGGGTTATCTTGGAGACTTCCCCCACTACTGGGACTACTTCCAGAACAATTTGCGTAAGTAATACAATCAAGTATTTAAAATTATATAAATTTTCCTAACACCGCAAGTAGAGGGGGCACGCGGTAGCGTAGTTGGTTGAGGCACTATGCTACAAGCCGGAAGATCGCGGGTTCGATTCCCGATGAGATCATGGGTTTTTCAACTGACGTAATCCTTCCAGCCGCATTATGGCCCGGAGGTCAAGCCAGCCTCTAACAGAAATAGGTACCAGGAATCTTCCTGGATGGTAAAGGGCGATCGGCGCGTAAGGCTGACCTCACCGCCAGCTGAGATCCAGTTGTCTAGAAAATGTTGGAGCCACAACATCTCACAACCCTATGGACCTCCACGTCCTGCTACAGTGTTGCCTATACCTTTTCTTTTTTTAAACATAAGTAGAAATAATATGAATATTAGATTACATAGAGTGATGGAGCGGTCACGCTAATTGTGTCAGCCCGGCTAACTGTTGAATTAAACGAAAAGTGTTATTTTCGTGGTTCACTTAATTTCGCAGGTTTTCTTACGCTTTGTAGTCATGATCACTTCTTTCTACGTCTTTTCCAATTCAGTATTCGACTTCCTCCGCTTCACAGTCCTCAAAGGATTCTGACCTCCTTCATGACGTATGCCCATTCGTCTGTCATCCGCCATCCATCGTTAGGTTTCTTGACATACATAGTTTTCTGAGATGAGGTTACTAGCGTAAGGCCCAACACCCCAACCGGGGGACTAGGTGTTGCCTTTCGTCTCACTCCTGTCCCTTAAATTTCCAGCATGCAAGATCCTACCAGAAGCATGCCCTGCCGCTAGCATTGCTCTCCAGGTGTTCAAGGCATACAGACTTTCTCACTACATTAAGGTTGAAGCCCAGGGGATGAAATCAAATAATAAAAAAAAGATTAACTGTCAAACTGAATTCAGGGCTGCCTATACACCAAGATTTTGGTATTCACAGATCCATGGGCACCTTACTGGTCACATGTCATTGAAGGATGGGACAACAGACACAACCCGAATATGCTATTTCTCTTCTATGAGGACATGAACAAGGTAAATATAAGATTTATGACTGACTCAAACACTCATTAACCTCTGTCTCTAATGCAACTTAAAAGTGTTCAGAGTCTGTCTTCAATTTAAAGTTACATTAAAATCACATCAATTGCAACATGTTTCGGCCTTACATGGCCATATTCAGCCAATTGTCCACAAAAATGAATAAATACAAGGACACAGGGCCAATTAGTGAGAACTACACATGAAGGGGACACAAACATGGAGGCCTCAAAATTAAAATAACACAGAGAGAAGAGAGTGTTCATTCCCAAACAAACACATTTTAGTGTGAAGGACGATATGCAGTAGCATGGGACACATTGACATATGAATCTGTGCGGTGTGTCAGTTTCAATTGGTGAACGATTTCCTGAAGATGGCCTTGTAAGGCTGAAACATGTTGCAATTGTACATGATTTTAATGGCATTTCAAATTAAAGAGAGATTGTGAAAAGTTTTCTGTTGCCTTAAAGATGGAGGTGAATGAAAGAGTGATACATCAATCTAACAGGAAGCTCAAATGTAACATTATTAATTAGTGGGACAGCAAACATTGGATCTCGCCGACATCTGAGTTTGTTACAGCAGTGACTATGAAGACTGAGGAGTATTGTCTTCAGGGTTGTGACAATATCTCATCTGGTAGAAGTTTACCGACAGTTCAGAGAAAATTAATGCCTCCATCTTCAGTGTAAAAAGAGTAAGCTGAGCAAGCAAGCAACAAGAAACAATACTTTTTGGTTATCTGGCTTACTTTCTGACCATGAAGGTGAATGTAGGTAAACAGCTACCAGGCCATTCATGGTCATATCCCAGAAGATGGCTTGGTTACTGAAATGACTGTCTGCATCATCTAGTATTACAAAATTGTCATAAAATGAAAATAATTATAGTTTCTTTCCAGATTATTTTTATGTGTTATTTGTGTTGAGGACATAAAGTGAGCATACAGTAGAAAGGTCATATCAATTTATTATTCTGATCCTTTCACATTCCAAACCACAGAGCCCTGAAAAGAGTCATTTTCCAGTCAACTTCTCCTATTGGCCTAAATTGGGGGGTCTATCCCTTCTCCTCTTCTTGTGTATCTGGGTGATCACCTTCCTTGCAAATTGCCTATATCTTACCTGACTCCTCACATTAACCCTGAAGATGGAGGCAGTATGTTCCTCTTGAAAGTCAGTATACACTTACAAGACTAGCAAAATGCCACACAATCCTCAAGACCACAGCCTGAAACAAAGCCTTACTTCTTTTTTAAACAATCATCAATTTCAAACTGATGATTATTTAGATGACACCCTTTTGGGGATTTTTATGCATGAAGGAGAGAGGCAAGTATCCCAGTGATGCATCAGCCGATGAATTCCCTGCTTGAATCACTGGCTCATCTTCATCCGACCCAAATCTTTGGCTTTGTGCACTTTCTAGAGCCAGCTGAACATAGTCAAATGCATTTAATTTTAATAACCCTCAAATTTCTTTCTGACCAGTGAAATTAACCATTATCCTGGCACTTGAAAATGCACTGTGCATTAATGAATTATAATAACTATCAATTTTCAAACTGTTTTGGGTTATATAAACATAATTAAAATTAAGTTACTTCTGTGCACTCAGAACCTACCAGCAACTATAAATAAAGTGGCCAGATTCCTACAACGTAAGCCGTTAGATGACCAACAAGCATCGACTCTGGCAAACCACCTTGATATCAAGAACTTCCGCAACAATCCAGCTGTTAACTTTGACTTACTACGAAACATTGGATTGCTAAACGAAGGTGAAGAGAACTTCATCAGGAAAGGTATAGGTCACAAAATACAGTAATACTATTAACGTAATCCAAAGGCATGCAAACAATTTTACATTCCATACAAGTTTGTTTAAAGCAAGCAGTTATTTCTGAATAAAAAAAAACGGTATGGAGATTTTGGTTCCTACTGTACACTGAAAATAGAACCTAGAAACTTTTCGATGACAATATAATGACCTGTGTCACTGTCTAATGACATACCCTCAAAGATATTTTCTTAGATTCTTGCACTATGCAGAGTGAAATCGAGCAGATGAGGGTGGTGCTCAATGTCTCTCCCTCTCCAACTGCTGTATATCCCTCAGGACCCCTCTGGCATATGTCAGCCGGTCCAGAATGTTATTGCTACCAAAATTCCTATTAATAAAATGGATAAATAGTTGGAAGAGAATACAAGGGAAGATGATGAAGGTGGAATGGTAACAGATAAAGAAAGAGACAGAGATCGAGCTAGGGGACTTCTGTCCACAGCCAGTGTTGCTATCTTGTAACCAGAATGCAGGGTAAAATCATGACATAAAGATAGCTAACGGATATTATGAAAATGTGACACAGTTCAAATATTTGGGAATGACAGTAACAAATCAAAACTTGATTCAGGAGGAAATTAAGAGGAGGCTGAACTCGAGTAATGCTTGCTACCATTCAATCCAGAACCTTTTGTCTTCCCATCTGCTGTCTACAAATGTAAAAATTAGAATATAAAAAACTACTATTTTGCGTGTTGTCTGTATGGGTGTGAAACTTGGTTTCTGACATTAAGGGAGGATTATAGACTGAGGGTGTTTGAGAACAGGGTGTTGAGGAGAATATTTGGACAGAAGAGAGATGAAAGTGACAGGAGCTTGGAGAAAACTGCATAATGAGGAGCTTCATAACTTGTACTCTTCTCCAAGTATAATTAGAATGATCAAGTCAAGGAAGATGAGGTGGTCAGGGAATGTAGCACGAATGGGGAGGAGTGCATACAGGATATTGGTGGGAAAATCAGAAGGAAAGAGACCACTAGGGAGATCAAGACATAGGGGGGTGGTATGGATTGGATTGATCTGGCTCAGGACAGGGACCAGTGGAGGGCTCTTGTGAACGCTGCTATGAATCTTTGGGTTCCATAAAATGTTGGGAAGTCCTTGAGTAGCTGTACAACAGGCGGCTTCTCAAGGAGGGCTCAGCTCTATGAAGTTAGTTAATCCATAGAAAGTGTAGAAATTCTGGCTGTATTGTTGTGGTCATTATAAATCTGCACTCTCTTTCGCTTTATGTTCTTCATCTGGCCCAATTAAATATTCCACTAATTATGGCACTGTTTATAGCATATTCATTCCTATTTGTGAGAGGAGTTTTCCTTTTTCAGACAGATTTTAAAGAAATTACCACACGGAAGTAACTTATATTACCCCAAAAATTATTTTATTATAGTATAAATTTTGCATTTTTTATTTAATATGTATGCATTTGCTTCCTGAAAAACTGACTGTTCCTCCTAGCATCGTTTTAATTTTGTATGTGTTAATGGATGAATAGCCTCCAATGTCTTTTTTTTTTCTTTTCCCACAAGTCTTCCCTTTCAGTTTCTTATTGAATCTTTCCTCTCTTCTTGCTGTTTACCTACCTGCACCTGCTGAAACAGCTTGTTGTGTCATTCCATTAATCTTCTTCTGTTGAATTTTAATTCTAATGTACTCTTCTGTGTTCTACTTCTGTTTACTCTTTCTACATGGTCAAACAATTTCAGCAATTTCTCCTCTAGCTCTGTTAAGAAATTTTGAATTGAAATCCTTCTCTAAGGATTTTATTTGTAATTTCCACCCCCTTCTTGTTTTGTCCCAGGTATTACCTAAAGGATTCAAAGCAATTGATTTTGATTTTTTCTCATTTTAAATGTCAATATTGTGGCAATACACTTAAATATCAGTTTAAAACATAGTTTACAAATCATTTTGTGATAACTTGATTCCAGAATATTCCTTTATAATGTGATAACATTTTGAACAGGTTTGCATTTGTCTACTGATCCCCTACATCACTATCCCCCACCATAAGATACTTAACTGTCAGTTGTCTAAGTTTTGTACTTAACTGTTTATGAGGTATAGAACTGGCTTTAAATTGTGCAACTCATAGATAATTTTGTGAATCCATTTTATACAGGCAAAAATGGAAGCTGGAAGGAAGAATTTACCCCAGAGCTGAGCAAACGGGCAGATCGATGGATCCAAGAGAACATGAAACATACAGATCTGCGGTTCCCAGTGTACAACACTGCTTGAGAATGACTCATCTCCAGTATTTGCAGTCATACCTGCTATCATGGATACTTGCAGAACTTTTTACAAAGGGGAAAGCCAGAAAATTTGCACTGAAATTTAAATTTAAGCCTTTTAAGTAAGCTGTCAAATACCATTGTATGCAAGACAGAAGAATCAGTTTTCTTTAAATTTACTCTCACATACAAGTATATATGAGCTACTATAGACGGGGTTTGGATTGATAATCAGATCTATGGCACATTTATACAACTCATAATTACAAGTAAGAATTATGTTCTCACTATTCCACACACTTCACAAATCACTACGGGACACACTAGGTCTTCTCAGTCTGTTACAGTGTTCACTAACCACTTGATGGTAGCAGCTTCCAACTGTGGATGTACCCCTTCCTCTGGGTTCCAGAACTATCCGTGTCCTTAGTTACCAGTTTCTAAGAGTAACAGCAAACACCAACTGAACTGCAGCAATCCTCTGTATCGCTTACTCACCAACCAACTCTTCACTAACTCCACTGACTGACTGATGACTCAAAGTTATCTTATGATGGACAGTATTATTATTATTATTATTGGAGGGGGTGGGTTTTCCCATGCACCGCGACTAATAGTCTATTGTATGTCCCCCTTTGATATTCTACCAGTCGCCATACCCTGCCGGTACTGGTGCTCGCTATCAGCCCCGTTCAGCCAACGAGGCTGGCAGTGGTACCCGATCACTTCCCCATCTACCGGAGGCATTGGAAACTACTTGGGAGGGAAACTTTGCCTAATTTTGCTCAGAGGTCTCCTAGAGACATGACGATCTTTTACGTGCTGTAAATCTACGACACAGGACCCATGGCTTAAAGTCCCTCCCGGAGGACTTGTTCCCTGAATTTTTCCGCCCTTAAAAATTCCACGACCTCCGTCCGGTTTGAACCCGCGTACCTTGAGTCATGAGGTGGGAAATGATGGACAGTAAGTTGGCCAGTCTGTCTTGATGTCAAGCCCCCATCTGGGGTCCAAGACCAGATTTTTATTACTATCAGACAGTTGCAGGTTTGTTGATGTGGGCCACCCTCTCTGATGAGAGGACAGCTCTGTCGTTTACAATTGCTGTTGGCCCTCGCCAGCACAGCCATTCTTGGTTGCGAGTCCAGTAGGATTTATGACCAAATTTTACTATTTCAGATTTGTGACTTCCTCAACCTGGAGGGCCTGGTCCCCGTATTCATATCACTAAGGAAAGGGTGGACCAGTTATAATCCCAGGTACTAGCTTCCCTTTGTCACCTTCTATGACTTGCAGCAATACAGTGGAGGTATTCAAACCCACCTTTACATCGGGGACAGACTCCTCATTAACTTTTCCTGCTTGTGACATATCAGCACAGACCGCACACAAAATCTCTTTCCTCTGTTGTTGTGCAATTGCTGCATTTGTGTCTATTGGGGTGCCCACGTTATTGCTACTCAGCCATTGCTTAGCAATGGCTATTATATAATTCTTTATTTCGCGGTCGTTGTCTACTTGCCACAATACTTAGAGTTATTTATATTAATAGTTGGTATATTTGCTTATTTTTAAGGTGATTTTTTGCAAAAATCCAAGGAGGGAAATTTCCCCACCACTCAGTGCCCAGTCACATATGAAATATCAATTACAATTCTGAATATAACTGTTTTAGTATTGAACACTGGTTACAATACAGAATATTCCATCCATGTTGAAGCAGTAAATTGATTTTGGGTTCCATTAAAGTCAGAAAATTTGACTACCTCAGTGACTAGTGACTTCTCAAGAAGCTGTATGCTCCAGGAGCCAGTTAGTTACGTCCTCCATAACTATCCAGGATAGCTCATATAATATAGAAACTTTACTACAAGCTGGATAACTTTGAAAACAGGTTTTGATTCTCTGCTGGGTCAAAAGATTCTTCTTCTCCTCCTCCTCACAGAGTTGAAATTGGCTGAGGGACCAATTCAGCCTTCTGTTGAATGACTGTTGGAGTTCTTACCCTGCGGTAAAATGGACAGGGTGTAAAGCTAATCACTGACCTCCATTATGCATCAGGGTTAATAATGTGTCTTCATGATGTGATGCTTAGTTAAGCATCAAGTTTGCCTTTTATTTGTTGTCATTGAGGTACACTGAGGTACACTGAGGAGCAGATACTTACAACACTTAAGTTAAGAAATAACCGCCCTAACTGTACATATGACAAGTCTTGGGCTGAAACATGGATAATACTAGATATTTGGTTCCAGGTATATTTTGAAATTTTATTTATGTTTAGCAAATTACATTGTTTATTCATTTCTTGGAAAAACTTGCAATACTGTTCATCTTTAAATTCTTTCACCTACACATGGAAGATACTAAAATTTACATATTAGAAATAGTTTAAATAGATAATTTATTCCAGAATTTTGAAAGTTCCTGTAAAACTTCCACATAAAATCTAAGATTAAATAAGATCTAAAAGTCTGTCATGATGGTACATCAATACAAATATGTTTTTGAACATAACTTCATCTAAAAACTGTCCTGTTTATTTTTCAAAACACAACTTTCAGAGACTGGATTCTGTTTCCGTCTTCAGGTAAAACCTACTCAGTTTGGCCCNACAATGTTACCTTTACCTAACTATTATTACAACACCGTGTCATAGGTCAGGCGGTTAGCCCGGGTTCGACGCCAGGTCACATTATATAGATCTTTTTGGTGGAACAAACCTGCACTGTGGCAGGTTCTATCCAAGCACTTCGGTTTNTGTCCCTATCTCCAGACCAATAAGTAGGACAATGTTTTCAGATAAACACAAGATAATGGATAGTGTCCAAAAACATAATATTTGTAATAATCTAAGAGGTTCAAGATGTTGTCATGTTTGTAATTTTCAGCTTAAAATAAAAAAAATNACTGCTTCCATTTTCAGGACAGAAGAGCACATGTTGACTGAAGTCGCGTGGTGTTCATCAGGCATGTGTGGCAGGAGGCTTACCATATCCTTCCAGATCCTGCCCAATTCACGATTCACAGATCACTCTGCCATTAGATGTGATGTAACATGCAGTTAAACGGGTGCCGTAAATAAGTGAATAATCCTTCAACCTGAAACGCTTTTCCACCCGTGATGACGTAACTTTAAGCTACGCCTAGTCCCCACTTTGCACCACTACTGGTGATTTGCCTACATCATCAAGGCAAAGTTGTAACTGTAAGTAAACAAGAGTAAAGCTATCCCTGTAACACGCCGTGGAGGCCCGTAGGGTTGTGAGATGTTGAGGTTCCCACATTTTCTACACAGTCGGCCCATAGATGGCGGTGATGTTGTCAGCCTTACGCCCCAGCCGCCCTTTACCCCAAGAATATTCCTGGTACTCATTTCTATTAGAGGCTGAGTCGACCCCAGGGCCATTGTGAGGCTGGAAGGATTAGGTGAGTTGAAAAAATCCAGTTACCTCATCGGGACTCGAGCCCACGACCTTCCGGTTTGTAGCATAGTGCCTCAACAAACTACGTTACCGCGTGCCCCCAAGTTGTACCTGTGCTTAACTGAATAAGCACCTTGCAATGAAGACCTGTGGAGGTATAGCTCCACAGTTCTTGATCTCAGCACTAGATGGAGGTAGTGGTCAGCTTCACGCCCCGACCGTTTACTCCCGAGAAATCAGCCTGCGGTACCCATTGGGAGGGAGACTGAGTGGGCCTCTGGAGTGCAGAAAAATTTCTTGCTCCCTCCGGGAATCGAACTCCGACACGTCTCTATACCTACTGAGCTATCTGTAGCCCGCAAATGCTTGTGATGACATTCAAGCGCACGGCACCGGGCAGGTTAACGCTGTAGGAACTGCATTACTGCTGTCTCCGTGAGGGCAGTTAGACATGTAACGTGAGGCAGCGACTGGGGTAGGCTAGTAGACTCAGAAACCCGAGAAGAAGGTGCGATAACGGGCGCTGCTCTGCCCGTGAGACTGTAGCTCTCAACACGAACCCAGACATCTTTCTGCCAGTAACGTGAGGCACAATACAGTTTTTGTTTCTCTGCCTTCCACCCTTGTGTTCAATGCATCATTTTGTTATCTACGGAGTCCGCTTTGGAGGTCTGTCAGCAGTTTTCAAGCAGATAGGGGCGGACACAGTAACGTTGTCAAAGCGCGGCTGTGGGTATGATTACAGGGTAATATTTTGAGAACGCAATTCTGAATTACCGCACACGATTCTGTTTTCAACATAGCACACAATATTATAGGAGTGAAACTGGCGCAGAACAGGCAAGAGTACAATTAATTTTTTTTTAATTCGCTTAGTGGGGCGTGGAGTCCAACTGGGTCCACTCGGCACGGCGACCACTGATTGGCCTATTGTACCTGCCCCGAGTGACTATGATGATGGAGAATTTGGTGGAATGAAGTTTGGCAGGGGAAACCGAAGTACTCGGAGAAAACCCGCCCCAGCGCCACTTTGTCCACCACAAATCCCACTTGACCAGATCCGGGATCGAACCCGCGCCGCCGCGGTGGGAAGCCAGCGACTAGCCACTTGAGCTATGTCGCGACCTTCCAGGGATGTCAGTAAGTTGGCAGCACTGGATTCTGACTCCTTAAAACAAAAAATAAACTTAAGATTATTATATTTGTGCAGAGGTTCTGGGTTCGATTCCCGGCGATTTTCTGAGAAGTAGTGGGTCTGGAACGGGATTCACTCAGCCTCGTAAGGATAACTGAGGAGCTACTTCAATGGAAAAGTAGCGTCTCCCGTCTAGAAAACCGAAATTGACGGCCGTGGGGATTCGTTGCGCTGACCAAGCGACTCCCTCTATCGGCTAAAGTTGGCACTAACTTCGCCGACAAAGCGGTGGTAGCTCGGTCGGTATAGTTCGCTTGCAGACTAAAGCCACGGAGTTTTTTTATTATATTTGTGTGTCGGGCTGTAATGGTCAGATCTGTTGATGACNCTTTGATATTCTACCAGTCGCCATACCCTGCCGGTACTGGTGCTCGCTATCAGCCCCGTTCAGCCAACGAGGCTGGCAGTGGTACCCGATCACTTCCCCATCTACCGGAGGCATTGGAAACTACTTGGGAGGGAAACTTTGCCTAATTTTGCTCAGAGGTCTCCTAGAGACATGATGATCTTTTACGTGCTGTAAATCTACGACACAGGACCCATGGCTTAAAGTCCCTTCCGGAGGACTTGTTCCCTGAATTTTTCCGCCCTTAAAAATTCCACGACCTCCGTCGGGTTTGAACCCGCGTACCTTGAGTCATGAGGTGGGAAATGATGGACAGTAAGTTGGCCAGTCTGTCTTGATGTCAAGCCCCCATCTGGGGTCCAAGACCAGATTTTTATTACTATCAGACAGTTGCAGGTTTGTTGATGTGGGCCACCCTCTCTGATGAGAGGACAGCTCTGTCGTTTACAATTGCTGTTGGCCCTCGCCAGCACAGCCATTCTTGGTTGCGAGTCCAGTAGGATTTATGACCAAATTTTACTATTTCAGATTTGTGACTTCCTCAACCTGGAGGGCCTGGTCCCCGTATTCATATCACTAAGGAAAGGGTGGACCAGTTATAATCCCAGGTACTAGCTTCCCTTTGTCACCTTCTATGACTTGCAGCAATACAGTGGAGGTATTCAAACCCACCTTTACATCGGGGACAGACTCCTCATTAACTTTTCCTGCTTGTGACATATCAGCACAGACCGCACACAAAATCTCTTTCCTCTGTTGTTGTGCAATTGCTGCATTTGTGTCTATTGGGGTGCCCACGTTATTGCTACTCAGCCATTGCTTAGCAATGGCTATTATATAATTCTTTATTTCGCGGTCGTTGTCTACTTGCCACAATACTTAGAGTTATTTATATTAATAGTTGGTATATTTGCTTATTTTTAAGGTGATTTTTTGCAAAAATCCAAGGAGGGAAATTTCCCCACCACTCAGTGCCCAGTCACATATGAAATATCAATTACAATTCTGAATATAACTGTTTTAGTATTGAACACTGGTTACAATACAGAATATTCCATCCATGTTGAAGCAGTAAATTGATTTTGGGTTCCATTAAAGTCAGAAAATTTGACTACCTCAGTGACTAGTGACTTCTCAAGAAGCTGTATGCTCCAGGAGCCAGTTAGTTACGTCCTCCATAACTATCCAGGATAGCTCATATAATATAGAAACTTTACTACAAGCTGGATAACTTTGAAAACAGGTTTTGATTCTCTGCTGGGTCAAAAGATTCTTCTTCTCCTCCTCCTCACAGAGTTGAAATTGGCTGAGGGACCAATTCAGCCTTCTGTTGAATGACTGTTGGAGTTCTTACCCTGCGGTAAAATGGACAGGGTGTAAAGCTAATCACTGACCTCCATTATGCATCAGGGTTAATAATGTGTCTTCATGATGTGATGCTTAGTTAAGCATCAAGTTTGCCTTATATTTGTTGTCATTGAGGTACACTGAGGTACACTGAGGAGCAGATACTTACAACACCTAAGTTAAGAAATAACCGCCCTAACTATACATATGACAAGTCTTGGGCTGAAAGATGGATAATACTAGATATTTGGTTCCAGGTATATTTTGAAATTTTATTTATGTTTAGCAAATTACATTGTTTATTCATTTCTTGGAAAAACTTGCAATACTGTTCATCTTTAAATTCTTTCACCTACACATGGAAGATACTAAAATTTACATATTAGAAATAGTTTAAATAGATAATGTATTCCAGAATTTTGAAAGTTCCTGTAAAACTTCCACATAAAATCTAAGATTAAATAAGATCTAAAAGTCTGTCATGATGGTACATCAATACAAATATGTTTTTGAACATAACTTCATCTAAAAACTGTCCTGTTTATTTTTCAAAACACAACTTTCAGAGACTGGATTCTGTTTCCGTCTTCAGGTAAAACCTACTCAGTTTGGCCCAATCGATAGAGCTTGTCCCTATCTCCAGACCAATAAGTAGGACAATGTTTTCAGATAAACACAAGATAATGGATAGTGTCCAAAAACATAATATTTGTAATAATCTAAGAGGTTCAAGATGTTGTCATGTTTGTAATTTTCAGCTTAAAATAAAAAAAATTCATGTGAAACCCTAGATATGTTAAGAATCTGTCCTCATACCAAATTCTCGCTGAATGAGCTGGTATAGCTCGAACACTCTAAATCTGTTTCTCGAAATGCTTGGTTCAAATTTGGGCTGGGACATCGCTGGGACACTGCCTATCTTGACTGAAATTTTGTGGCTTTCCGCAGCCCATCCTGGCAGTGCCAGGTTTATACCCAAGTTAGTATGTGACCGTTTCCTTCCAAATGCTTCACCATCCAGCAATCATCCTACTGTTGAATGCTATAGTCGTGATATTGATACCATCATTAAATTTTAATTTTATATAAAATTTAGATTAATAAAAGTGTTACATCTTGTTGATCTGCCATCTCCATACAAAACCTTCAGACTATAACAACACCAGTGTTGCCACCTTTTGAGAACATACACTAACATTTCTGAGCAATCTGCTGCCTCTGGTTTCAGGTATGTTCATGCTTATGTACAGCTATACATTACTCAATTTATTATTTTCGCCCAATTAATCTTCATTTCAGTGCTCCCTGTCACTCATTTCAGTGTCAGATCACCAAATTTTAAGATTTCATCAGTTAACTGATCAAAGTTACTGCTCCCTGTTATGTCCTTAAGGCCATAACGGTAGAATTTTAGAATTAAATAAGTACAAATTTTGATTTAGCAGTGCCTGGAAAAGATTGTAGGAGGGGAAAGTGCAGTAACTACACTACATTAGTGTAGTGATCACAGCATTGCCCACTGAGACCAATACTGCTCAGCTGGATATGCAGTCACACAGTGTAACCAGGAACTACAACTAGGGCTGTAGAGAATGCTGACTCAGCTGTGACTGTAAGATACATGCCTCAGGATGTGCAGACATTGAGGATTAGTGACAAATATTTGAGAGCAGCTGACACATTCCTCTGACACTTAATATGTCACCAAGAGACCAGCCCAGCCAAGAACCATGGACCTTCAAGAACTTCTGTTCTGCAGCTTCACCCTCATTACCATCAAAAGTAAGGGGAACCATCAACTGTAGCTCAGGAAGTGCAGTTCAGTGTTACACTACTGACCCTCTAGACATAGAGCAACATAGTGACCAACTGGTAACCATGTCCATGTGAGAGGATGGCAGGAGAGTAGAAACAATTGACCACTAGTTAGCGGAAACAGCAATAGGATATGTATAATCAAATGTTAATGTTCTGTGCCATTGGAATAGTAATTGAAGTGGGATGCTGGATCACAGGAACGGGGAATCAAACTCAGGCACCCAAATGTGTGGGCTGTAACGGGCATAATACTGTAGTCTTTCATTCATTCTTGCTTTATGATAAATGGTATAGGTAGTGGGGCGTGGGGTGCTCAGGAACGGCCGGTAATTGGGCCTCAGTGGGCCCATTTTTGCTTTCAGGCAGCACAAATTTGACTATGGGCCTAAGAGTTGGGATAGCAATGGGTTCTGTGATGGACGGCCGGGTTCGATTTGCAGCAGGGGGCAAGAGATCTTTCTCCATTACGCAGTGTTCAGACCAGTTTTGGGGCACAGCCCCCATCATATCAAATGGTTACAGGGGGTAAAGCGGCCGGGACTTGAAGCTGACCACTCATCAAAATCTATTGCCGCTGTCAGTGATGGAGATACACGTGCACTCTCCCACAAGTATTCAAAGCATAATGCATACTTTGGTAGGCAGAGGCGCGAGTTTACTTTTTACCGCTTAACATTACCTACAAAACAAAAACAACAAACTCCGTGGCCCGCAGTCCGCAAGCGAACTATACCGACCGAGCGACCGCCGCTTGTCGGCGAAGTTAGTGCCAACTTTAGCGGATAGAGGGTGTCATGTGGTCAGCGCAACGGAACCCCACTGCCGTTACTCTCGGTTTTCTAGATCGGAGCCGCTATTTCCTTTAAATAAATCCTCATTTATCCTCACGAGGCTGAGTGGACCTTGTTCCAGACTCACTACTTCTCAGAAAATATGGTAGCGCCTCGAATCGAACCTGGGACCTCTGGATTTTTAGCCATGAACTCAGTCGGTCCACTATACATTTACCAACTTTTCTTCTCACAAGAAGGTACGTTCAGGGTTATAACAACACTTACACGTATATTGATTTGAAATGCAGGCAATTAAGTGCAACTTCGCAGTTCCTTCTCGACCCATTTACGTCACACTTNATAGGTAATTTTTTGTCATTTTTTTACATTTTTAGGTTTAAGGTAATTTTTTCATTTTGGGGGTAATTTTTTGGACTTTTAAGGGCATTTCTGGTCATTTTTGGCCATTTTAAGGAATTTTTCTTCATATGTTTTCTGAAATCTGAATAACATAGAAGCGAAGTGTTCTTTCTTTTCTCCTTTAGGTCATTTTTCTGGATTTCTTTCGGTCATTTTTTAAACATTTTCAGGTCATCAAAATCCGAGCCCTGCATATTACATTCTTGGGTCATATTTTATGTAATTTTTCTGGATTTTCTGACCATTTTAGAGGTCATTTTTTAAATATTTTCAGGTCATCAAAATCCGGGCCCTGGTTATCACAATAAGTACAATCCAGCACTTCGAAATAAAATCAAATAAGATAGGAATGCGTATAGGATATTGATGGGAAAGCCAGAAGGAAGGAGACCACAGGGAAGACCAAGGAGTAGGTGGGTGGACAATATTAGAATGGAGCTTAGAGAGATAGGATGGGATGGTGTGGATTGGATAGATCTGGCTCAGGATAGGGACCAGTGGAGGGCTCTTGTGAACACGGTGATGAACCTTCGGGTTCCATAAAATGCTGGGAAATTCTTGAGTAGCTGCAGAATTGGCGGCTCCTCAAGATGGGCTCAGCGCCATGCGTAAATATGTAAGATTTAACGAGGACCACTCGGTTAAAACTAATGCTACATATTTCACGTCTGTACATATGGCTACAATTGTCTTCTGTTCGTCAGTTACCGTGGTGCGTTGTAAGACGAGTTTCAAACGTTCATAGGTTGACGCTTTGGTTCATGTTACAGAAGCATCTCACATACGTAAGGCGAAATTCGTTGAGTGCTGGGTTGGAAATCGCTGTTAGAGACGGGAAAACGTCAACCGTAAGAGTGTCCTGCTGTGAGATGGGAGTCAGGTCTCGAATATAATATGTAATTCAGTTGCAAGGAAACTTTCCTTCGCTTTAAGCATAAGCTCTTCATTACTGATGCAATATTCTAGCATTTATGCTTACAGAATTGCGTTTTATAATAACACATGTTTTCATAACTATTATGAGCCGGGATAGCTCAGTCAGTATAACGTCTGACTAAGGGATGGACGACCGAGGAATCGGAGTTCGATTCCCGGTAGGGGCAAGAATTTTCTCTTCTCCACCTAGTCCAGACTGGCTTTTGGTCCACCCAGCCTTCTATCCAATGGGTACCGGGGGCTCTTTCCCCAGGGATAAAGCTGCCGCGACGTGACGCTGACCACTAACCTCCAGCTAGTGCCGAGGTCAAGAATATGTGGATCTATACATCCACTCCCCCATACGCCTTCATGGCGTAGTGCTTAATTAGTTAAGCGCAGGGAACAAATTTACCTTTACCTAACTATTATTACAACACCGTGTCATAGCTCAGGCGGTTAGCCCGGGTTCGACTCCAGGTCACATTATATAGATCTTTTTGGAGGAACAAACCTGCACTGTGGCAGGTTCTATCCAAGCACTTCGGTTTCCCCTGCCAATTCTCATTCCACCAGCCGCTCGATCTTCACTGACGTTTCAGAGGAACGCGCTGCTTCCATTTTCAGGACAGAACAACACATGTTGACTGAAGTCGTGTGTTGTTCATCAGGCATGTGTGGCAGGAGGCTTACCATATCCTACCAGATCCTGCCCAATTCACAATTCACAGATCACTCAGCCATTAGATGCGATGTAACATGCAGTTAAACGGGTGCCGTAAATAAGTGAATAATCCTTCAACCTGAAACGCTTTTCCACCGGTGATGACGTAACTTTAAGCTGCGCCTAGTCCCCACTTTGCACCACTACTGGTGATTTGCCTACATCATCAAGGCAAAGTTGTAACTGTAAGTAAACAAGAGTAAAGCTATCCCTGTAACAGGCTGTGGAGGCCCATAGGGTTGTGAGATGTCGAGGTTCCCATATTTTCTAGACAACTGGCTCATAGATGGCGGTAGGGTTGTCAGCCTTACGCCCCAGCCGTCCTTTACCCCAAGAATATTCCTGGTACTCATTTCTATTAGAGGCTGAGTCGACACCAGGGCCATTGTGAGGCTGGAAGGATTAAGTGAGTTGAAAAAAACCAATTAGCTCATCGGGACTCGAACCCACGACCTTCCGGTTTGCAGCATAGTGCCTCAACCAACTACGTTACCGCGTGCCCCCCAAGTTGTACCTGTGCTTAACTGAATAAGCACCTTGCAATGAAGTCCTGTGGAGGTATAGCTCCACCGTTCTTGATCTCAGCACTAGATGGAAGTGAGTGGTCAGCTTGACGCCCCGACTGATTTACCCCCAAGGAATCAGCCTGCGGTACTCATTGGGTGGGAGACTGAGTGAGCCACAGGGCCAAGCTGGAAAAATTTCTTGCGCCCTCCGGGAGTCGAACGC
>NW_019718634.1:1186160-1188882 GCF_002891405.2 Cryptotermes secundus
ACTACGGCCACTTCTGGCCTATTGTACCAGCCCCAGATGATAAGTGAGGGTGATTGTGGAGCAATTGGTGGAATGAAGTTTGGCAGGGGAAACCGAAGCACTCGGAGAAAACCCGCCCCAGCGCCACTTTGTCCACCACAAATGCCACTTGACCAGACCCGGGATCGAACCCGCGCCGCCGCGGTTGGAAGCCAGCGACTAGCCACTTGAGCTATGTCGCGACCTTCCAGGGAGGTCAGTAAGTTGGCAGCACTGGATTCTGACTCCTTAAAATAAAAAATAAACTTAAAATTATTATATTTGTGCAGAGGTTCTGGGTTCGATTCCCGGCGATTTTCTGAGAAGTAATGGGTCTGGAACGGGATTCACTCAGCCTCGTAAGGATAACTGAGGAGCTACTTGAATGGAAAAGTAGCGTCTCCCGTCTAGAAAACCGAAATTGACGGCCGTGGGGATTCGTTGCGCTGACCACGCGACACCCTCTATCCGCTAAAGTTGCCACTACCTTCGCCGACAAGCGGCGGTAGCTCGGTCGGGATAGTTCACTTGCGGACTAAAGCCACGGAGTTTTTTTATTATATTTGTGTGTCGGGCTGTAATGGTCAGATCTGTTGATGACTGGAGGGTCTTGGAGTTCTGCAACAGAAAGAGAAACGTCGTGAACAGCTGGATACAGACCAGACATGAAGGGCTGCAGATTTCAAATTACGTCACTAAGTTTATCCTGTTTCGCCAAAGAACGATGCATTCCCTGCAATATTAATTTCAGATTGACAGATTTATCCCACGAACATGTGGTCACACGACATTGATTCAGAATTGAAGTATGTTAGTCCACTCCCGCCGGAACAGTGTCACAGGTTTCCTCCTGAGCGCTGATGGAGACGAACGGTTGACGCTTGTTACGCGTACAGCTGAGCGCCAGTGACATAACCGGAAACACACCCCTTGTTAGGGGCAGTTCAGAACCACCCGTTGGTTTCCTCATGTCCGTCCGCAAGTAGCGGCGCCTGAGATACTGACTCATATTAATCTCGACAGATGATCGTCACAAACTGTCATGAAATTTTACTTTCGGTACAGTTTGTTTCATTTCAAGAAGCGCAATGATAACCGGCATAAAGTAGTATTACGTCCCAAAGAAACTGTGGTCTAGTGGTCAGAGTTCCTGGCTACAGATCCAGAGGTCCCGGGTTCGATTCCCGGCGCTACCAGATTTTCTGAGAAGTAGTGGGTCTGGAACGGGTCCACTCAGCTTCGTGAGGATAACTGAGGAGCTACTTCAAGGCAATAGCGGCTCCGGTTTAGAAAACCGAGATTATCTGCCGTGGGGATCCGTTGCGCTGAACACGTGACACCCTCTATCCGCTAAAGCTGGCACTAACTTCGCCGACATGCGGCGGTCGCTCGGTCGGTATAGTTCGCTTGTGGCCTACAGGTCACGCAGTTTTTAAGAAGCTCTTATGTTTATTTTTTTGTTGTTTTGACCGAGTTTGATTAAATCTGACACATGCCACTTACTTTATACAAGTACTAACATCTGCAGATTTCATTCAGTTCGTGTTGCGGGTCACATCATTCCAGGGCCTTTACACATATGTTGCATAGTAACTTCTCTAAGTATTTGCCTCGCAGCAGAATGGCTTGATTGAAATTTACGTTAACTCCTTACAAAGGCCGCGCCATAGCTCAAGCGGTTAGTCGCTGGCTTTCCACCGCGGCGGGCCGGGTTCGATCAAGTGGGATTTGTGATGGACAAAGTGGTGCCGGGGCGGGTTTTCTCCGAGACTTCGGTTTCCCCTGCCAATCTTCATTCCACCATATTCTCCATCATCATAATAACCAGGGCTGGCTACAATAGGACAATCAGTGGCCGCCGTGCCGAGTGGACCCACTTGGACGCCACCCCTACTAAGCGAATAAAAAAGTCAGAGGAAGCAAGCATTAAATATAATCTTCAACCCTGAAGATGGGGACAGTACACGAACTTTTACCAGACTACACGAAGTAACATCCCAGATGATAGTAATATAAACTTACATTTGTTCCCAAATGAGATCTGAAATTAAGTTCTGTTCGTTGGATTTCTTAAGGTATATAAAATATTTCTGCCTTCGCTCGCTCGGAAGCCGGGATCGTTGGTTCTAATCCCACTCAGGGCATGGATGTTTGTGTGCGTTTTTCTGTGTTTGTGTACAGGTAGAGGCCATGCGACGAGCTGATCACCCGCCCAAGGAGTCCTACCGTATGTCTTAAGATCTAGAAAAACCGAAGTGAACGGAGAAGTTCATGGAGGTAGGCCTAGGCCCACTGGGGCTGTAGTGCCAAGGGGGAAAAAAATATATAAAATATTTAACCGCAGTCCGTACAATTAGCGAGGAGCGGTGACGTCCGAAAAAGAAATTATTTAACGGTGGACATGAGGAAACTTAAGAGGCGTTTGCGCGCTGTTACGGAACAAGGCGGAACATACAGAGTATGGAACCGTATGCATATAACAGACAGACCAGTTGAACCAAAACGGAAGGTTTTGCAGTTACTCGAATAATGACTACAATTTCGGGGGTGCACCGTTCTTTGTTTCACCCGCTCGCCACGGTGAGGCACAGGATGTGAGCGGGACCTGAAACAAAGAAACAGAAGAAAAGGACTTCCATTAGATCAGCAGCAAACACAGACTGGAAGTAACCAGCAAAATGAACAGAGAAGCCTTACCCGTGTT